>NC_091117.1:21913333-22271666 GCF_040183065.1 Periplaneta americana | reverse complement strand
AAAATATATATATATTTACCTACAACATTTATATTGCATTTTAAAGCAAGTTTTGTAGTTGTACTATGGAGAGGTTAGTTAAACACTGCAAAGTTTTGAAATGATAAACATCTATGATGTTACTACACAGTTCATCATTGTAACAAGAACGAATGTCTAACGCTCGGCTTATACCGTTCGAGGATTTATCGCTCGTGACAATTTTACCCATCATGCATGTGCGCTACCTAACGGATTATGCTATGAACTACTTGGCGCTCGAGCGAAAATGTCCGATGCAGACCTCTGGTTCGAACCCTTGGCCTTCAACGCCATTAATAATAGTATTTACTTACTTATTACTGGCTTTTAAGAAACCCGGAGGTTCATTGCCGCCCTCACATAAGCCCGCCATTGGTCCCTATCCTGAGCAAGATTAATCCATTCTCTATCATCATATCCCACCTCCCTCAAATCCATTTTAATATTATCTTCCCATCTACGTCTCGGCCTCCCTATAGGTCTTTTTCCCTCCGGCCTCCCAACTAACACTCTATATTCATTTCTGGATTCGCCCATACGTGCTACATGCCCTGCCCATCTCAAACATCTGGATTTAATGTTCCCAATTACGTCAGGTGAAGAATATAATGTGTGCAGTTCTGCGTTGTGTAACTTTCTCCATTCTCCCATAACTTCATCCCTCTTAGCCCCAAATATTTTTCTAAGAACCTTATTCTCAAACACCCTTAATCTCTGTTCCTCTCTCAAAGTGAGAATCCAAGTTCCACAACCATACAGAACAACTGGTAATATAACTATTTTATAAATTCTAACTTTAAGAATTTTGACAGCAGACTAGAAGACAAAAGCTTCTCAACCGAATAATAACAGGCATTTCCCATATTTAGTCTACGTTTAATTTCCTCCCGAGTGTCATTTATATTTGTTACTGCTGCTCCAAGATGTTTGAATTTCTCCATGTCTTCGAAGGATAAATCTCCAATTTTTATAGTACCATTTCGTACAATATTCTGATCTCGAGACATGATCATATACTCGTACTTTCTCTTTTCGGTATTTACTTCCAAACCTATCGCTTTACTTGCTGCAAGTAAAATTTTCGTGTTTTCTCTAATCGTTTGTGGATTTTCTCCTAACATACTCACGTCATCCGCATAGACAAGAATCTGATGTAACCCGTTCAATAATAATAATAATAATAATAATAATAATAATAATAATAATAATAATAATAATAGTGATAATAATAATAATAATTTGAACTGGTAATGGAAATTACGGGAAAACGGCTGAACGGATTTTAATGAGTGACCCCTCATTTTCATGCCTGGCATCCAAAGTTTTTCGGAAAAGTAGTAGTTTTCAGTGAAATGTCAATTTTCCTACATAATTTTCCTATTTTCCGAAATCCATCTGTTGTCAGTTTTGAGAATTAATTTTGAATCACGGCCGACTTGATTGTATTTCAGAACAAAACACACACTACAATAAACAATAGGCTATTACACGAAGGCCATTACCTGCAGGATTGCCGACATATTTAGAGCTCAATTGAATTTGTTATTAATAACTGATTCTGCAGTGTATAATTTTCTGAGGACAGCTGTGGATTGAATATTCAAATCTGCGAAACTTGAGGTGGTTTGATGACATTATTACCATTAGAAATTAAATATTATTATAGTTAATATCATGATGCGTCTATTTTTCATTAATTGTACATAATATTGATGCTATATTGATGACATGAAAGTGAAACGTTTTGAGGTTATGTAAGTAAATGTATAGAATATCTTAATTTAGATCTTCATTTCTATAATTTACTGAGTGGCTGCTATATAACTACAAAACTTAAGTAAGATAATAATATTGTTATTAAAAATTAAATATTTTTATACTTACTAACCCAGTGGGGTTGGGTCTTTTTTATATACCGTACTTAATGGCGTTGTAGTGTAGATATTGATATGTGTCATTGTCTTCAGTATTGGCTAGAGAGAGAGCAAAAATTACAGTTCCTGAGGAAAGATAAAAAGGTATTACTTACTGATAAACAGGGAAAGGATTTATATGTAAATACATATTTACTTATAAAGCTAATATAATTTATATTTTGCATTATCTTTATGTTTCACAATGTGTAGGGTTGAAAAATCCTACTTTTATTTTCCATATTTTTCCATATTTTAGAGTTTAGTACATATTTTCGTTAATTTCCATATATTTTCCATATTTCATATAAAACAGTCCATATTATATTAGGTTTAACAATAAAACAAAACAAAATTCCATTAACTTTTAAAAATACATTTCAACAATAGAGATTTAAACACATGTTCAGTAATCCCTTTAACATCAGAGTTATTTGAAAATTAGCAGTCCTATCAACAATGGGAAAGTAAGTTACAAAACTGTATTAATTTAATTTAAAATTTTTAACAGACTTCAGTTGTGCAGCTCAACAGTTAAATGCCAGTCAGAGTACACATAGGTTCAGTTTTGTAAATCATACTATAAAGACGGTAAATATGCCAAAAGTACGTCATTCAGTCAATTTAAAATCAAAACTAACAAGTTACATTTCAGAATTTAAAGAAGATGGTTTATCAACTGACAATAAAATATTATTTTGTAATTTGTGTCAGTGTGCAGTATCATCTACACAAAAGTTCCTGGTGCAACAACACATTACAACTAGTAAACATCAGGCCAACAAACAACTAAATTCCAAGCAGAGACAATTGTTTTTAACACAACCAACAACATCGAATGTAAGATCTGAGTTTAACATCGACCTGTGCCGTTCTCTCATCTCTGCTGATATTCCTCTCTACAAACTAAAGAATAAGGTCTTCAGGGAATTCCTTGAAAAATATACTCAACATACAATCCCGGATGAGTCAACACTTAGGAAGACGTATGCTCCATCCATCTACGATGAGACAATACAGAAGATAAGAGATGAAATTAAAGATAGTTCAATTTGGGTTTCCATTGATGAGACTCCCGACAAAGAAGGTAGACTTGTTGGTAATGTAGTTATCGGTTTGTTAAGTGAACAATATTCTGAACGAATTCTTTTACATTGTGATGTTCTAGAAAAGTGCAATAACAAAACTATAGTTAAACTGTTCAACGAAGCTATGGGTATCCTGTGGCCAAAGGGTATTATGTACGATAATGTGTTATTCTTTATTAGCGATGCTGCCCCTTATATGGTCAAAGCTGGACAAGCATTATCTGTTGTATATCCTAAATTGACTCATTTTACTTGTGTGGCGCATGCATTTCATCGTGTGGCAGAAGTGGTCAGAGACAATTTCCCTAAAGTAGATTTGTTGATTTCATCAGTGAAAAAAGTATTTCTCAAAGCTCCCAGTAGAGTTAACGTGTTGAAAGAAATGTACCCTGAAATTCCATTGCCACCAAAGCCAATTTTAACTAGATGGGGTACATGGCTAGAAGCAGTTGAATATTATGCCGAACATATAGACTCTATTAACAATGTTCTCCTTGCATTGGACTCTGAAGATGCAGTCTCAATTGATACTGCGAAAACAGTTACCTGTGACATAAGTGTGAAGAATGACTTAGCTCACATTCAGCATACATTTTCATGCATCATAAAAACGCTCAAAAGTCTCCAAAATAGGCACCTTTCACTATCTGAAAGTTTTGAAATTATAAATAGTACTGTGGAACAACTGAATCGTGGTAGAGGTAAAGTTGCAGATGCAGTAAGAGCTAAGGTGGACACTGTACTTTCAAAAAACCCTGGATATGAAGAACTACAAAAGGTTGTTGCTGTGATGAGTGGTGAATCAACAGTGAAGATTAACTTGGACTTATCCCCAGCAGACATTGTGAAATTGAATTATGTACCAGTTACTTCTTGTGACGTCGAACGCTCTTTTAGTCAGTATAAATCTATCCTCAGAGACAATAGAAGAAGATTCACTTTTCAGCACTTGAAAGAAATGTTTGTAACCTATTGTTATGGTAACAGACAATAAAAATTGTGTTTTGTTGAAACTACATTGGAAGATAAGGTACGTCCATTATATTTTTTGTTTAGTTTGATTAAAATGTACCAATATTTAACGTACATAGTCATTTTTTTTATAATTTTAAGTCCATATTTAATTCCATATTTTGGTAAAAATCCATATTTAATTCCATATTTTGGTAAAAATAACTACATATATATTTACATATTTCATATATTTTTAGTCCATATAAATCCGTTCCCTGCTGATAAAATAAGAGGCCTAGAAAATTTTGTACTCTCCAGATCATTTCAGCAAGATCTCTTAGGAGGATAAAATGATTTTACGCTCTACATTTCAAGTGCTACATGCAGCAGCTATACGAAAATGCTATTGTTTGAAAGCTTAGCAAACCTGACATTTTTTTTAACTTTTGCCTACAATCCACAATGAACTGAAATAGCTACTGCTATCGTCCTGACATTGATACTTGCATTTTCGCGTTGAAACTCAAAAACTGAAGTTGGATAGGTTCAAGAAAAAGTATTTGGCCTAAAAAAAATCCATTCAGAGGGAGTATGTTTCATTATTATGGAAGCAAATAACTATCAAAAAGACAAGTATTCTTCATTGAAAAGAAATCTGAAAAATGTTTATTTGAACGTCTAACGAACTTAGTTTGCAGCAGCGTTTGCTGCACAAGCCACTAGTAATAATAATAATTTTATTTTATTTTATTTAACTGCGAACGATTAAATCTATATCATGCCAAATTTAATCTCACAACTGTAGTCTTCAGCAATTAAGAAAAGTCATTCATGTTGACCACAGGGCAGACTGAAATAAGAAGGTCTGATTAGATAAGAAACTTAACTTTTCTGTCTTTGTGGGAGGGTCAAATCTGGCTTGAAAACCTCCATTTACGGATAAAGTAAAAATAATATCAAGTACACCTGCTTCAATACGTAGGCCAGGATTTCCAGGAATTGAAACTACAATAAATCTTAAACACGCAGCCTGCTAGTGTAAATTCGAGTTTTCTTTGAATATACTTGGTCTATAGGCCCAGACAAAATTTTGAAAGTCGAAGAGGCATCTCCCGGTTTCTAACAGAATAATGAAGTTGCAAGAGCAGCAAGTATGACTTCAAAGACAAGATGAGTTGAAGGAGCAGTTTTAAGTGGCCAAGATCCGGAATTTTGAACATCAAACGACTTTCTCTACTCATGGAAGGTAAAAAAAAAAAAAAAAACTTGAACCTTCAAGCTTACGAAGCGACACCCACACGGTCACTTTCACATGACATCGTGTTTCAGAAAACCCGTCCGGCGTATTTGGTTCACTTTGTTCACTTTACGAACTTGTTAGTGTTCATGGACAGTTACGAGGGGAAACTTCGTACATTCAAGCACTGTCGGTTGTCCTTCAAATTTCACTTCTTAATTACAGACTAGGAGACGATGAGAAATGGTAAGAGCGTTTTGTTTACAGTCGTCACTTTCTTCTCACATCTTCTATTTAAGATGTTTGCGTGCTTCCTCTCTGTCATCTGTCTTGATTGTCATTACATGTCAAGTTAACCTTGTATGTTTCCTTGAGGCGTTCTGCAACTCGATGTGTTGTCCTTGGTGGGGTTGAGGTTGCCTTACTGGAAGAATAACTCGAAATTCTCGGCTTCAAAATCCACCGGAAGCCAAAGACTTCGAAAAGGGACAAAATCCCTACCATGGAGGAAAAAAAAGCCCTCTGTCCCGTGTTGTGTATACAGGATGAACCGGAAGTAATGTAATTAATTTCAGAGGGTTATTCTTTGAGTTATATCAAACAAAAAAGTTTAATAAAATTTCGCTCGTTTCTGTATATTTTTCGATGTAAAAATAGTTTTATATTAAACATTTCATAGCGAATATATTTTAATGTACCGAAGTACATATGATATTTCCATGCAGATATTCTGCGTCATCATACGATGAAAGAGTAATAGAACGGAGAAAAATTCTCTCCGGCACCGGGATTTGAACGTGGGTTTTCAGCTCTACGTGCTGATGCTTTATCCACTCTTTCATCGTATGATGACGTAGAATATCTGCATGGAAATATCACATGTACTTCGGTACATTAAAATATATATGATATGCGTAAATCACTTCGTGATTTAAGACGGCGCTTATTCCGTCGGATCCCGGCCAACTAGTCATTCATAACGAGTGCACCTCAGCACATGTGTGGACTTCAGTCCTGGTTCATATACATCTATGACGTAGTGCAGAGGGCGGCCACTAGAGGGAACCCAAGAGTTGGTACAAACTGAGACGATTCTGTCCGACACAGGGATGGGTATCCGGTGTGGCTTAGTGGATAAAGCATCAGCACGTAGAGCTGAAAACCCGGGTTCAAATCCCGGTGCCGGAGAGAATTTTTCTCCGTTCCATTACTCTTTCATCGTATTTCATAGCGTGTTTTGGAAAAGCCATTGATTTAATTCCCAACATAGGCGCAGAGAGAACCGTTTCCTTGGGGGAGCAAAGCAAAACCATAGAATCCCCATATAACGAGGTTGTGGAAGACATAATTTACCTCCTCCCCACCGTTATAGCTTGACCTTGGTACAGTATATCAGAATATGATCATTTAATAAAGGTATTGTAAAATAAAGTAAAATTGTAACAAAATATATAAACAATTTCACTTTCCTTTCCTCTTGTTCGGAAGAGGGACCCGAAGGCTTGCACTGCAACCTGAGGCTTATTGTGCTTATCACTCCTGTGAATGATTGGGTAGCCGACCGGCCGCACTCTTGTACAAGTACAGCACACCGTACCGTGAACTTAACTCGGGCCATTGTATGGATGATATGTGACTTAATGATGGCGAAATGAGTCCGAAGTCCAACATCGAAAATTACTCAGCAATTCTGCTTAAATTGGTTGAAAGAAAACCCCAACCAGGATTTGAACCCGGGCCCCGCTCATTTCATGGACAGACGTACTAACCATTACTCCACAGCAGTGGACCAATTTTACATTTACTTTATCTGTTTATTTAAAAAAGCAAGATATCATATGAAATGTAAATTATAATTATTTTATTTAATATCGTCTTTAAGTTTACACATACCGGGATCACTTTTCTTTTTTTTTCTTTTTTTTTTTTTGCATTGTTGTGCAGTATGTTATTCATATTTCTCCAAGTAGCTGCTTGAACACCTGCAGAGTTCTAAGATATTATTACAGGCTATTAAAGTAGCCACGTTCAATTAGTAGGCTAGCGGTGTCAAAGAGGACGGAAGCTTTGTAGTTTCAATAATTTTAATATGTCGCGCTGTCCATTGTCGTCAAGTCTTTTGAAGGCCGCTCCAATACTCCACGCGGAGTGTATGGACGGAAGCTTTGTAGTTTCAATAATTTTAATTATGTCGCGCTGTCCATTGTCATCAAGTATTTTGAAGGCCGCTCCAATACTCCACGCGGAGTGTATATATAAACCAGAGTTGCAATTTTTAGCAGTGTGTCTTGTTCCATGTTATATTAATATATAGCAGCAACAAACAAGACGTGACAACGTCGCATTTTCATTTTATTATCGGTGCATGCAATAAAGACCTACAAATCTTAAAAAGAGTGCTGCTGCCTAATAATTAAACGAGGCTACTATACAAAAGAAACATTACAGTGCTTCCATTCCTCAGATGAGGTATAGAAGTTCTCATTAATTCAGAAATTTAAAATAAATATTATAGTCCAGACACATGATCTGAAGACATTAATTCGTCAATTTAAGCATAGAAACTTAATCATCAACAAAAGCAAGAAAAATGTTCTGAATTCAATATTTTATAATGTTAATAGAAAAGAAAGAGTTTAGTCAAGTTTGGGGGGGCAGTGCCCCCATGCCTCCCCATAACTCCGCCTATGATTCCCAATATACTCTATCAGTTTAAGAGAGGAGTGTATTATGATAAGAAGTGACTGAAAAAAATTATTTTTGCCCTTTAAATATGTAGAAATTTGATCCGAAATAATGTTTGCACATTTAAAGAACGAAATTAAAATTCTTTCAATCATTTATTATCATAATACACACTACTCTCTTAAATTGACTGAACATATTGGGAATTAAATCAATGACTTCTCTAAAACACGCTATGAAATGTGTCACATAAAACAATTTTTATCTCGAAAAGGAAGTAAAAACGAGCAGAATTGTATTAAACTATTTTGTTTGAAATATCTCGATGAATAACCCCTTGAAATTAATGACATTAGTTACGGTTTATCTTGTATATGACACATAAAAGGATCTTTTCTCTACAGTTTTAGTAGAGTCACTCTACAATCTAATAAAATTAGTCCTCAGTACTGCACCTCATTGAGTCCTTGGATTTTTCGTGGCTTTTCTAGGGTCCTAATAAAAATGTCGGGATGAGCTTTAAAAGAAACGGGTCACAGATCTGCACTCTTTCCTACAAAAAAATATTTATGAAATGCTACATTTCACAGCAGAGATATTAATAAATAAGTATGCCAAGTTTCATCACTCTAGCTTTAACCACTGAGAAATAAAACGAATACTTGCCGTTTAAAACGTAGAACATTTTTTTTAGATAATTAAATTTAAAGTTTTGGTTACACACAACTCGTCCATTAACACAACTTCTACCAAATTATATAGAAGTATACTTATAATTAAGATATTGAGATAAAATATTCATGAAACCGTACATTTTCAGAGCGAAAATAAAAAAATATATAACTTTTAAATGGTAGCGCATTCATTGCCTTAAAAGAAAAGTAGTTCCTTCGCTTATCTTCGAGTTAACAAGCATAAATAGGGGACTAATTAAACTGTTAATTTTCAGAGGTAACGGTTGCAAAGCTAGGTACCTAAAAATCGAGTGTAATAAATAATGATGACGATGATAATAATAATAATAATAATAATAATAATAATAATAATAATAATAATAATAATAATAATAATAATAATAATATATTTTAGCTGACAGATTTAAAGCCATAAGGCCTTTTCTTCCACTCAACCAGCAAAAAGTATATGTACATATGAATAAACGTACAAACTACGAAGGATACAGCAATTTGATTTCGATAAAAGTTACGTGTATACAAGAGTATACTTTGAGAGAGGAACAGAGATGAAGGGTGTTTGAGAATAAGGTTCTTAGGAAAATATTTGGGGCTAAGAGGGATGAGGTCACAGGAGAATGGAGAAAAATACACAACGCAGAGCTGCAAGCATTGTATTCTTCACCTGACATAATTAGGAACATTAAATCCAGACGTTTGAGATGGGCAGGGCATGTAGCGCGTATGAGCGAATCCAGAAATGCTTATAGAGTGTTAGTTGCGAGTCCGGAGAGAAAAAGACCTTTGGAGAGGTCGAGACGTAGATGGGAGGATAATATTAAAATGGATTTGAGGGAGGTGGGATATGATGGTAGAGACTGGATTAATCTTGCTCAGGATAGGGACCAATGGCGGGCTTATGTGAGGGCGGCAATGAACCTCCGGGTTCCTTAAAAGCCAGTAAGTAAGTGAGTAAGTATACAAGAGTTACTTATGAATTAAAAAGTAAAATACTATGAACTATTAATTAAACAATGAAATACAAACTGTGTACCAGAATTAAAGTAAAATAGGCCTACATAGAATGTTAATATGTTAGAAATAATGTTAGATTTTAAGAAGAGATTATTATGAAACAATTGTGGAAAATACAGCACTATCAGGATGCATGTCTAAAGAAAGAAATTACTATATAGTCAGTGACCGTTTAAGGAGTTAAGTACAGCTTACAGCAGTAAAATTTTGGAAATATTCAACATTATTTTCCTCCATTACTGCATCTTATACAATAATGAAAATTAGTATGTGTAAAACACTGTCCTGCTATATGAAAAAAAAATATATATATTTTTATGATTAAAAGAAATTATTAATATTCGTTTTTTTCAAAATTCAAAGTTCACTGTGCAGTGATGAAGCGCTTCCTTCATAACTAAAAAACTATCCAACATTCTGTGATGAAATTTTTTGTGCGTGTGTTTTTTTAGGTATGCATGTCATATCTACAATATAATGCAAAATCACTTCTCTACCTTTAATAAATTGTCTGATAAAAATAAATTCCTTTAAAAAATGGTCAAATATCAGTATTTTCTTCTAACACAAAATAAAAAAAAATATATTATTTATTAAGGAATGTAGTTGAAAGAGCATGATATTGTAAACTTGAGTTTCAGTAATAAAATAAAAGAAAGAGAACACGAAAAAGTTAACAAGTTTATGAGTTATGAGGGAAACGCTTCATCACAGCACAGCGAACTGCCACCATTCTGAATTTTGAATATATATATATATATATATATATATATATATATATATATATATATATATATATATATAAACAAATTTTTTAAAATCGTAACAATATTTCTTTCATATAGCAAAATGACAGTGTTATACACATACCAATTTTCATTATTGTACAAGATAAGTAATGGAGGAAAAAATGTTAATATTTCCAAAAATGTTACTGCTGTAAGCTGTACCTAACGCGTTAACCCAGTATAATTAGAGTGAATTTGCTAAGAAGGTTATACTTTAAGCTATTTTTAAAAGTGTATCATCTTGCAGCCCCCTAATACTTTGTGACAAGGAATTCCATTGTCGCGAGGTGGATACTGTAAAAGATGATGAATAACATGCCACAGATATGAGCTGAATCATTACATCTGTTCTCAATTTTCCAAACCTAAAATTATAATGTAACATTTTAATTTTGCGTATTTTTCTTATAGAGTATTTTTAAAGTTTTGTTCCCTTGTTGCAGGTACTCCTCACCGCCCTGGTGCTCCTGGAACCGGCCGAGGAGGTCGACGCAGGGCAGTAAGTATCAGGGACGCATCGTCCATGTTATCACTGGAAGTCCTATTTTAAGAAACCACAGATGAATATGTGTTATTCAATCTATTGAGATTTTACATATAAAAAAGGCTAGCAACAGAGTGCTCGTCCCTCTGTTCTCTGTAGATCAGACTGTCAAGTAAGAAACTTCACGCATCATGAGCCTCCTTTTTATTCTGATCATGTGCAACGAGAACTTCTGCTTCCGAAATCTCTTTTCCTCTCAGCGTCCCTTTTCTAAAACTTCGATTCTATTTGTACACGGTTCATGTTAACGCAGGTCAGTCAACAATGAGTCTTACTCATGTTTCTGTCAGTGAGAGTTCCATTAATCAGTTACAGCCACTTTCTGGTACTGGCCACCAGATGAAGTTACTCAAAGAAAGAAAATGTCTAAGAAAGTATTCAATTTACTATACACACTTCCGATTTAACTTATAGAGAAATGAATATATCAAAATAATATTGTATCCGTTCCCCGCTCAAGCGCGTGCGCCGGCTGGTGACTCAGCTCAGTAATAATGATTTTTCTGACCTTGACGTCGTCCGCGGGCATTAAGCGCAAACCATGGAAAGAGGAAGGGTTGTGTATATAAATAAGCAGCCTGTTGGATTAAGAAAACAGTGGTGCAAAAACTTCAAGCGGAACATGAAATTTTATGTCGTTATTTTTATATGGCTTCTTTCTGTTTGATATTTTCTATATTGTCTGTAAAACAGAAGTACTAATACCAATTTCTTAATATTGCAGTTGGGTTTTAAAGGTTAATAACTTAATCAAGAGTAAAGAAGGAATATTCACTTAAATTCCATAGTAGTATGACTATACTGTACTAAATGAATGAAACACATATTTCATAAAGAAAGTGATATCCCCAAAAAGAGACTGAGTATGACATGGTAAGTTGGAATTGATAATGATGGTACTTTTAGTCTTATAAAAGTAATCAATAAACTAATCAAAACAATATTACAGTACAAAGCAAAGTTACCTAGGTGCTGTATATGTTTTAAGTGTAACTAATATTCCATAACAAAACTCTTATCGCATTATGCTCTTAAGGTGATATTTGTGAGCAACTTCCTATCATCAGAATATTAAATTATTTTCTCGAAATCTGCTGAAGCTACAGAGCTGACATTTTTACAACACATGGGCACATATCTTTTGCTTATGATGTAACAGTAGTTGCTTTGTTAATTCATTTCCTTACAAACAATTTGCATGCGAATATTTTCAAAATTTTCAATACACTATCTTCAGTAATACGTATTTATGGTATATTAGACTTACGAAAACATTCTGTAAGACTACTAAATAAATAGGCCTATATCTGAAAATTTCACTTTTCTATAAAACAAAGTTGAGAAAATATTTCTTTTGAATAAAAAAATCAAACTTGTGAAAAATGAGCTTTAAAGTTAAAACTTACATCCTTATAATGCACTTATACTTCTCAGACAAATATAAAAATTAATATGGATACAGTTTTAATAAGTTCTCTTCCCTTTATCTATTGAATCAGTGTTGGCCATCCCTGTATATAGCTCAACCAAGCGGCATATACCTGTCTCTTTCCTTGCCGCTGTAAAGCGCTGATGCTCTCCTGAGCTCTAAAGCGCGCGCTTGTTCCTGTGGGCATCAATTGACATGCCTGAAATAGTAGAGGTTTCGTTCCACGCTTGTCTTGAAGTTGGGCGGAGGTAGAACGCTTCAGACCGCCCAATTTCAAGACAAGCGTGGAATAAGACCTTTGCCATTGGTTGAATAGCAATTATACTTCTCTCCTCCTCTGTCGGAAATGTTTACTTCTGCTGTCAGACATTATGAAACGAAGTATAGTTGGAGAGATTTTTTAAAATTTACTTTTTTACTTTTAAGGGGACACTTATGTGAGTTTTAAATCTTTTACAATTATCATCCAAAATTTATGAATTTTAAACTACATAAACATGCCAACAATACAATCACCTGTACAAAATTTAGTGCCATTAGGGCTAATAGTTTTGAAATTACATTTTTTAAATGTATTTTATATTGACGTCACTAAAAAGGCTCCTTGCGTCACAATTTTCACAATTTTTAGTTTATATTAGGTCAAAAGCTTCAAAATAGTCAAGGAAACATAAATTAATTAGCTCTTTGAGCTCGGTCTAAATAGAGAGTCACAATAAATATTTAAGAGAATTTTCTTAATTTTTCACCATTATTTCACCATAGTGTCTCCTTAAAGACTTTTCCACTTTTTAGCGATTGTCTTTTAATTTCTTTTATTCTCGACCATGCCGAAATGTACACCTAATCATTAAAGTTCAGGTTTTCGATTATTCTCGGATATGCAATCGAAAGACAACTAGCGAAACGAAGGCTGAAAATCCAATACTGTCGCAGAAGGTTATGTTCTGTTACTATAATAATTAGCGTTAATTGTAAATAATATTCAAATAAATTCAATTTTGTCATCTCGTTTTTCAGTGTCTAAGTCAATTTCCAGGTTATATCAAGATTAATGTTCATTTTACTCTTTAGATTACATCAAGGTCAATGACATTTGTTCCTAGGAAAAAATCAATACTTTCGCGTCTGCGCACATCTCACAATTTAGGAAATTGCACAAGGTCAGTTCCTCTCTCCAGTCACATAAGAATAACATGAATACTTATGAATAATTTCAAGTTAGAAATATGGTCGAGCATAAAAAGTCGTATGAAACTTGCCTATAATGGTAATTAAGACGCTCGTATGAAAATTATGAAATTCGCTTGCGCTCGTTTCATAAACATACTCGCGTCTTAATTACTACCATTATAGGCTCGTTGCATAATGTACTATTTCCATTCTGATCTTTAGTCCCATAAATATTCATGTAGTCTTCTGGATTTCATAACTTTCTTAATATTTCCTCTCTATTTAAATCTTAGACGTCTTAAATTCACGGAGGAAAAAATATACCTCCTCAACGATGCTCTTTCAGTAAACCCAGCAGAATCTTCGGAGCTTCTACATTCAGAATTAATGCAAGTGAAAAAAATACATTAAGTCTGCAGATAAGGTAGGGATTAAATTATACAGATCTATCATATGAGACTTTTCTTGAACTGTGTTCATTTGTAATACGTTTATTTTGTGTTTGACTTAACCAAGTCATGCCAGAAATTAAAATCAACAGTACCGGATATTAACAAACTGGTGAAGAAATGTCAGAAATCTTCATCGCGTAATAAAAATTAGTCATTATTTATTTACAAATGCACAAGAAAATCTTATTCCTTCATTTTTAACGACAATAACTGGAATCACTACCATAAATATCAAGCTAAATTCATATCATCCGATCATGGCCACAACACAAGAAGATACAATATTTCGCTCCCCCTCATTGAACGAAAATGTAAGACTGAAGCAGGTCTAAGGCACAGTTCTAATTACGGTCCAAGATTATATAATGATTTTATAATGAGGAATCCTATATTAAAATTATTAAACTATACATTATTCAAAAAACAAGTGCTTGAACTATTTCTAAAATTATAATCATGTAATTTCTATTCTTTATTTTTTTCTGTCACTTTAACAATGTTGTATTCTTAACTTAGTATGTTTATGTGTAGGCTATGGTACCGTTTCGTTTGTTTGTTTTTGTTTTTTTTTTTTCCTTATTCTTTTTAAACTTTGTGTAATTACATTTAACAGTTTTAATCAGATTATTATTATTATCATTATTATTATCGTTATTACTATTATTATTTTATTTATTATTATTATTTTATTATTATTTTTTCTTCTATCCAGTTTTCATTATTGGTCACACCCGACCTCAAGCATCTTGCTTTTTCGGGTGTGACCCAGGTACCTTGCATTTATACAATAATTTGTAATATGTAGACTATTTGACTATGAGATTTGTAATCAATTTCGAATTTTGAAGAATATTAATATACGAGTATTACAATAGTATTGTAAAGTCTTCGTTATTGTATGTAATTTTTGCTTGCAATAAAAAATTGTAATAATTACTTGTAATACTTATAATACTAACCTGAGATTCATTTCATATGAGACGAAAGCTATGCAATAATTATGTACTTAACATTAAGTAAGTAAAGATATTGTATTATGGATCATATGCGAAGAGTAAAAAGAAGGGAGAAAATAGGAAAGATTGGAGAATGCTGGTTTAGCAGTGGAATACCTGCCCTTGGGAAGAAAACTTGAATGAATGAGGAAGATAATAGTTCTAAATGTGTATTTCATAATTTCAATATCATTTGAGTTACTTGAACGAAAAAAAAAAAAAAAACACTATGTATTACTAATATAAAAAACCCGCTACTGATATAAGACAACAGACAATCTTTTATTATGTGAAATGATTCAATGTTTACTCCTGTTGTATTCAACGTGATGGAAGTGGGCAGAATCTACGAACTTCATCTGGGCTGTAAGTTTGATTCCTTGCTTATATTATTTTCGAAATTATCCTTTATCAATGTTCATCTTACCACAATATTTCTTTTCTCTCCACGGAAAAACAAAGAAATATAGGTTTTATCATTTGCTAGTTGCTCTACTCTTTCAGTCGTTTGCTTTTAGCCTTTAATAAATACGGCTATGTTAATATAAATTGGGAGCTAGTTGTGTACGTACGCCTTCTAACAAATTAAAGAACCTCAGATACATGCACTTGGTAGATTACACTATTGTTAGCAATAATAAAACAATGATTTCTCTACTTACACAAGTACGGCACGGCTAGCCCCCATTCTCCTGCGTACTCTCTGAAGTCTAGACGTCATATGACTGCCTGAAGTCAATCGTCTTTACATTTCCACTCGCTCGGACGACGCTCACTACCGATGCTCGTGTTCAGAATCACGGCAAATAAAACAGTGATTCAGTAATCATTAAATTAACATTATATTATATATTATATTTGTATGTATTATATATAAATTAAGAAGGATGAAAATAAGCACGCAAATTTATAAATGAACAATTAAATAAAAGCATGTTAAAAATTTAGATAGATAGATAGATAGATAGATAGATAGATAGATAGATAGATAGATAGATAGATAGATAGATAGATAGATAGATAGATAGATAGATAGATAGATAGATAGATAGATAGATAGATAGATAGATAGATAGATAGATAGATAGATAGATAGATAGATAGATAGATAAAGATAGATAGTTAGATAAGATAGATAAGATTAGATTTAGATAGATAGATAGATAGATAGATAGATAGATAGATAGATAGATAGATAGATAGATAGATAGATAGATAGATAGATAGATAGATAGATAGATAGATAGGTAGGTACGTAGGTAGGTAGGTAGGTAGGTAGGTAGGTAGACAGACAGACAGACAGACAGACAGACAGACAGACAGACAGACAGACAGACAGACAGACAGACAGACAGACAGACAGACAGACAGACAGACAGACAGACAGACAGATAGATAGATAGATAGATAGATAGATAGATAGATAGATAGATAGATAGATAGATAGATAGATAGATAGATAGATAGATAGAAAGGATTACGTGAAAAATAAAAAAATATGCAAATACCGGTAAATACATAAATACCTACATACATACCTAAATGAACATGTAATTACATAAAAATATATAACAAGAAAGCAGATGAATAAGTAGTGAATTAAGGACATTCACATAAATAATCAAGAAAAGTGATAAGTAGCCCACATAAAAATGTCTGCATGCAAAAAAAAAAAAGCTAGGCAATGGCGTATATAAATAAAAGTTAGTAAATAATAATTAAAATATATATGAATAAAGAAGTAATTATACACGGATGTAAAGTATACAATTACTTACTTACTGGCTAATAAGGAACCCGGAGGTTCATTGCCGCCCTCACATAAGCCCGCCATTGGTCCCTACCCTGAGCAAGATTAATCCATCCTCTATCATCATATCCCACCTCCCTCAAATCCATTTTAATATTATCTTCCCATCTACGTCTCGGCCTCCCTAAAGGTCTTTTTCCCTCCGGCCTCCCAACTAACACTCTATATGTATTTCTGGATTCGCCCATACGTGCTACATGCCCTGCCCATCTCAAACGTCTGGATTTAATGATCCTAATTATGTCAGGTGAAGAATACAATGCGTGCAGTTCTGTGTTGTTTAACTTTCTCCATTCTCCTGTAACTTCATCCCTCTTAGCCCCAAATATTTTCCTAAGCACCTTATTCTCAAATACCCTTAACCTATGTTCCTCTCTCAAAGTGAGAGTCCAAGTTTCACAACCATAAAGAACAACCGATAATATAATTGTTTTATAAATTCTAACTTTCAGACTTTTTGACAGCAGACTGGATGATAAAAGCTTCTCGACCTAATAATAACAGGCATTTCCCATATTTATTCTGCGTTTAATTTCCTCCCGAGTATCATTTATATTTGTTACTGTTACTCCAAGATATTTGAACATCTCCACCTCTTCAAAAGATAAATTTCCAATTTTTATATTTCCATTTCGTACAATATTCTCGTCACGAGACATAATCATACACTTTGTCTTTTCGGGATTTACTTCTAAACGTATCTCTTTACTTGCTTCCAGTAAAATTCCCGTGTTTTCCCTAATCGTTTGTGGATTTTCTCCTAAAATAATAATAATAAAATAATAATAATAATAATAATAATAATAATAATAATAATAATAATTATTATTATTATTATTTTGCTATAAAATATGTTTTGTATTTTTATACTCGTTGAGTGAAAAGAAAGGCCTTATGAACTAAACTCTGTCAGTAAATATAAATCAATTAAATAAGTGCATAAACAATTTTATCTATAGTTAGGATCTAAACAGTGGCACATCAGTGAATTAAATCTTTACCTCCATGACAACCAACACATTAGCGATCATAAAATTCATACATACATTAATTCATTTATATCTTCTTCACAAACAACACATTACAAAGAAAAAGCCTATAATTTAAAATTTAATTTAGGTACCAATAATGAAATTTAGATACCAGTAATGGATAAAATATTGTATAGCACACAAGAGTAAACGAAATTATGCGCTCTTGGAAATTATCACCCTCGAAGCTAAACTTCTCTACTCTCGCATAGGCTAAAATATAATTTTAATTTCTTATAGGCTACTAGAAATTACTGTAAATTGAAGGAAAAGTCATCGTAATATCAGTCCTATCACTATAATGCATAGTGAAGAGTCTGAGGTGAACAGTTTTGATTCACGAATAGAACATCAATTGGAGAACAAACAAGATGCAAGAGTTCCCTGATAGTATATACCTGTGGCACGCACCAAATATAACATCACGTCAAAATAATCTAATCTGGGCCGGAATACGGTCCGTACTAATTGAACACAATAAGTGAACCTTCTTGCCATAAGCTATTGGAGGAAAGTAGATAGCAGTTAATTATAGCATCGATGCATGTAAGAGAACAGGATCTTCAATCGCTTATAGCTGCGGGGTTTGCATGGAACAATTACGGCACACGAGCTTCATTTGTAAGGATATCGTAAAGTAATTCATGAAAGAACAACTTTACAACGCTGTGAAACACCGCCACCACGTGCTGAAAACAAGTTCTGACGAGTTATTATTTTAATGATGTCTCCAATTGGATACTTTAAAGTAAAAAGGTGCAAAGTACCAAAATCATAAAAAACGAAATTATTATGCAGAAAAGTGCAATGTGCCTAGGAGGATGATGTATGAAAGAGCTACATCCACTTGTGTTTCTTAAGCGAGATATTTAGATGTTACGTTGCCAGCACCATGCAGTTTCAGACGGTAAGCGCCCTATTGAGCTGCATCATAGAATGCAATGGATCTTCAACAGGTCATGTCTGTGCTCTAACTTACACACAGCGAAATGTTTTACAGATGTCAGCTTTCACGTTATAACTTTGGAGTTTGTGTATGTGACACAATGCAGTCTTACATGTGTATGTGGGATGATAGCATCGAGAGTAGAGGTGCCAATGAGATTGCCTCGTGTGTACTAAAACTGAAGAATATGGACATAACAAACAAGAAGAATCTGATAACTGTGCAGCTGAAAACAAAAATCGTGTAATGGTTTTCATGTGTTTCTTTTTAGTTGCCATTGGTTTATTTGAGCACATAGAACAACGTTTCCTTCTCAGCGGCCACAGTTTCTTGCAATGTGATTCTGATTTCGCTTTGATTGAAAAACAACAGAAAGCGACAAAAGCCTTCATTCCTAGTGACCTGCTTAAAATCGTACAAGACTCTAAAGTTGTAAAACCATTTCAGACCGTTTCGATGCTAGAGTCATATTTCCTTAATATGCAAGATGTTGCTGATCAACAAATTTCCATCAAGAACTTGAATATTTCTAAGGCATGTTGCATTCAGTATGATGTTAGTAAAGCAGGTAGTGTTTCTGTGAAATAGTCCCATGATAATGAAGCAGTGCATACCATTAAAGTGCTTAAAAAGGAAAAAAAAAAAAAAAAAAAACATGAAAGATGTGCAGTCAGCATTGTTTCAAGTTAAAGCATAAAATAGGGAAATTACTGAAGAAAAGAAGGGGGATCTACTAGCAATGACTCCCTATCTTACAAATGAGGAGCATAGGCAGTTCTACAGGCAGATCTGTGAGTAAAAATTGCTCCAGAATAGGAAAAAATAGGTATTGGACTTTGCACCATTCTACTGCAACTGTACCCATTACTTAACCCTTTTCACAATCTGTGTTATATAATTAAATATGGAGAAATAATGTCTTTACATACCGCTATTATTAATGAGTAAACACTGTACTATTGCTGTTTTCTATCAGTAAAAAAAAATATGACACAAATATGTGTACAATTATTCTTATAGCTACATTTTTTATCTTATCTCCAATGTTTCATTTTGGCACTTTGCACCCTTCTACTTTAAAGTATCCAATTGGTTTCAGGCAATCGGACTCAAACTCAATACAAATAAAACGCAACATATTTTACAAATTCTTTACTCTGTTAACTTTTTAGGAAAACTATGAATGAATGAATGAATTATTTCTAAAAACTGTATAAGAAATAATAACATTTGCAGCATATTAGGCCTAACTTTCGTATAAAACGTACAATGCGAAAATGGCACCTACATCACTTTCATATTTGGTACTATGTTCGCAGCTCGAGGTTGGTGATCCACACACCGCAGCGCATCAAAGTGGTGCACAAATACCACACGACTGAGCACTACGCCAAGGACTACGGCTATGGGGAGGATCACCACCACCACAAACCCAAAAAACGTCGGCGCACTAAGGGCCAAAAAGGACGCGGTCGGAGATGGCGCGGCAGAAAGCGGTACCTGCGAAAGGTAGGGCGCAGGACTCCTTTTGCAGGAGGTAAAAGTTACGGCATGTACAACTATGCTAGGAACTACCGCAACTGGACGCCTCAGCGACGCCCTCGGCGAAGGTACAGAGGCTCATACAGACCGCCTGCACCGTCTTATGAAGACAGTCGTGAGGATGAAGAAGCCAGCAACGAATCCCGTCCTTTCGAGAACGAGATTCATGCTATAGATTACTACGCGCAAAGGAACAGGGATTATAGAGACTGGAATCATGGAGATCACATCAACAGGAACTCTCAGCAGTATGATGACAGTGCCGCGGTTGGAAGCCACGTGCAAGGATACTCCACACTGCCAGATGAGTTCATCGACACCCAACATTCTGCAAGGCAAGATTTGCAACATGGTACTGGGCAAGACTTTAGAGTGAACAATCAACGTTTCGGTGGTGGGTTATCTACCTCTGTAAAGGGTCGACAGAATACGGGTGTCAGACAAGGTACGAGATTCAGCAATCAGAACTTTGGAGAAGGACTCGAGTTTCAGAATTCACAAAGTGAGCAAGAATTAAAGACTCATAACTTGAACTTTGGGAGCGGACACGAGTTTAGTAGAGGTTCATCAAACGGACAAAGTTTTAAGTTCAACAATCGCAACTTCGGGAACGTGAAAAATTTTCAGGGTTCATCAAGCGGTCAAGAATTTAAGAACAACAGGAATTTTGGAAATGTACAAGATTTTCAAAATTCATATACTGACGAATATCTGAAGTACTATAACCAGAATTTTGGACAAAGTACCTCATTCCAGAACCAGAATTTTGGAAGTAGACAGAAGTTTCAGAATTCAGCAGGAAGCCACAGAAATAATTTTGGGGAAGAACAAGATTCAAGATACTCCACCGAGAGGTCTGATTATGTACTTCCGAGCATTACGATTCCTCCGCTTTCAAACCGGCCTAACAGAGAGACAGGGCAGAGTACCGGAGTGGAAGGTACCTTCTCACGTCCTAGTCCTGACGATGTTTATTACAAAGCCTTCCGAGCATTCTCTTTTAGAAAGAATCCCACCCCACTTGGAAGTAGCAATGCAGGGAAGTCAAACAGTGATTTCAGTGGGAACCCAGTAGCACAGCATACTAATACTCAAGGAAGTCATCAACAGGTGAACCAGTGGTTCAATCAGAGGAAGGTTCCAGTCCAGGAACATGATATAGGCTTTCTTGAAGGTTTGGAGGATGTAAATGATGGAGCGGGGATATAAAAAGTATAAAAGCCTTACTAAACAGTTATTGGGCCTTGGTTAATGGTACTAACTAGGCCATAAAGTATCTTTACCTAAAGATAATTCTTTGGATAGTTCAGCTGTCAACACCAAAACTTAATCATTGTCACTGTTATCTACAGGACAGGACGAAGACATATTTTGATATAGTGGTAATTGTATTCATGGTTATTGGACAAGACCACAAGCATTTGTAAGCGCTCTTTGTGCTGCCATTATAAAGTGAATTGCGTGCCGATTGTAGACACTACTTGGCTAAGTCAGTTACACTCTCGGTCGCACCACACATTTCTATCCAGTGAACAATTCCGAATATTACACTTGTGGTGGTGGTTGCCGTACGTCATAGATCTACCTGAGTCATCATGTCCCGGGAGGCTCGGACTCTGTAGATCTCTGTGTCGTGTAGAATTCACCACCACTGCCATCTACCAATAGCGGATAATATCCACTACGACGAATGGCCGATTCGGCGCTGCACAAACACAAGTAGGTGCCCATTTTTTTAAACGGAGATAAGGAGAAAGGGAATTATGGAGAGTGTTGATGAAATGGAGAGAGGAAAGCCACAGAACTGTCTAGCAAAAAAATAATCACAACGTTGGTTTTGTTTATCAAAAAAACGACATTTTCGATCTGATCTTGTAAGAATTATATATCATCTACCCATCTGTTTCTTGAGCTACATAAATGTGTAAGATACAAAAATATATAGTCTAATTTCACTGTGAAAGTTGCTTTCTATTTGAAAATTCTTTTTTTTTTTCAGTTATTAATAGCTTGAAATTAACTTTGAAAAAAAAAGGAGTTCTTTATATAATAGATTCATGAGAGAAAAGTGTAGCAGCGTTAAATTTTAGTTAGCACATAAAATACAAGCAAATAGCAAAGTAAAATTTCTGTGAACTCGCTGCAATATAAAAGAAAACTAAAGTCTTTTATCTTGCTTTCTCAATACCTCTAACCAGAAAGATACCGGTAATTAAATGTAATAGTTCGACAGCATACAGGTTCAACCTCTAATAAAAGCTTCCTATCCTACCATGAAAACAGAAAATTACAAGCATCTTCGTAAATTTAAGATTTCTTCTTATTTTATCCCCATTTCTAAATTTATTTACTTATAAATATTCATAGTATTAACATATGATATGCACCACTAGTTCCCGTTATTTCGCACAATAATTTCTCCAAGATTCCTAAGGGCTAAGAAAATGATGACAGTCTGTGGACAATTTAAGTATAACTAAGCATAATGCTGTTTAACTGTGAATAAAACAGCTACGATACATCCCATAGACAGAAGATATTTGGGTTTCCCACACTTTAATGTCTTCGACACATGTTTGAGAAAATTATTGGTTTAGCAAGAAATGAAAAAAGGTCTTCCTAAAAAAGATTTAGCAGTCAAGTTCCTGAAAACAAGTATGCACATCGAGTTTTAAAAATCTGATTCTATTTTTATTTAAAGCTCATGCGTAGGACTAACAGAATTAATTATTATATTTATGAAAACTTTGAGTAGGGTCATTGCTTCCTCATTGAACATAGAAAAAATAATATCTTGTGATTAAGTAGAAATAAAACCGGTTTCGAAAACTACACATTATGTGTTTTCAGAATCACTGATAGATACACATTTATTAATAGTCGTAGTACTCCGTACCTCCGTCTGTCTGTCTGTCTGTGTGATCACTTTTTCTAAAATTCGCATTTTTTTCATACTTCAAGGGAACTGTGTAGTGTGGATGACTTAAAATTAGGTTTTCGGCTTTTTGGTTTTAAAAATCGACATCTTCTGTAGATTAAAACATATCGATGTATATAGTTAAGAGTATTTTTCGGCCTTCAATTGTCTTTAAATAGGTCGCGCGTCCATTTAAATGTCAGGTAAGAAACTTTAAATCGGTATGTCTTTGTTTAATATTTTTACAAATATATATCTCTTTTCTAAAAAATGTTAAAGATACAGTTCTCAAACTTCGTATACATCTCTTAAGTACTGCAGCACATCTATGTGCAAGTTTCTATTAACGTAATAAAAATATTTATTCAGATATGAGTTAATTAGGACGTAAAATTTTAGTTTTAATATTCACACGGTAAATATTAATTTGTTACTGAAACTACTCCGACTAAATACTCGTACATCAAACACTATCAGCAAATGTAGTAACTATGGGAGAACGTGTGTACACGATACTGATTCTGAACCTTTGATAGTTCTTAGAGAAAAGGACGCATATCGACGACCCAGTTCAAAAGGGAAACAACTCAAAATTTAAAGTTTTGAGAAACCTGAATTTTAAATATTACTTTATGATACGCGTAAGTAATCACTTAGTGATTCAAGACGGCGCTCATTCCATCGGATCCCGGCCACTTAGTCACTCGTAATGAGTGCACCTCTGTATTGTGTTGGACATTGTGCCACTGTCACTCTGTGCATGAGAATAGGCCGCCTAAAGAAGCGTTATCAGACAGAGACTAAACGGAGCGGAGCGCTCCACTAGACTGGTCGCGTGCTCCGGTGTTTTCACAAACATAAGCAAGTTCAAGCTCCGATCTAGCACCACAACCGGTTTTGGAGCTTACAACTCTGACACTACTGGCCTAAAGGAAAACAGAGATGTAGAACTTAAATTAAGAGGGATTCGATCCGGCATCGGAACTGGAACCCGGTACGGCTTAGTGGATGAAGCGTCAGGACGTAGAGCTGAAAACCCGGGTTCGAGTCCCGGTGCCGGAGAGAATTTTTCTCTCTTCTACCCATCCTTCATAATACTGAATTTTAAAGTTTTACGTTGCTGTGAAAAATTAAAGGATCGTTGAAATTACTCGAAATTCTGTTAATGATATTTTTTATATACTATAAGTTTCAAATTAGAGTATGTTAATTGGATTTTTCACAGCAACACGAAGTTTTCAAAGTTAGTTTTCTCAAAACTTTAAATTCTGAGTTGCTTCCCTTTTGAACTAGGTGTCGACATATTCATTCTTAACATTATACTGAATTTTTCATATTATTTTCTTAATCTATTGTAGCCACTAGAAACTTAAACACTTTTTTTTTTAACTATGTGAAGCTAAACCATCTCAAACAGAATCCAAAACTCACATTTTCACAAAATGGATAGATGGCGTATAGAGACTGTGCGATGGTAACTTCTTGCACTATGCTATGGCAGTCCTATTGAGTGATGTACCAATTGTTTTAGAATGGTGTCAGAGTGCTCGAAATGCTGTTGATGTGCAATATAATATATTTCCAATACAAATTTAGCAATCGAGCGCTTTGAAATTGCTAACCTGTATGTCCTAACGACGTAAAGCTAAAAACAAAAGCTTTAGGCCTATTTGTTTTGAACGCCTTGGTTACTGAGATATGATCAAAATATTTTGAGTTAAAGAAAATGTCGTAATGCTGGCTGGTAGTGTTCTGCCCAAGGGCAGATCTTTCACTGCAAATCCAACTTAATCCAATCTTTCCTATTTCCTGCCATCCTCTTTGTCTCCTCATATGATCGATATAACTTAATGTCGTTAATCATCTAATATCTTCCTCTACTCCGAACTCTTTCGTTCACCGTTCCTTCCAGTCCATCCTTCACTAGGCAGTTTCTTCTCAGCCAGTGACCCAGTCAGTTCTTTTGTCTCTTCATGATCAGTTTCAGCATAATTTTCTTTTCACCCACTCTTTTCAACACAGCTACCGTTTCTTATTGTCTCTGTCCATTTCACAAGCTCAATTCGTCTCCATATATAGCCTACATTTCAAATGCTTTTAGCCGTTTCTCTTCACTTCGTCGTAATGTCCATATTTCTGCTCTATAAAATCCCACACTCCATACAAAGTACTTCACTATTCTCTTCCTTAGTTCTTTTTCCAGAGGTTCGAAGAAGATGCTCCTTTTGACATTATGATATGCAGCAAAAATTATGGTGCAATACTCAGCTTCTGAGCTTCTCGTGATTCTTACAAATGGAGTAGAAAAAAGTCGTTGGTATCTACAGGTTCTCAATTGTCACTTCTCTGCAATTGTTTAAAACCAAAGTATTGAATATTTTTTCTCAGTGTAATAGCAATATTTCGAGGGAAATATGTCTAGAGACAGTTCTGCAAACGTAGGGAAGTTTTTATGTTTCCAACTATACTACCAGTGATTCATAACGTGTTATAGTAAAACACAGGTACCTTAACAGAAGTGAATATATTTCTTTACACATAATAAAGAAAAACGAGGCCATTTTCACCAAACTAGGCTGAATTAAGTACTTAAAGTGAAGTGCATTATTTGTGTCAATAAGTTATCCGCTGTCTATAGATTTCACGTGTTTATTTACATACCCTACTGTTGTTCCACTTCGCTGTTAAGAAAGTTTGTTGTTTATTCTTGTATCGCTTACTAATTAACTCTGAAGTGTATTTATTTTTTAAAGCAGAACAGTGAATGTTAGTGTTCAATCTAGTCTTTACCTAATGTAAGATTTGTATCCACTACCTTTTGTTTGAAATAAAAGACCTGTTATCTCCAAGCAACCAGTTACTTCCTTCAGGGCTAGAAACTTCCATTCATGGTCGCTTTACAGACGCTGAAAAGTGGGTCCCGAGGAAAGTGCTGCATCACAGGTGAGTTCACGGACAATTGGTTCGGTTAAGTGGGACAGATTTAGATTAATATCTTGATAGATTGAATATGCGTCAATAACCCACCCGACAAAGAGATGCTCGCAAAAGGAGCTCATTTCAAGACAGATTCAAAAGCTTATCGCTTATGTTTATATTTTTACTAGTAGCTTGTACAGCAAGTGCTGCAAACTAAGTAAATTAGATGTTCAAATAAGAATTTTTCAGATTTATTTTCAATGAAGAATACCAGACATTATGAAAGTTATTTGCTTCCGTAACGATGAAACGTACTCCCTCTGAATGTGTTTTTATGCCAAATACTTTTTCTTGAACCTATTCACTTTCAGGTTTTGAGTTTCAACGCAAAAACGCAAATAACAATGTCAGAACGATCAGTAGGTTTTTCATGTGAGACTAAATAATAGCTAATTCAGGTCATTGTGAACTGTATGCGAAAGTTAAAAAAAATGTCAGGTTTGCTATGCTTTCGAACAATAAACATAGCATTTTGGCATAGCTGCTGCATGGAGAGCTTGAAATGTAGAGGGTAAAATCATCTCATCCTGTTAAGAGATCTTGCTGAAATGATCGGGAGATTCCAACATTTTCTAGGTCTCTTATTTTATCAGTAAATAATACCTTTTGGTTTTTTCTTAGGAACTGTAATTTAAATTTTCTGTAATTTTCTAGGTCTCTTATTTTATCAGTAAATAATACCTTTTGGTTTTTCCTTAGAAACTGTAATTTTTGCGCTCTCTCGAACCAATACTGAAGAGAATGACGCATATAAATATCTACACCACACCGCCATTAAGTATATGAAAAAGACCCAACCCCACTTGATTAATAACTATAAAAATATTTCATTTTTAATAGCAATATTATTATCTTACGTAAGTTTTGTAGTTATATACTACATAGCCGCCATTCAGTAAATTATAGAAATGAAGATTTAATTTCATATATTCTCTACAACTACGTATATAACCCCAAAAGTTTCACTTTCATATCATCAATATAGCATTAATACGTATAATTAATGAAAAATAGTCGTGTCATGACATTAATTATAATAATATTTAATATCTAATGGTAATAATGTCTCAAACCATCTCAAATTTTGTAGATTTTAATATACAATACACAGCTGTACTCATAAAATTACACACCGCAGAATCAGACCTGTAAATTATTTTTAGTAAGCCTTAAAGTTTTTAATAACAAATTGAATTTGAGCTCTAAATATGTCAGCAATCCTGCAGGTCATGGCCTTCGTGTAATAGCCTATTGTTTATTGTAGGCTAGTGTATGTTTTATTTTATTCTGAAATTAGTTCTCAAAACTGACGAAAGACGGATTTTGGAAAATATAAAAATTATGTAGGAAAACTAACGCTTCACTGAGAGTTACTATTTTTCTGAAAAACTTGGAGTTCTAAGCTTCAAAATGAGGAGTCATTTATTAAAATCCGTTTAGCCGTTTTTCCATAATTTCCATTACCAGTTCAAATTCTATATTATATAGATATGATACATTATACTGTCACCTTTATATTTCATTGTTTACATCAACGCTGTTATCAGACAGTACATGAAAGAACTCGCTCGATACTGTTTTACATGTAGGCAGGGTTGGCAGGTTTTAGATATACTAAAGAGGGACATATTTTTTCATCATATAAAACAACACTTACTTCTCTCTTAAAAAAAAGCAATAAAAATTATCCCTCTAAGTATATGCAGTTAGTGACCAATATGAATATCAAAATTGCAATTTTAATAAAAGTCAAATTGTAGGTACACGTTTCCAAGTACAGACGTGGACAAATTATTAACAAAATTGACGATTTTTACGATAATTCTGTTTGCAAAATTTGACTTTTTAATTTAGACTACAGTTGACAAGTTTGCATATTTCTATCATTACAGTAGATAGAAATAGGCCTATACAGATATGTCAACTGTATTCTAAATTGAAAAGTCAAATTTTGAAAAAATATATAATGAAAATATTGAATGTTGCTAATAATTTGTAAATGTTCAAATATGTCAACTGTAGTCTAAATTGAAGAGTCAAATTTTGTAAAAATACATAATAAAAACCTTCAATTTTGCTAATAACTTGCAAATATGCAAAACTGAAGTGCAGTCTAAATTGAAGAGTCAGATTTAGTAAAAATATACTATAAAAATCTTCAGTTTTGCTAATAATATGGAAATATCCGAAATATCAACTGTAGTCCAAATTGAAGCGTCAAATTTTGAAAATATACAATACAAATCTTCATTTTTTTAATAACGTGTAAATGCCCAAAAATGTCAACTGTATTCTGAATTGAAGAATCATATTTTGTAAAAGTATATAATAAAAATCTTCAATTTTGTTAATAATTTGTCCACGTCTGTATAAAGCAATATTTATCTGGCTGTAAATTACATCACGTTTCTCTGGCGTCTTTCTGAAGAGCTTGTGGTAATAATATGTTTATGCAAAATTATTAACGTAATGACTTAATAGTAGTTTTGTCTCATAGTTTTCCCCAGCTGCTTATTATTAACAATAAAACACGAATTCCAAAAGACCTGCTGTTACTAGGTATAAGGACTCAAAATTTTTGGGCACGCTAAGTGTCTGAAGAGCTTCACCACTGATGGCTGCTTCTTGAGATGCTGACGGAAATACTGATATACGCCTCTACACGGTCAGTATAACTATCAGTATCCACACCACTCTGCAGTACTGATGTAAATCTGAATCTCCTCAGAACTGGCCGTCATTCCATCTTTCCAGACCACACACGACCAGTATTAGTCAGTATTTTTTTTAATACTGACAGAGTTATTTGCCGTGTAGGTTCTGCCTAAGGTAAGTATAATACTTTTTTTGATATCATAGTTCTTTTGTTTTAACGAAAATCTGTATTAATTATACGAAGTATACTGTTTTCGCTGTAAGAAAAATCCTAATGTAAACACAAGCACGTGGCTGTCATACCCGTGATTGGCTCCCAGTCGAAACACTCACATGACGCAGGAAAATATAGTTCGTATTTGGAAACCACAATCTTGTATTATTTGAAAATAAAACATTGAATTCTAGTTGTTAAATACGATGAAACATTTAACTTCACTCATATGTAAAACGCTATGTAAAAGAAAAGCTACTTTTATATTTTGTTATGTACTATGAACGCGGATGAATACCAACAGTAATACCGAGGTAGTCTGTTCTTGTAACAAGCTGGCGCCACTTGAGCTCGTAGTTGTTCACGTAAGCACGTGGTACTGAAGTATGGCTTCTGCATCCTCAACTGTCCATTGTGAAGACATAAGACTTAAAAATAATTTAATTACAGTAATTATAAAATAAATGTTTCCTAAGCAAACGAATGCATAGTAGTGAGGTTAGGCCTACTTGACGAGTAACGGGAAATGTTTAACATGAAACAGAATGTACAACAGTAGGCGGGAACTTACTGAGAATCTATGGCGCAAAACAGTGGCCAATGAAGCCTCACTTCAGTCACGTGCTATTGTTCATATTAGGATTTTTCTTACAGCGAAAAGATTATGTCACACATTTTTCTTTGCCTTCAGTCTACGAGAAGGAAGGGAAATGTACATATTTCGTGAAAAAATTGCTAATACGTAAAGGGTATGTATTCAATCGAAGATTTTCATAATTTTGAGCTCAATTTGCGGCTTGATTATTAACTTTTTTGGGGAAAAAATATGCATAGGCAAAAACTGAAGATCTCGGCGCAAGAGCCGTTCAAGTCCAGAAATGAAAATTCTACAGGAGATAAAAATAACATTCGACAAAAATTAAATGTTCATTAATTTGAAATTGTTATTACACGATAATTTACGAAATTAGTGGGTATTTTATGAGGTTATCAATATTCTTGTTAGGTCTCTTTCGCACATAGAAGTTTTTTTAATTATGGACTTGAATATTTTTGGTCCTAAAATAGAACTGATTTCTTTCTCGTGCTTAAACTTCATTTATTTATTATTTGAAACCAAATCTACGAAACCTATTTCAGTCTCAGGTGAGTTCCGTTGAGTGATTAATCAATGCATATATTACAAATATTTTCAAACATTAAAATTCTGTAATGTGTCATAATTACTATACGTAAGTTATCTGATCTTGGGAACCAAAGCTGTAGTATTGACTACTACAAATACTACGGCCAGTAGTAGTAGAATATTAACTTATCTTCCATATAGCAGAAAGATCTCGAAACAAGAATCAGACGGACATGTCTCTTTTTAACGCAAATCAGTGAAACATTCAAATCCTTTTTAACTGAAGAGACGGATAGTACATGTGGATTTTGAAAAAAAAAAATGGAAATTGATCGGTTTTTGCATCGAGCTCTTTAATTGTTCTCAAACCGTCGGCCTGGGTGACGCAATCGATAGAGTGCTGGCCTTCTGTGCCCGAGGTTGCGGGTTCGATTCCTACCTAAGTCGTTGATATTTAAGTGTGCTTAAATGCGACGGACTCATGTCAGTAGATTTACTGGCATGTAAAAGAACTCCTGCGGGACAAAATTCCGGCACACCGATGACGCTGGTATAACCTCGGCAGTTGCGAACGTCGTTAAATAAAACAATTTTTGTTGTTCTTAAACCTTTGTTTCAAAGAACAAACAATTGAATTTCTGTCGCCAACTTTATGAGTCTAACATGAAATGGCACACCTAATTTTTAGTTGCGTTCACGCAATTGAAAATTTGGTAGGAAAGGTGATATAGTGTTCAGTCAGTCTGTCTATCCGCCCATTTGTACGCATGAAACAACTCAAGAATCGTTATAGGCCTACATCAAGAACTAAAATTGAGAATTACAAGATTTGGAAAGAAATTGTCAATACATTTATAATTTTATTAAAATCAGTTAAAGTTAAGGGTAATTTGTTTGAAGGCTCACTCTAATATTTTTTTTTGCTATTTTGTCACAATATTTATAATAAATTGAAATGATGGAATAAACATATTACCTACTTTGCAACAGATTATGTAAAACAATTTATTTCTTTGTTATACTTCGGTCATTTTTACCAGTTAATATTTTACGTATAACTTCTTTAGCTTCAATTAAATCCATTCTCCAGTATGAAATTTTAGGGTGGGGAAATGCTTGTAATTGTAATCTCACTCCACTAATACTTAAGGAAAGAATAATTAAAACATGCCTTAATAAACCAGTTGATTACTCATTCGAACTTTTCTTCACTGATTTTAATGTTCTTAAAATTAAACATATTTATTATATTGCTTTATTAAATTTCATACATAAAAATCTCAATAAATTCAGTGTACCATTATAAATACGGAACTAAAAGATCCGATTTTATACGAGAAGAAGAACCAAAGTGTTTCACAAGCACAGCTCTTAGCCATGGTGCCTACTTTGGTCCAAGGTTATATAATAAAATAAATGGAAAATACTCATATTTGGAAAATTTTAGTGTCGGCAAATTAAAAAATAGCGTTAGGAATTTAATTGTTAAAGAATATATATTGGTTCAAAATATATATGTATTTGTATGAGTTGAATTGTTAAAACTGAAATTGTATTTTTTTATTTTAATTTATCCATAAGTTTTTCTTAACCCATTTTGTGTCAAGTAATTAAGTTTGTTCTTGTTAAGTATGTGTTTTGATACCTTTTACCCCATCAAAGATGAATTACGATTGTATTTTTGTACACGTTATTTTGCTAACAATACCCAATAAACAGTTTAATGATAAACTCGTTTTGACGAAAGAGCCGGGAACTGTGAAGCAGTTGACCTGGATAGAAAAGCAGACGCATCGGACGAGCATTATGAGTATGACGTTGTCTCTGGTTGAATTATTATCGATGAATTTCTCAACGATATCGCTCCACTTTCAAATATGAAAGTGATACTGATCCAGCTTCAGTTTCATTGGATATCTATTTAAAACGAGTTCCGTGGGAAAACACAGTCCATGTAGCCTATTTATTAACGCTCTGGGCTATCACAGAGGATGGTATTAAGTGTGAGGAAAATAATAGAATGCTAATCTAAAGCTTTAACTAGTTATTTTCTGAAATTGTTTGTGAATTAGGTACCATTATCAGTGCCAGTCATTCCCTTCTCACTCTTGTGAAGTTTATTAACTATGTAGCCTTGTACTAACTCCTTGATTCGCTGGTTCGATTCCTCACGGAGGAAGAAACTTTCTCATGAAATTTCGACCAGTGTATGGAACCGATGTACACCCAGCATCGTGATGAATAGAAGTACCAACGGGAAAATTAAATCTGAAGCTAAGAGTTATGTGGCCTAGTACTGGTCACGTGTTGGAATAATTTATTTTTAAATTGCAATATCGTTCGACAGTTCCTAAGAGTGCTGGGTAGGGATTTCCAAAAACGAATTGCCGATGCTGTGAAAGAGAAAGAATAGTGAGCTTCTTTATGGCAAGGCATAGATAATAAAGGGTGATTTTTAGAACGAGTTCTCAAGCTGTGATAAGAGGACAAGAAATTAAAGCGCACTGAGAGATAGTTAGGCGAGTAAGTATTGATGATGCGATATAGGAAAATTAGTGAATGGATAGGCTATATCTTCGGTCCTGTTATCTTACCCATTGGAGCGTTTCAAGGGAATGTGTAATGAGGTCGTACTTGCGCGGATGTTGCAAGTGAAACATATGCAGGCATCAGGAATACGCTGCAATCTTTGAGTTAAATTAGAATTTAAATCTGTTAGTAGAATATCGCAATAGTCAAAATGTGGCATCACCAATGTTTGTATGAGAATTATTTTTAATTGAAAGGGAGGAGCGTCTGTATTTTTTTCACCAGCGTCTGTATTTATTTTTTGTATTTATATGTGCTATCTGGTGGAATGGAAGAGAAGGCCTTATGGCCTTAATCCTGTCAGATTAAGTATATAAATAAATAAATAAATAAATGAATGAATGAATGAATGAATGAATGAATGAATGAATGGATGAATGAATGAATGAATGAATGAATGAATGAATGAATGAATGAATGAATGAATGAATGAATGAATGAATGAATGAATGAATGAATGAATGAATAAATAAATAAATAAATAAATAAATAAATAAATAAATAAATAAATAAATAAATAAATAAATAAATAAATAAATAAATAAATAAATAAATAAATAAATAAATAAGACAATTTTTCAGGCGATTTAATTAATGTAGAATGGTGAAGAGAGTCTTGCATGTGTGTGTGTGATTTGGACATTCCACTTGGGGCCCTCATCCATGTACACACCTAGATTATTAACAGAAGGACTGAATGGGATTAGAAATTCATTTAATTTTACAAAGTGTTCGGAACTTTCTGTGCACTTACATGACCCAACTAGAGGAACTTTTTTTTTATAATCGTTACAATTATTCCAAATTCAGAGCTACATTGATTCCTGAACAAACCTAGAACTGTTATTTTCAACTTTATCAGCTTGCAACCGTACGTTTCAACAATAATTTGTCACACGTAGACTACCAATATTACAGAGTTAAATTTCTGTTTTTTTTTTTTTTTTTTTTTTTTTTAATTTCAATACCATTTTTATAGGAAGCTATCACGCAACTGTTTTCTTTCAACATAACTTACATTTCTCGAGGAACGAGTGTCCTTGAATATTACGTATTTAAAGCACTGGATGAGAAGAAACTGGCTTCTGAAGGATGCACTGGAAGGAATGGTGAACGGAAGAAGAGTTCGGGTCAGAAGAAGATATCAGATGATAGACGACATTGAGATATATGGATCATATGAGGATATAAAGAGGAAGACAGAAAATAGGAAAGACTGGAGAATACTGGGTTTGCAGTGAAAAACCTACCCTCGGGCAGAACACAAGAACACTTCAAGGATTGAGTTAATCTTAAACCCATTTTGGTGTGCCTTATAACTCTTTGGCAAAGCTGGTAACCTGCTGTAAGATATTATTTATAGAGGTTCACACCATCTTATATTTTGTTCTATTTAGCCTGTCCAGCAATGGTTCCACTTCTAGTTTATTTTCTATTTCTATAATTCTGTAGTATTTTATATCCTCGAGTAATTGCCTACTGCCAGAATATTTCATTTGTGTTGATCATTACTCTGGCTTCACTTCCGTACATTAACACTGGCACAAAAATATTTCAAATTTTAACGAGGATTTTTTTTTTTGTGTTTTGTCATTTAAATATCTATAAAAGTTACATTTTAATAAAATATGAAGTAAATATCTTATTTAAAGGAAATATTAACTATTACAAAAATAACCGCATATTCAGGTAACCCCTCAATGGAAAATGTTTGTACAAAATTTCAAATGTCGTAAATTGTAACACATTTCTAAAATTCCCTCTTCTTGACATGACTTTTCCTCCTGTCGATAGATACTATCCAAGGGTTGGAAAGTACGATCGTACATAAGATACTACATTTTTGTACGTGTACGATTTTGATCGCACGGTTGTCAACATTGCCATTGAATGCAAAACTACTAAAAAAAGCAGGTAATTACTTGTAACTCTGCCTGGGTGGCACCGACACACATAGTTCACCGTTCAGTTCATAGATGTCACGAGTTATCGCTCTACGAATGTAAAATAAAGTTTGATCCACTTTCGTTGTAAAGCTTCGTGCTTCTTCCGTACCAAATTACAATGCCATGCACAAAATATGACAAGACTATCTAGTTCAACGTTCGTTTAATAGATGTCACTTCCTAACACAGCATTATCGGTTTCACCAACACTGGAATTCAAAGCTATAAAATTCAATAGAACAATTATTAAATTGGGAGACAAAGATAAATGTATAATAATAATAATAATAATAATAATAATAATAATAATAATAATAATAATAATAATAATAATAATAATAATAATAATAGGAAATGCGCATAATTGTTCAGAGTAGTTAGTCTATACTGAGTTCAGTCACGGTTTTGGCATACATGTGTTATAAGGCACAATCTTAACGAGGACCTTGAATCTATATCTGCATGGGCCAGAAAGTTTGGTTTGACTCTCTATGCAAGAAAATCACAAGCAATCCTAGTGGGACATCAACTTCTATTATGCAACATTACTCCTGCTCTTCCAGTCAAGTTAAACGACACAATAATCCCTTTTGCTTCCTGTGTTAAAAACCTTGGAGTTTACTTTGACACGCATTTAAACTGGAATTATCAAGTAACCCATATTATCAAAAAAGTGCTTTCCATACTACATTCCTTAAACAGCATTCGAAAATTCCTCCCGCTATCACCCAAGAAAATACTAGTGGAAGCACTAGTAATGCCCCACTTCGATTATTGTGATTCTCTACTGACCGACCTCAATGTCAACCAGTCGCAAAGATTACAACGTGTTCATAATTCTTGTGTTCGCTTCGTCTGCGATGTCCGTCGCGCTGACCACATTACCCCATCCTTTCAAACTCTAAACTGGCTACGGCTTAACGAACGTAGAAATTTTCATTCTCTTGTTCTCCTTTTCCAAGTCCTTCACACCTCTATACCTACCTACCTTGCCTCCCGTTTCAGTTACCTGTCATCATATCACAATCTCTTCACACGCACGCAAAATAGCCGCATACTAGCCACACCAACACATAAGACATCATCGTATTCATCATCATACACAATCTCGCTCTCGCGCTTGTGGAATATCCTACCCAGTGACATCAGAGACTGTCGGAATTTAGTAGCGTTCAAAAGCACACTTATTAAGCATTTTCTTACTGCGTAGAGTACGTTTAATTTTTACTTAGTTAATAAAATAAATTCTCTCTCTTCTTAATTTTTACAATGAACTGTCTAGCTTTTATTAGTCTGTTAATCTTTTAGTACTTTGATTTTTATTGTATTTGTAAATTCAATATTAATTGTAATTGTAATTGTATTGTTAATATTGTAGTTGTAATCCCCTGGTAGAAGGCCTGATGGCCTTATCTCTACCAGGTTAAATAAATAAATAAATAAATAAATAAATAAATAAATAAATAAATAAATAAGTAAATAAATAAATAAATAAATAAATAAATAAATAAATAAATAAATAAATAAATAAATAAATAAATAAATAAATAAATAAATAAATAAATAAATAAATAAATAAATAAATAAATAAATAAATAAATAAATAAATAAATGTTCTACACAACCGTTCCAATGAATGCTCTTCAATGAAGCAATGCCCAAGTAAAATAAAACAAAATATTTCGAAATATAATTAGAGCAAAAACTCACTTTCAATCCCACATTTGCAAAATAGCTCCTAAAGGGTATAACAGTCTCCAGAAGTTATAGGTAATTCAAGTTTCAAATCTCCGGGAATTGTAAAAAAATCTGGTAATCTTAAAATATGGTGCATGCATAGTTACGCAAATCGCAGTCTCAGCTATAATATGAACTTTTGTTGGAATGTCTATCGTAAGTCGTTTCACATTTATACCCTTTCAAACTGGTGATTTTTACGGAATTAAGGTAGGTGTCCCTGATATGGCCATGCCAAAGTTTGATAATTTTTCTAGCCGCAATTTTGAAAAAAATGTAAACCACTTTTTTCTTACTCGTTCTCAGTCTAATGGACTTTCTTAAAACAATTTCCTTTCCCCATAAAAATAGCTTTAATTGTCCAAAAAGTACCAAATTCCAAAAGTCTACCTAGCGGCCATATAAGGAACATGTGCACATGATATGGCCACTCTTGTTCCATGTTCTACAAATCGTGATTGTTTTCAGTTTGATAGCCCAGTTGTGCTAAAATTAAATAATTTCGGTGTAAAATGAATAAACATGACACTTAATAATCTTTTTTATAATTCAAAAGTGTAGTCAAAACAGGTTTTTCTATAAAAAAAATTAAGTTGTTTTTCTTCAAATACAACATTTTTGCGTAATCCCAGCTATAAGGCATGTAAATTTGTCAAGTGAAAAAAATAAAAGTGAAATGAACTTGATATGGCCATGGTGCATTTGATATGGCCATATCAGGAGCAGGTAAGCTTTCACGAAAATCGTTTGATTATGAACAGCTCGTAAATGATACGCCATCAACGACAACAACAATCAACAGAACATTAAATACTGAATGGAGTATTATGGTTTTCATGAAACAAGTCTTTGAAAAACATGCATAAAACAAAGGAGACTTACCAGACAAAAATAAGAAGGGGTCACATGAAAACCGCAAAACAGGCAACTGACGCCATATTTCTCAACCTGACTGGATGGAAAACGATCAAGTGACATACCAGGATGTCACACAAAGTATCTCCTACCCTTCGAGGAATTAATTTTAAGGTTTTTTGTTGTTCGATTTCACATGGAATGTCCCATATATGCGGTCTGACAGACGAAGATACTACCGACAAAGAATTACAGCGCAGAACATTTAGCTTTGGGTGAATGAAAATTACTGTACTGTATAAATAGCTTAATAACAAAATTACTATTATTATGTGTTAACACAGCATGTCACGACAGAGAATTGCGTTCAAATTTACTTAGTAAGTCATGCCCGTTAGATGTCTACACAGAAATGCCGCACAATACCCTTCACTTTCATTATTTAGACCAACATGTCGCTTTTAAGGCAAAAGAAGGTCAGTGTCAATGCCAGTCACAGTGACTTTTGTTTCGCACCTCCAAACTACTCCAGCGTATCCACGATACGATTTCTCCATTTGCATGATGCTTATTGTATTCGAACACGTGGACCGTTTTGTTGCTAAACGCTGAATCCATTTGTGACAAAGAAAACTGTTACCACGTCTAACACAGACAAATACAGTATTCTTCCATCTTTCTACAGGGCCATCATTTTATTTTTACTAACATTTTTAATATTAACTTTTATACCTTTGGATTAACGGTTGAGAACCGGAAAAACTCCCTTCCACGACTGGAGTTCGATGATACTGGCGTAAAATACAAACAAATCACTTTACTAGGTATAGGAGGGAAAAAAAGTAGTTCATCCAGTTACGTAAACTAGGAAATATCGCAATTTTGAATTTGATAATTTTCATTAGGTTTTTGTTTACTCAAAATACACTACAGTGTTAACAATACGTGTTTTTACTCACGAAGTGAGCTATCCAATCAGACGTATTCATTATGCAGTGTATATTATATTGTCTACAGCACAATAGTGTATAATATAGAGAATGAAGTTAAATTGAAAAATAATCATAATATGAATATTTAAATGGTGGCCATTCATTTCGATGCAGGCTTCAGTTCTTTTGTGCATATTATCGCACTATAGACTATTGCATCTAATTCCAATTACCAGTTTCGTCCTTCGTACTAGTAACTCATGTTAAAATAATTCTGTACGTACTCTATAAAAGAGTGCCTTACGTATTGTAAATACAATCTTCACTTCTGCCCGACCCGCACAGATAAAATTACTCAGGCATACTATCTACTGTTCGTCCAAGTGGTTATGTCTCAAAATCGTAGAAAGGGGGGAAATCACTTGACAGTTAATTACTTAACGAGGCTCTTTTATTTAAGTTATTTTAAAAAGTTGTATAATATTACGTAGATGTCCAATTCCTACAGAAATTAATGTTTTCAGAAAAGAGCTAAGACAGCCCAGCCACTAGCCTTTAGAGAAGGGCGAGCAGAAGCAGGTGGGGAAAATCGGGGTGCGACGTAGGGAAACGGACGACAGTACCTGTGCGAAAATATGATTCAATATTGAATGCTCTTTCGTCACTGGAAAACGCGAACATATTTCTGGAACGTAGGCCTTCTCTGCTCACTAACTCAGTACTGTTTGCTATATGCGACCTTTGTTCTGTGTGGAGGACAGTTGGAACTTCATTAGTAGAAGGGGTGGAAGTGAAGTACATTCAAAAACTCAGGTACAATAAAAATTGAAGTAAAAATAAAATTATTTCCCTGTATATCGACTTTAACGTCATGTATTTGGGTTATTAGTGTAACTACTATTTTCATTCTATCATATACAAATTATAAAATATGATGTTGAATCAGACCAAACTTTAAATTCAATTGAAGACTTGGCCATGGGTTTAAATCCTGCGTAAGGCATGAACATATCAGTTGTTAATATAATGACGTCTGGCTCCTTATTCCATGATGAGAAGTCCAAATGTACGTTTCATAAGCTACAAGAAGTGATTGATTATTACTAGACTTCGTAGAATTGCCACACGCAGCGTACAATCAGGTTGCCGATGTACGGTAGTATAGAGGAGGCGAGCGACCGCCCGGTCTCGTAGTATAAGCAGTTCATGTTAAGAGTTGTGACCGGCCCAAATAGATAGAGCAGCTACAGCTAATGTATACCTATGTAAGCACTTGTTTTTGCTTTACTGTGGTTGGAATAGTCAAAGTTTAACATTTGTTCAGTGCAGACAAGAATTCAATCAAACATACTACATTGAGAGTGCTGCTGTTCCAAACAATTGCCTCTGGAATACCCTTACCCCCGCAGCCAGTCTTGATCCGTTGGGGAACGTGGTTGGATGCTGTTAATTATTATTCAGAATATTACGGCAAAATAATGGAGGTAATTGATGCATTGGATAGCACAGACAGTTCCGCTGTTGCAGCTGTAAAATCTGAACAGCTATTGGAAGATATTCTGTTCATTGATCCTAATTTTAAAATCGTGTCCAAAAGCATCACCCTGTTAGAATCATCTAAACTACAACTCTCAAAAACCCTTAATAAAGTGGATAAAGTATCACAAATCGTTATCCAAAATATCACTAATTTCAGAAAAAGTGAAATGTAAGTAGAGAAACATTATTGCTAAAAATTCTGCCTATTCACAACTTCGTACTATAAATGATGTACTATCACGTCACGACAAGACGTGTGAAGTTGGTGTGCTAAAAAGTAGTGACGTCCCGTTCTTCAAATATGCACCTATTACATCGTGTGATATTGAACGTACATTTTCCCAAAATAAAAACTGTTTAAGTGACCATCGGAGGAGGTTACTTTGCAGTCGCTCAAAATGTACGCAACTCTTCACTGCAATGCACATATTCAAGGATGATGTGAGTATATTACATTAAATTTTAAGAGTTAATATTTTATTTTATTTTATTGGGTTATTTTACGACGCTGTATCAACATCTAGGTTATTTAGCGTCTGAATGATATGAAGGTGATAATGCCGGTGAAATGAGTCCGGGATCCAGCACCGAAAGTTACCCAGCATTTGCTCGTATTGGGTTGAGGGAAAACCTCGGAAAAAACCTCAACCAGGTAACTTGCCCCGACCGGGATTCGAACCCGGGCACCTGGTTTCGCAGCCAGACGCGCTGACCGTTACTCCACAGGTGTGGACAAGAGTTAATATATCTCACTACATGTTTAGACATTTGCTACTTCAATGATCATTCATTATATTTCTTGAATGCAGGATACAGGTTTTATTGTAACCGCAGTATACTGCTCAGTGTTTACATCAGAGGCATGCTTGATCCGTTGCACGTCCCCTTCTCATACAGTCTATACCGCGTGCGTAGTAAACATTACGATTCCCGTGGCAATTCCACGAAGTCTAATTATTACATTACCAGAGTCCTGCGTTTGGTTACCCAAAGCCTCCGAGCAACGCGCAACAATGTAGGTATGTGCGGAGTATAGCGCGGCGTACACAAGTCACGTCTGCTGCTGTTCAGTGAACCATATCAAAACAAAACAAAGCTAGATGGTTGAAAATGAGTGTTCCGATAGGAGAATTTGTAGCGAGCACTTCATTAGGAGAGAAGAAAACGTATTTTACCAGAAAGACGCAGAAAGTTTTCTTTTGAAACACTTAAGGGATAATAGAACTCTTTTTTTTTACAAAAATACAATTGTAAAAAAAAAAAACTATTTTCCGTTTTTTGCACGCAAATATTCCTTGGACACCAGAGTGCTGCATTGGAGTTAAATCGCTCGCTTGAACTCGGTCGAGTGTCGCACCCTCGAATGAGATACGATCGGTCGTGATACGCTCGTAATAAATAGAAGCACAGTACAAGGTCATCTCACCGGCATGTCTTATCTTGTATGGAAGGCGACAGATAAGATACACATATGTTTTGCTCACACGGTAAAAACAAGGCTTTATTTTCTGCGTTTATGACAAACGTTTAATGGAACAGTCAATGGAACGTACCAAAACTGGAACATGTGCTGAGGTGCACTCGTTATGAGTGACTGGTTGGCCGGGATCCGACGGAATAAGCGCCGTCTTAAATCACGAAGTGATTTACGCATATCATATATATTATTTTAATGCACCGAAGTACATATGATATTTTCATGCAGATTTTCTGCGTCATCATACGATGTAAGAGTAATGGAACGGAGAAAAATTCTCTCCGGCGCCGGGATTTGAACCCGGGTTTTGAGCTCTACGTGCTGACGTGGACTTCGGTCCTACGTTCATAGACATCTATGACGTAGTGCAGAGGGCGGCCACTAGAGGGAACCCAAGAGTTGGAGCTTAATCTGAGACGATTCTGTCCGACGCCGGGGTGGTATCCGGTGTGGCTTAGTGGATAAAGCATCAGCACGTAGAGCTGAAAACCCGGGTTCAAATCCCGACGCCGGAGAGAATTTTTCTCCGTTCCATTACTCTTACATCGTCAGTAGTAAATGTTTAACAGTGTTTTTATTTTATCCAGACTCAAACGGATCACCCTGTATATTATCAAATACGTTATGAAAGTAGCCGATCTGTACGTTATTTGGGGTAGGCAACGCCATTCTCTGAAACAACTGAGGTTCGAGACTCGGTAATGTCAGTTAAATTTGTGGTGGACAAACTGGTTCTGAGATATGCTTCACTGGAGTACTTTGGTTCCTCCTCTCAACTGCCATCCATTCTACCAGGTCCAACACATTATCATCATCGTTGGTCCAAATTTCATATCTGATTGACTTCAAGTGCCGAAAAGTACAACTGAAGAATACGTTATAAAATGCTTTGTGACATAGTTAAGTACATTTGCCATGTCTTCGCCCAACTCGAACTGCGTGCAGCAACGTACATGCATGGGAGTAGTGCAATTGGTCCTGCCAGACTTCGCTTTCATTTCTGGAGACAACATGGCCCGATATGTGTCCAGATTAAACAGTGAACAGAATTAGAGAGTGCCCAGCTTTCACTCTTGTTGTACCCATAAAATTCGTGGAGTATAACATTACTCAATTTTAGTGAATTTAATTAATCTGAAGAATTGCCAAAACTCTGATAGAGATGGTCAACACGCAACGCACAGCAATACACAGCAGTCAAAACCATGACAGAACACAAGAAAATGTCTCACTTCACGGTAGACAGCTTTACGGACATACGCTAAGTGTTTAGATAGATGCATAATTGATCGTAAAATACCAGCGATATGTAAGATATTAAGTAATTGTTAATGTTAAAATTGACAGATCTCGAAAGAGATGGACAGAAACCAAGACCGTAACAGGCCACTCGGCCTAATATTTGTCAGGATGATGATGATGATGATGATGATTATGATGATGATGATGAGGATGAGGATATAAATTATAAATATTACTTTTCAATTTTCACACAACTTATTATAAAAAAACAATAGTAATAATAATAATAATAATAATAATAATACTAATAATAATAATAATAATAATAATAATAATAAATACTGTACATTTTCGCAGCGCAACAGCATTCTTAGGCCCAATTGTATAAAACTCTCTGACTAAAGATCAACTTTGATCGAAGATCGGAAAGTGAACCGAGTTCAGACACTTCTTCTATTGTATAAAACTTTTCTGCGATCAAATTACCTTGGTTCAAATGCAATCTAAGTTCACGTGAAAAGGATTTGGCAACATCGCATATGCAGGTGAAGTATGTGATGCGCGAGCCATGTTGTACAGGTTTGTTCAGTGTTGCCAATGTAGCGACTTTAACTCTTTTTCAACGACAATTTCTTTTAACTTTTATATTGCTTAAATAGGGATTTAGAGACCTTTTTAGCACCCAATAGTGACAGAATTTAATCTTTCTTTGTTGATAATGAGAAATCTAGCGACTTTCCAATTACTTTTTGGCGACTTTCCGTACTCTCTGTTGGAGGCACTGGTTTGTTTTGTGCATTGTAAATAATTGCGGATAATAAGAAGGTTGACCGTTCTCCAAATTGTTATCATGTTATGGTGTTTCATACTGCTAAACATAATAAAGCTTTATAATAAACGACAATTTTCTTTTAGTAATATAGTTAATTTAAAATTAATGTACCTATCATATCCATTAATAATTAACTTAATGGTTGTTATAAACATAATATAATTATAGGTTATGTTATTTGATACTGCTGAACACGATAAAGCCTTGTAAAATATAAGAATGTTTGTGTATTAAGGCAAGAAATTGAAAAAAAAAAATATATATATATATATATATATATATAAATGTACATACTATATCTATTAATATTAATAATAATGGTTATTCTTTTTGCACAATCTGCCACTCGTATATTTCAAACAAAAGAAATAACTGAACTTGGATCATCTAACTTAATCGGAGAAATTTCTTCAGTCAAAGTTGACTTTAGTTTAAGACAAATTAATCTCAGATTAGATTTTATACAACACAAAATTCCAAGTTCAGCTAGAAGGAGGATCAATTTAACCTTTGATCTAAGATTAAATGGTTTATACAATCGGGCCTAAGAGTCAGGTCCGACCAGTCTACTACTGGCCTCACGTCCACATACTTCAGCAGAAGTAAACGATCATCCAATCAGAACGGAAGTATCATATGATTAGCAAAATGATCCCCCTAGCCATTTTAGCTGGTTGTCGTAACAGGATTTCACTTCTATTTAAGTCCTCAAATGCATCACTATGATCGGTGGGCAACCGCGTTAACAATTTTGTTAATCAAAAGCCATTATTTATTCATTTATTTACATATTTGTTTATTTATATATTTCCTTATTTATTTATTCATTCTGCATTTCCTGATGGCATAACATGTAGCCTATAGATACCTATTCAAAAGACCGACTGATAAACAATTCCTCTGCGAAGTGTTACATCCACCATCATATTATTATTATTATTATTATTATTATTATTATTATTATTATTATTACTTATTGGCTTTTAAGGAACCCCAGGTTCATTGCCGCCCTCACATCAGCCCGCCATTGGTCCCTATCCTGAGCAAGATCAATCCAGTCTCTATCATCAAACCCCACCTCCCTCAAATCATTTTAATATTATTCTCCCATCTATGTCTCGGCCTCCCCAAAGGTCGTTTTCCTCCAGTCTCCCAGCTAACACTTTATATGCATTTTTGGATTCGGTCATACGTGCTACATACCCTTCCCACCTCAAACGTCTGGATTTTTACAATGTGTGCAGTTCTGCGTTGTGTAACTTTCTCCATTCTCCTGTAACTTCATCCCTCTTAGCCCCAAATATTTTCCTAAACCTTATCCTCAAACACCCTTAATCTCTGTTCCTCTCTCAAAGTGAGAGTCCAAGTCTCACAACAATACAGAACAACCGGTAAGATAACTGTTTTATAAATTCTAACTTTTAGATTTTTTTTACAGCAGACTAGATGACAAAAGCTTCTCTACCGATCTTATTGTATGGATTCTTAACAAGCTGTTTTTTACGGTGATGGGTTGTTAGCCCTTCGCCCATGCCCCTAAGCTGGAGGACTACCCCTTATTGACTATCCATGACTGCTTATTCAATATATTTGCAGCTACCCTCCATATCTGGAGGCTGTCTCCTCTATCCGCAACCTGAGGACGCGCCATGCCGTGCTGATCATTATTATTATTATTATTATTATTATTATTATTATTATTATTATTATTATAGGAAAGAGAGGGATCTGAATTAAACTGTACACTGAAGAGCCCTACTATCTGGAAGAAAGAAGCAAAAATGGCCATGATTTACTTTAAAAGATCGAATAAGTCAGAGGATACAAGAAAGATATGGGATATGAAAATTATCGTGATATATGGAAGGACAAGTGTTTATCTTTTTGTCGAGGAAACCTGTAAAAACATAGATATATTCCTACGGAATAAAATTATTATTATTATTATTATTATTATTATTATTATTATTATTAGTATTATTATTATTATGACTCGGTTCAGAGAGAAGTTTTATATAATATTCTTAATGAATTTGGTATTCCCAAGAAATTAGTTCGATTAATTAAAATGTGTCTTAGTGAAACGTACAGCAGAGTCCGTATAGGCCAGTTTCTATCTGATGCGTTTCCAATTCACTGCGGGCTAAAGCAGGGAGATGCACTATCACCTTTACTTTTTAACTTCGCTCTAGAATATACCATTAGGAAAGTTCAGGATAACAGGCAGGGTTTGGAATTGAACGGGTTACATCAGCTTCTTGTCTATGCGGATGACGTGAATATGTTAGGAGAAAATCCACAAACAATTAGGGAAAACGCGGAAATTCTACTTGAAGCAAGTAAAGGGATAGGGTTGGAAGTAAATCCCGAAAGACTAAGTATATGATTATGTCTCGTGACCAGAATATTGTACGAAATGGAACTATAAATGTTGGAGATTTATCCTTCGAAGAGGTGGAAAAATTTAAATATCTTGGAGCAACAGTAACAAATATAAATGACACTCGAGAGGAAATTAAACGCAGAATAAATATGGGAAATGCATGTTATTATTCGGTTGAGAAGCTTTTATCATCTAGTCTGCTGTCAAAAAATCTGAAAGAATTTATAAAACAGTGATATTACCTGTTGTTCTGTATGGTTGTGAAACTTGGACTCTCACTTTGAGAGAGGAATAGAGATTGAGGGTTGTTGAGAATAAGATTCTTCGGAAAATATTTGGGGCTAAGCGGGATGAAGTTACAGGAGAATGGAGAAAGTTACACAACGCAGAGCTGCACGCATTTTATCCTTCACCTGACATAATTAGGAACGTTAAATCCAGACGTTTGAGATGGGCAGGGCATGTAGCACGTATGGGCGAATCCAGAAATGGATATAGAGCGTTAGTAGGGAGGCCAGAGGGGAAAAGACCTTTGGGGAGGTCGAGATGTAGATGGGAAGATAATATTAAAATGGATTTGAGGGAGGTGGGATATGATGGTAGAGACTGGATTAATCTTGCTCAGGATAGGGACCGATGGCGGGCTTATGTGAGGGCGGCAATGAACCTCCGGGTTCCTTAAAAGCCAGTAAGTAAGTAAGTAAGTAAGTAAGTAAGTAAGTAAGTAAGTAAGTAAGTAAGTAAGTAAGTAAGTAAGTAAGTAAGTAAGTAAGTAAGTAAGTAAGTAAGTAAGTAAGTATTATTATTATTATTATTATTATTATTATTATTATTATTATTATTATTATTATTATTATAATTTAATGTAAATATCACTCTCATTATCTTCACCAACCTCGCCCTCATCGGAACATCTGTCTGGTATCACACACTTTGTTTGGCTTCCACGTCACCCTTTTCTTGCACTTTCCGTATCCCTATATATACCTTCAAAATATATCATTGTATGGCCAGTCCTTTCGAAACAATAATTAAAAATCTTTTCTATCATAATTGTAGAGTATTCTTTCTGTATTTGACGAAATTCTGAGAATTAATCGCAATAATTAATCAGCGGAACACTTTCCATTCTTCTTCAGCGTCTCTTAGTTTTCTGGGAATTCGCTGACATCCTGAGTGTCTTACATATTCCGTCAAGGTGGAAACATGTATTTCTAGACCTTAATTTGCTCCGTACAGATCTCCACATTTGTTGGCAGATGCGTACAGCGGATTTGCTTCGGTGCTTTTGGACAGAAAGCAAGCGCTACCAGTTGGTGCTAGCAGAGAAAACTGGAATAAGTGAAATACGCCGGAATTAAAACATGCGTAATTGTATGTAAGTACATGTAGGATTTGTATCTCATCTTTCCATAACGAGCACAGCGGCAGTAAGCAAACGTTTGATTATCTAAACTGTATTGCTGAACTGAAAATCAGTTTTTCATTTTTACTGGTGCCGGATATTCTCACAGTGTAGGCCCTATACAGTTCAATCGGAAGCTCTTCGTAAGATCTATTTATTATTATTATTATTATTATTATTATTATTACTGTTATTATTATTATTATTATTATTATTATTATTATTTTATTTTTTATTTTTTTTACGTGAATATGTTAGGAGAAAATCCACAAACGATTAGGGAAAACACATAAATTTTACTTGAAGCAAGTAAAGCGATAGGTTTGGAAATAAACTCCGAAAAGACGAAGTATATGATTATGTCTCGTGACCAGAATATTCCACGAAATATAAATATAATAATTGGAGTTTTATCTTTCGAAGAAGTGGAAAAATTCAAATATCTTTGAGCAACAGTAACAAATATAAAATGACACTCGGGAAGAAATTAAACCTCCCTCAAATCCATTTTAATATTATCTCCCCATCTACGTCTCGGCCTCCCCAAAGGTCTTTTTCCCTCCGGTCTCCCAACTAACACTCTATATGCATTTCTGGATTCGCCCATACGTGCTACATGCCCTGCCCATCTCAAACGTCTGGATTTTATGTTCCTAATTATGTCAGGTGAAGGATACAATGCGTGCAGTTCTGTGTTGTGTAACTTTCTCCATTCTCCTGTAACTTCATCCCTCTTAGCCCCAAATATTTTCCTAAGCACCTTATTCTCAAACACCCTTAACCTATGTTCCTCTCTCAAAGTGGGAGTCCAAGTTTCACAACCATAAAAAACAACCGGTAACATAATTGTTTTATAAATTGTAACTTTCAGATTTTTTGAGAGCAGACTTGATGATAAAAGCTTCTCAACCGAATAATAACAGGCATTTCCCTATATTTATTCTGTGATTAATTTCCTACCGATTATCAATTATATTTGTTACTGTTGTTCCAAGATATTTGAACTTCTCCACCTCTTCGAAAGTTAAATTTCCAATTTTTATATTTCCATTTCGTACAATATTCTCGTCACGAGACATAATCATATACTTTGTCTTTTCAGGATTTACTTTCAAACCTATCTCTTTACTTGCTTCCAGTAAAATCCCCGTGTTTTCCCTAATCCTTTGTGGATTTTCTCCTAACATATTCACGTCATCCGCATAGACAAGCAGCTGATGTAACCCGTTCAATTCCAAACCCTCTGTGTTATCCTGAACTTTCCTAATGGCATATTCTAGAGCGAAGTTAAAAAGTAAAGGTGATAGTGCATCTCCTTGCTTTAGCCCACAGTGAATTGGAAACGGATGAGATAGAAACTGACCTATACGGACTCTGCTGTACGTTTCACTGAGACACATTTTAATTAATCGAACTAGTTTGTTGGGAATACCAAATTCAATAAGAATATCATATAAAACGTCTCTCTTAACCGAGTCATATGCCTTTTTGAAATCTATGAATAACTGATGTACTGTACCCTGATAGGTACTCCCATTTTTTCTCCATTATCTGTCGAATAAAAAATATCTGATCAATAGTTGATCAATTTATCATGTAATATTATATTTAACTGGAACTGACCCAAACACGAGCATTTTCTCTTTTGGATGAAAACTGTATATATTTTAAAATGTTTTATGTAATTTGTAATTTCAATTTGAATGAATTAAAATTAACACTTAAATTAAATATGGAACTCAGTAATTTCTTCAAAAAGAACACGTATTTATCTTATGCATTTTAATCAATGATAGCAGAAATTATGATACAGTGTTTAGTATTGAAGAGGTTTAAGTGACGTGCTCCGCGCCTGTAGAGATGCAATGTGCATAGCAGCACGTGCAGATAATCTAACGAGACGAGGACGGAACCGCACGCTTCATTCCGCGCTTTCTACAACTTCTCAACAAGAATTTGCGTTGTTCTATTCGAGATCTGAACCGAACGTCATGCACGTTGCGTTCTCAGTTTGAGTGAAACAAGGCGTGGAAAACGAGGAAGTGACCAAAACAGTGGTTGAGATAACAGCGAATTAATAATAGAGTCGTAGCCTACTGTGTGCTGTGGGATATCTAACTGGACGAGGGAAACATGATTATTATATGGGGTTTGGATTTGAGGGAGGTGGGATACGATGGTAGGGACTGGATAAATTCTGCTCAGGATAGAGACCGATGGCGGGCTTATGTGAGGGCGGCAATGAAACTCCGGGTTCCTTAAAGACCACTTGTAAGTAAGTAAATAAATGAAGTCAATTTAGCTAACATAATTCAATTTAAATCCTGTGTAAATTCAACCTCGCAAATTTCTAGCGCAATAATTAACAACAGATCCCTATTAGAAACAACGACAACCAAATTTCTTGGCTTAAAAATCGATAATGTGTTAAATTGGAAAAATCATATTAAAGAAATTACTCCCAAACTAAATTCAGCTTGTTTTGCTATTAGATCTATGCAAAAGATAGTAAATATCAATACCTTAAAAACAATATACTTTGCATACTTCCATTCGGTATTGAGTTTTGGAATAATATTCTGGGGAAATTTCACAGATAGTAACAGTATATTTCTATCACAAAAAAGAGTAATTAGAATAATAGTAGGTGCCAAATATAGAGGATCTTGTAGGACTATTTTAAAAAAACTACAAATAATGCCCATGGCTTGTCAGTACATCTTTTCATTAATAGTCTTCCTCATATGTAATCGTGAAAACTTTGTAACTAATTCAACAGTTCATAGCATAAATACACGTCAAAAAATGACTTTCATACTCCATCGGCAAGTCTATCATGCTATCAAAAAGGAGTGCGTTATATGGCAGTAAAAATTTTTAATAGCCTCCCTATCGATATAAAAAATGAAACTCAAAACATAAGATTATTTAGGGCCAAATTAAAGAAGTACCTAATTTCTCACGCCTTCTATTCTGTAGGTGAATTCATGACATTCAAAAACACTAAATGAAATTGATACTAAAACTATGTGTTGTACTAGTAGACTATATTGTAAATCTCGTCTGTATATATATATATATTTCATCTAGACTGTGACTATAAATTAAGACTTTAAATAGTATTAAGTTTTTTGACTTGTTCCATATTCTAGCTGTAAAGCAATGTATGAATACCATGGAATGTTAATAAATACAATACAATACAATATAATACAATACAATACAATACAATCTACATAGGCCCTATGTAAGAAAACATTTTTCTATAATTCATTCCCTCAAACACTTGACCAACGTTCTACCTCTTAGCCTCGAAAAGAATGTCCTTCAAACTTTAGTGATGCCCCATCTCGATTGTTGTGATTCTCCATTTATGAACCTTAATCGTGATCTTGTCCACAGACTACAGCGTGTTCACAAGATCTGCGTTCGTTTCGTTTGTAACATTAGAAAATTCGACCATGTAACACCGTCACTAGAACTGCTGTCTCGGAATCCACTTAAAGAAAGAAGACTCTTCAATGTCCTCTTATTACCATTTAAAATCATCCACACCTCCATACCCTTTTACTTAGCATTTCATTTTGTTTACCTTTCACTACCTCCAACCCGGAACATGTACCTTTTCTTTATTCCTGTACACAGAACATCCTTCTATTCATCATTTTTCAACATATCGATTCCACGCCTCTGGAATTCTCTCCCTGACCATGTCAGAGACTGTCGGACAATATCAAAATTCAAATTTAAATTAAGGAATCACATTCTAGTTCATGGAATTGCTTCCTAAACACCTGTCAGGTTGCGCAACTTCTGCTTAACCCGTAACATAAAATAAATAGGTATTGTAACTATGCTGTTAAGTAATATTGTCAGTTTTATCCTTAATATATAATGTATTTACTTCTACTACTACCACTATTATTATTATTATTATTATTATTATTATTATTATTATTATTATTATTATTATTATCACTATCATCATTGCTATCACTGTTATTTCAACTATCTTTCTTCTTTCTTGTTTCAGCTTAATAAGTGCTCTATAGTGCTATTTGATCCTGTTTATCCTCTATTGGACTTTAATCTAATTCTTTGTATTATTTTTTTATCACTGTTTGCTTTTGTTGTATTTACATGTGCTATCTGGTAGGATGGAAGAGAAGACCCTATGGCCTTAAACCTGTCAGATTAAATAAATAAATGTCTTATTTCTTTATGGCGTACTTATAATTGGCTAAGATCACTCCGTACACGAGCCTGGCTCTTACGATAGTGGCTAGAAACATTTTTTGTTGTATACTTTTGAATTGTACTCACTTTGATATATGAATGAATGAATGAATGAATGAATGAATGAATGAATGAATGAATGAATGAATGAATGAATGAATGAATGAATGAATAGATAAATAAATACATAAATAAGTAATAAAGTAAGTAAGTAAATAAGTAAGTAAGTAAATAAGTAAATAGGTAAATAAGTAAATAAATGAATAAATAAGATAAAAAATAAAAAAAATAAATGCATAAATAAATGAATGAATAAATGAATGAATAAATAAATGAATGAGTAAATAAATGAATGAGTGAATAAATAAATGAATAAATAAATGAATGAATAAAGAAGTAAATAAATAAATGAATAAATAAATGAATGAATCAATGAATAAATAAATTAATAAATTAAGAAAGAAATGAAATGAATGAATGAAAAAATGAATAACTGAATGAATGAATAAATGAATAAATAAATAATTGAATGAATGAATGAATAAATGAATAAATAAGTAAATAAATAAAAATAAATAAATAATAAATAAATAAATAAATAAATAAATAAGTGAATACATGAATAAATAAATAAATGAATAAATAAATAAACAGACAGACAAACAAACAAACAAAAATAAAAAATAAAAAAATAAATAATAAATAAATAAATAAATGAATAAAGAAGTAAATAAATGAACAAATGAATGAATGAATCAATGAATAAATAAATTAATAAATTAAGAAATAAATTAAATGAATGAATGAACAAATGAATAACTGAATGAATGAATAAATGAATAAATAAATAATTGAATGAAAGAATGAATGAATAAATAAGTAAATAAATAAAAATAAATAAATAATAAATAAATAAATAAATAAGTGAATACATGAATAAATAAATAAATGAATAAATAAATAAACAGACAGACAGACAAACAAACAAAAAATAAAAAATAAAAAAATAAATAATAAATAAATAAATGAATAAAGAATGAATAAATGAATCAATGAATAAATAAATTAATAAATTAAGAAATAAATGAAATGAATGAATGAACAAATGAATAACTGAATGAATGAATAAATGAATAAATAAATAATTGAATGAAAGAATGAATGAATAAATAAGTAAATAAATAAAAATAAATAAATAATAAATCAATAAATAAGTGAATACATGAATAAATAAATAAATGAATGAATAATAAATAAATAGACAGACAAACAAACAAACAAAAAATAAATAAATAAAAAATAAATAAATAAATGAATAAAGAAGTAAATAAATAAATTAATAAATAAATGAATGAATCAATGAATAAATAAATTAATAAATTAAGAAATAAACGAAATGAATGAATGAACAAATGAATAACTGAATGAATGAATCAATGAATAAATAAATTAATAAATTAAGAAATAAAAGAAATGAATGAATGAACAAATGAATAACTGAATAAATGAATAAATAAATAATTGAATGAATAAATGAATAAATAAGTAAATAAATAAAAATAAATAAATAATAAATAAATAAGTGAATAAATGAATGAATAAATAAATAAATAAACAGACAGACAGACAAGTAAATGAATAAATAAATAAATAAATAAATAAATAAATAAATAAAATTCTAATTTTCTGCAGGTTATTGCCGATTACCCGTCGACAGCAGCTTGCATAGTTTTTAATAGTAAATGGAGTGAGTGATTTGGGACCCCCACTTCTCATCTACCTCCCATAGACACTGTATCACAAAATCTGTATGCCGACTGACACAGCATATCCTTACTTAATGCTGGAATGCTCTAACACGGCTCATACTTGCGTATTCTGTATACCATTGCGCCTCTGCCTAAATTTTGGCGATTATGATGAAGATTCCTGTTGTTAGGCTGGCACACATTTTCGGTCAGATTTGATTTGCTCTGTATGGTAGAATGACATTAGTGTGGAATCAGGCGGGATGAATGAAAATGAAGGTGATGATGACGGCGAAATTAATCCAGGGTCCGGTGTTGAGAGTTACTCAGCATTTGTTCTTAATGGATGAGGGAAAATCTCAGAAAAACCTCAGCCAGGCAACTTGTCCCAACCAGAATAATAATAATAATAATAATAATAATAATAATAATAATAATAATAATAATAATAATAATAATAATAATAATAATAATGTTTTTTTGATTGAGCATTGTTTACTATGTTCTTATTAGAAATTATTATTTTTCTGTACTTCATATATCTGACGTGCCAAGAATTCAAAGACTGAAGGACACAAATTAAAAAAGAGAAAAATATAAACATAATATTGTTTTTCTTGTTCAGAAAATCATTCCAACTTTAAGTTTTTAATTTAATAAAACACTTACAAAGTATTTAATTGTATGTTGGTACAGTTGACAATATGAATGAAGCATGATTTCATATAATACTTCTTCTCAATAAATGTGTGTGTATAAATACAATTTTCTGCAAAAAGTAGATATGTCCAATATTTTTTTCTTTTGCAAGAAACCATATAAAAAAGAGCAGTGAAAGTTTTACCAAAGTTTTTAGGTATACGAGATATCTTTATAAAATATTGCAAATTATTATATTGCATGAGAAACGTGAGACACGTTTTTTCGTTTTTTGAAAAATTAATATTTTGGACTTGTCCGGTTTTTGTTATCAACCTTCATTTTCAATCTCTATTTACTTGGTTATTTAACGACGCTGTATCAACTACGAGGTTACTTAGCGTCGATGGGATTGGTGATAGCGAAATGTTTGGCGAGATGAGGCCGAGGATTCGCCATGGATTACCTGACATTTACCTTATGGTTGGGGAAAACCTGGGAAAAAACCCAACCAGGTGATCAGCTCAAGCGGAAATCGAACCCGCGCCCGAGCGCAACTCCGGATCGGCAGGCAAGCGCCTTAGCTGACTCAGCTACGCCGGTGGCTTCAATCCCTAAGTACGGATACTTTATAAACGCCCTGTGTAATGGATAAAATAAGTGTAATATTTTTCACGTCTCTAACCCAGAACATTTTTTTTCTGTTTATGACGACTATTACACTCTTACTATGTCATACTACTTTTGACCAATAAAACGGTACGAAAGGACGTATTTCAACCAATCATGGCTGCTTATTGCACAATTTTATCGCGTCCCTAGCATTTGTTTCTTGGTTGCCAACATTTGAAACTGCGCTGGTCTGGACGTAATATATATATATATATATATATAATTATAAACCACTCCAGTCGATGCACAGCAGTTTCAAATATGACTCGCATTGGCATTCAAGAACAAGAATTAATAAAAATCACTGATCATACCTATGCATCTTCTGAAATCCGATTTACAAATAAATGAAGAGCACCATTCGGAAATCCTGAAAAGTTGAATACACCATGCGGCCCTAAATCAACGAGTTCCACTTCTATTACGCACACGTCCAATATAACATCAATTGAACCACCAACCACATTCAAATTTGAAAATTGCACATTCAATAATTATTCCTTCTAAAATTATTCATTCGGAAATCCTGAATAAGTTGAATACACCATGTAGGCCTAAATCAACGAGTTCCACTTCTATTACGCACACGTCCAATATAACATCAATTGAACCACATTCAAATTTGAAAATTGTACATTCAATAATTATTCCTTTTAAAATTATTCATGTTTATTTTTTATGTCATCGTCGTTAATTAAAACTTTTCTAACACTTGTGTATATTAGTTAGGTTATGTTATAGCTTCTGCTATATGATATTATGGATAGTCACGTATCAGAGATTGTTTAATATTAAGATTTATTGAAAATCATCTGTCAAGTGACGTTGATTACTGGGATTCGGATAATTGAAGTGGAATGCAACTGTCTTAATAAAAATGAAACTGAATCAACAAAGCCTTCTTGACTAGTAACATTGCCATTGTGTATAGATCGAGAACTTCTCGACGAGAAGGCATTGCTCACTACTGCCATCTAGCATGCATCTAGCGTAATATTTGTAATGCTGAGATGGTACAATAATACATTTGAAGACAGTTGTATTTTCGTAAGTCAATTAATATTTTATTGTATTGGAGTACTTCGTTACTTCTAATCTTTATATACTTTCTTCTAATAGTGTAATAGTCAATTAAATCCCACTCGAGTTTTGATTTTCTCTAGATAAATCTGCTCGTGTTCCACTCGCAGATTTATCGATAAAATCAAAACGTCTAGTGAGATTACTGTTGATAAAAATTTAGGCTTCACCGCATTAGGGGGTCACACGATACTCCCCGTCTTTTTATTAGCGTATAACCCTGTTTTCGGTACTGTTACAGATTGACCCCGATGCCTGGTGCAAGTTCACTGTGCGATACGAGGAACATAAAATGAACATAACGTCTGGGACGTGTATTCCAGTTTCCATGACAACAAGCTCCATCGCAATAAACGCGGAGAACAATTGAATTGTGTCAGTCGGGTGAAACGGCAGATGACTTCGCTTAACGGAGGCTCCCAGTTCACGCCTCGCCTCTAGACTTTCGCTTCCAAGGAATTTGCATATATGAACGCATATGCGTCGCGAAATTTCTGGGCTGGTTGTAGCGAGAGTGAGAACTGGAGCGTGGTGGGGGCGCCACCTGCATAAAAGCACAATTCAGGCTTGTGGATTGGCATTCGCACCTCGACTTAGGACAGGCCGGTTGTGTACTCCTCATCCGACAACATGGACCTCGGCCGAACGGTAAGGCGCGTACAACCGCAGCGTTGTTCTCCTGAAGAGCTAACACATCCACTGAAGAGTTCGCCGGAAAAACGATGAAGTCACAGTTTTGTTAAGGTTGATGTCATTATATAATTCAATGGGTCACTACGAAATGTAATGTTGTTCTTATGAAACATGGGAAAAAGGAGAATTATTACCACGAATACAGTAATCATTTCCTTTATTTTCTATAGAAACAGCACTACATCTTGCAGTTATAGACTCAATTAGGTCATTATCTAATCCTTAACAGAAAATTCATCGTTTTTTCCCGCGAACTCTTCAACTATTATATTTTATTTGACGTTCCTTTTAAAATTACGTAAGCTGTTCGTAGACGATATGACGATAGTATGATATGGTCCAATGGTGAAATCATATTCTGGGATTTATTACTAGGAATTCAAAAAATTACAAAACATTTCAACTTTGACCGTAAGCACTAAGTTGCAATCTACCTCAGTAATTCGATCGTACTCTTGCAAATCTCATAGTAATCAAACTGAAAAAAAAAAAAAAAAAAAAAAACGATTTTCAAGATACTATATTTTTATGTAATATAATATCGTTATTTGGCTTTACATAAAAAAAAATTTCGAACAACAGTCTACTTACCAAATTTAATTTAATTACTTTTGACAGTCGCATATTATTCGTTCAGAAAATATTATTGCAGAAAGCATTCAACATATTACTGCATACTAGCGAAATATTGTTACAAATTTAAGAATTCGCCGAACACTACACTACAATAAACCATACATCGCATAACATAAAACTTCACAAATGATAAGAATGTGCTCTAAATTCAATGACTTCTATGTAAGATATGGAATCTAGATTTCAACATTTCTTACATTAAATATGAACATTTTCTTATTAAAATAATGACGGTAGTTGATTTAAAATAATATTGTTACCTATTTGTTACTCTGTAATATTCATTTCTAAATTTAAATCTTGTAATTATATTTATATATTTTCATTTTTATGACATTACTGAATATAATTCTGCACTGTCTATTGTTATTGGGGCTTTACGTGTACACAAATAAATCTATAAATAAATTAAATAAAAAATAAACTGAAAAAAATAATAAATAAATAAATAAATAAATAAATAAATAAATAAATAAATAAATAAATAAATAAATAAATAAATAAATAAATAAATAAATAAATAAATAAATAAATAAATAAATAAATAAATAAATAAATAAATAAATAAATAAATAAATAAAAACGATTTTAAAGATACTATACTTTTATGTAATGTAATATCATTATTTGGCTTTACATAAGAAACAATTCGAAGAACAGTCTACTTACCAAACTTAATTTAATTACTTTTGCCAGTCGCATATTATTCCTTGAGAAAATATTATTGCAGAAAGCATTGAACATACCTACCACTGCATAAGAGCGAAATATTGTTACGAATTTAAGAATTCGCCGAACACTACAATAAACCAAACATCGCATAACATAAAACTTCACCAATGATAAGAATATGTTCTAAATTTAATAACATGTGTAAGATATGGAATCTTACATTAAATATAAATATTTTCTTATTAAAATAATGAAGGTAGTTCATTTAAAATAATATTGTTACCTATTTGTTACTCTTTAAATTTAAATCTTGTAATTAGATTGATATATTTTTTATTTTCATGACGTAACTTAATATAATTCTGTACTGTCTATTATAATTGGAGCTTTGCGTATACACAAATAAATCTATAAATAAATTATTTAAAAAAAAAACTTAAATAAAAAAATAAAAAAATAAATAAATAAATAATAAATAAATAAATAAAAACGATTTTCAAGATGCTATACTTTTATGTAATATAATATCATTATTTGGCTTTACATAACAAAATATTCGAACAACAGTATACTTACCAAATTTAATTTAATTACTTTTGCCAGTCGCATATTATTTGTTGAGAAAATATTATTGCAGAAAGCATTCAACATACCACTGCATAATAGCGAAATATTGTTACAAATTTAAGAATTCGCCGAACACTACACTACAATAAACCATACATCGCATAACATAAAACTTCACCAATGATAAGAATGTGTTCTAAATTCAGTGAGTTATATGTAAGATATGGAATCTAGATTTCAATATTTCTTACATTAAATATAAATATTTTCTTATTAAAATAATGAAGGTAGTTCATTTAAAATAATATTGTTACCTACTTGTTACTCTGTAATATTCATTTTTAAATTTAAATCTTGTAATTATGTTTATATATTTTCATTTTCATGACATAACTGAATATAATTCTGTACTGTCTATTGTAATTAGAGCTTTGCGTATACAGAAATAAATCTGTAAATAAATAAAATAAATAAAAAATAAACTGAAATAAATAAATAAGTAAATAAATAAATAAATAAATAAATAAATAAATAAATAAATAAATAAATAAATAAATAAATAAATAAATAAATAAATAAATAAATAAATAAATAAATAAATAAATAAATAAATAAATAAATAAATAAGCAAGAGACAAGAAGGCAAAGAATTAAATAAATAAACAAATAAATGAGTAAATAAATAAAAGAATTATTAATAAGTAAATTGTAGAGGGATAGAATAGAATGAATAGAACGTTTTATTTTCTCTGGCAGAGTTAAGGCCGTAAGGCTTCTCTTCCATTCAACCAATCTTAATCAATATAATAGTTACATACATGTTTAAATTATGAATATTTACAATACACTTAAAAGATTCTCCAGCAATATTCTTCAGTTAAGTTTCAACGACTGCTACATGTTTATTTAAATTGAGATGAACCTAAAAGATAAAGTTATAACTTAATTTATGAGCTAATTTAATTCAATCCAGTCTATATGCAGTATGTAAATAATTATAATTAAGTTGAGATAGCTAGTTGGTTAAAATGATGAGAATTAATTTAATATAAGTTTACTAGAACCCAGTGCCTTCATCTATGTCTCCGCATACGATCCATATATCTTAATGTCGTCTATCATTTGATAGCTTTTTCTGCCCCGAACTTTTCTCCCGTTCATCATTCCTTCCAGTGCGTCCTTCAGCAGACAGTTTCTTCTGTCAGTGACCCAACCAATTCTTTTTTATCTTCCTAATCATTTTCAGTATCATTATTTCTTCACCTACTCTTTCTATCACATCTTCATTTCTTATACTGTTTGTCCATTTCTCACGCTCCATTCTTCTCCATATCCACATTTGAAATGCTTCTAATCGCTTCTCTTCACTTCATAATGTTCATATTTCTGCCCCATTCAATGCCACACTCCATACAAAGCACATCACTAGTCTCTTCCTTAGTTTTTTCTCCAGACGTCCGCAGAAGATCCTCCTTTTCCTATTAAAAGCGTCCTTTGCCATTGCTAATCTCTTTTTGACTTCCTGGCAGCAGCTCATGTTACTGCTTATAGTACACCTCAAGTATTTGAAGCTGTTCGTCCACTTGCTCTACTGCCTCATTTAGAATTCGACTAAGAAGCTGTGTTGGAAGTTAAATTATAACTTTATCTTATAAATTCATCTCAATTTAAATAAACATGTACTAGTCGTTAAAACTTAACTGAAGAATATTGCTGGAGAATCTTTAGTGTATTGTAAATATTCATAATATTCATGTATGTCACTATTGTATTTATTAAGGCTGGTTGAGTGGAAGAGAAGGCCTTATGGCCTTAACTCTGTCAGAGAAAATAAAACATTCTCTTCATTCTATTCTACCCCTTTACAATTTACTTATTAATAATTCTTTTATTTATTTACTCACTTATTTATGTGTTTATTTTTCTTCCGATAACTATGGTCTTCGTCTTGTTTGCATATTTGTGAAATAATCTTACCGGTATTTCTCTAAATTTTTTATTTTATCGGGTTATTTTACGACGCTGTATCAACATCTAGGTTATTTAGCGTCTGACTGAAATGAAGGTGATAATGCCGGTGAAATGAGTCCGGGGTCCAGCACCGAAAGTTACCCAGCATTTGCTCATATTGGGTTGAGGGAAAACCCCGGAAAAAACCTCAATCAGGTAACTTGCCCCGACCGGGATTCGAACCCGGGCCACCTGGTTTCGCGGCCAGACGCGCTGACCGTTACTCCACAGGTGTGGACTTATTTCTCTAAATATCAAGGAAATTTTCATTTGCTTTGGATAAATTCAATTGTGCTTCGATAAATAAATTGCAGTGTCTTTTAATTAATTGTATGACATTTGTATTTTGGCGCAAGAAAAAGTTTCTGCGATTTGAAGAGCATAGAGAACTTTAGAATAATCCACATGCAGGAGTATTTTTATTTGAGACTGCATTTAGTAGCTAAGGGCCGTATTCATAGACATTCTTAGCGCGGGCTTTCGGTGGATGATCAGCGAACTAACGTTTTCCGTATTCATAAACCAGTGTCAGCGATGTGATATGATATGAATCGTGTTTAGCACGCTCGTAGCGCGGGCTAGCGAAATATCTATGAATAGCACCCTAAGTTACGAAAACATTATTACATCCCGGCTGTACTGAAAGCAATCTCCCCCCACGCTAGCGCTGTGTCTTACGAATACCGTAGGACTTGTCGAGAATTGAACCCCGTGCTCCTCAACGAGAAACTGTCAGTCGACTGGATTATGGATTGTCTTCGAGGCTTTCTGTCATTCAGTTGCTATAGCTTGTGTGTGTGCTATGGTTGAGTGCCGCTGTAAAGCGTGTGCTCTGCGTTATGACTCTAGGGTGCAGCAGCTGACAACATGGAGGAAAGGAAGATACCAATTTAGAAAGACAAAGAAATAATGAACGGTAAATAACAAGTCCCAACTGTTTAAAAAAGTTACTACAGCCTGGTCGTTGTCATTTCCGGCAGCGCACATAAAACAGTTCAAATCACCTGACACGTTGACTCACTGTCGTCTATTTTTAGACATTTTTCTGCGTACCACTCGAAAAAATCGTAACAAAAATTATAACACTGTCCCTTGTGGGAGCTGCTTCGATGCCACTCGGAATTCATTAGTTTGTTAAAAACCTTCATTTTTGTTCATTCATGGTCCAAGTTATGCTCCAACTACAACATTGATCAAATGGAATGCCAAACCCATTTATAATATTGACGAATCTATCTTCATTGGTTTTTACATTTTAAGAGGTTATGTATATCGCAGCATTTTCTGAAAGAAACTACTCAGCCAACCGGGATGCCTCTTATACAGAGTGTTTCCGAGGTGGTGTTACAAACTTTCAGGGATGATGGCGAAGGGCACATGTATTAATTTGAGATAAGGAACCATGGTCCGGAAATGACTGAGTCGAAAGTTATAAGCAAAAATAGTTGTGTGGGAATGGAATTGTAATTTGGCACCACGTGCCCTCCTTCCCTTAACCTTTGGAACAGTCGTAGAAAAATGGTATGGGCCGGATGTCTCCTACGTGGGTACTTGTCCCGATACAATCTGTGAGCTTGTCTACTGTTCCCATTGGCTAATCCGTATTCGAAAATCAGGTCTGCTTATTCCGCTCTCGTGTTCCTCCATTTCACTAGAACTGATCGACTGGACACTGCAACTTGTACACATACACTGCTGTCTACAGACGTGCATATCAGGACCGACCATGTCCGTTACACATTACGCTATCTGCATTGCTTTAGTGTAGTTTCCTGTCCCCATCCCTCAGACAGCGCACTGAATGGAATACTGTAAGTAGACAACGTAAACAACGTCAGATGAATACAGTATGTGTGAGATGTACAGATAAATACACTTAAATAAGGTGTACAAAGGAATAAAATTATTTCATTTCCGCAAAACTATTTTTGCTTGTAACTTTCGACTCGGTCATTTTCGGACCAAGGTTCCTTATCTCAAATTGATACATGTGCCCTTCGCCAACATCCCTGAAAGTTTGTAACACCACCTCGGACACATCTGTATATAGAATTCCAACAATTACAATGAAGCATTAATTAGGCTAACAAACGAATAGGGTACTGTATTCTGATGCTCTATTTCAATAATTTATATCTTTATACAAGAGGGTTCGTGTTAAAAAAAACAGTTTTTGTAGATCTGTGACTTTCGGGAAAGATTCACGTGAAAGGTTTTTTAACGTCTAAAAGTTTAACGAAAAAATAACTTAATTTTTATTGTCCAAAACATTATTATTCGTACACAAATGGAGGCGATTAATAAATGCGGGAAGTATAAAGACAGAAATAGTTAATTTAACGTAGTCTAATTCTAAAATACTTTACTGTTTAGGATTAGGTAAAGTTTTATTCAGTAAACTGTACATTAAACCCAAATGACCTCACTATATTCAATTTACCCCAACCTCCCTATTAACAGCTTTATAATATAAAGCTGTTATACCATACTTACTTATTTACCATACTTATATACTTACAAATGGCTTTTAGAGAACCTGGAGGTTCATTGCTACCCTCGAATAAGCCCGTCATCGGTCCCTATCCTGAGCAAGACTAATCCAGTCCATATCATGACATCCTAACTTCCTCAAACCCATTTTAATATTATTCTCCCATCTATGTCTCGGCCTCCCCAAGGGTCTTTTTCCCTCCGGACTCCCAACTAATACTCTATATGTATTTCTGGATTCGCCAATTATACCATAAGCCTATCTAAATATAGACTCAAATTTGCAAAATATATTATTATTATTATTATTATTATTATTATTATTATTATTATTATTATTATTATTAAAATATGAATGGGTAAATAATTTCGAAGAATGACAAATTTATAAATAGTTTTACGGATCCTGTTACATAAGTAAGCTATATGTTTATCCCATCTTATATATTAATCAATGATAACTAAATATTTAACTTCCAAAGTTTATTTAAAACATGGACAATTTGTAGGGCATTAACAATAAAATTGATGTATCTTAATTCTGAGAATGAAATTTGAAATTAGTTTCTAAATACCAGTAATGTCCAATGAAAATGGAAATGACTTAGATTTAGTGACATTTAAATAAAGTAGATTTGCATCAAGCCAGTTTTTGAAAATATTAATCGCTTCATTTGAGTAACTACAAGCAGATTAATAATCCAATGAAATATAATATCGGATCTGAGTAATCTGACAAAATTCGTGTATTGTCTGTATCACAAGCTGCTCGACAGAAATTGAAGCGGTGAGATCAATAACCATTCAAGTCTACTTCTGGCCATTCATTTTTTGCAAATTTAAAATTAAATTTAGGATATTTCCACAAGTGTTACAACTTTAAAAGTTGGTATACTACGTTGTCTTGATCTCGAATACAAGCCGAAATATTATGTGTAAAAAATAATAATTAGGTAAGAAATAATTTTTTTTGCATGTTTCTCGGAACTTGTGTAAATGAACTTGAATGGTTATTCATCTCACGGCTTCAATTATCAATTCAGGATGGATTTGAACCCGAGCCCTCTAAGCACAACTTGCTAGCATTGAGCCACGGTGCCCGTTACATTTTCGTCATCATCATCAAAATCATCATCATCCACAGGGATTAGGCCTTTCGACCTGTTCCGTCCTCTCAAAGAAACTGATCTCTCCATCTCTTCGTAGGTCTTCCTCTGTCTCTCTTGACTCTAGAATCTTTTTAGGAATACGGTATTCTGGCATTCTTAATACGTGTTCATAGTATTTTTCTTGGTATTCTTTTATTTTATTGTGTAAGTTGAATATGTTCAGTTCGTCTCTTATCGTTTCATTATATTGTCTGTCTGTTCTTCTGTATCCAGCTACCGATCTCAAAAATCTCATTTCTGGTACTTCTATGTCGTGTTTTTGGTTTTCTGTTAGGGTCCCGCATTCTGAGCCATACAAGAAAGATGGGGCTTCCAAAACTTTATAAAACTTCAAAATGATTGTTACATTTTATATTATAAATTTACAATTTGTAACAATTCTATGAAAGTAGCGCGTTGCAGGTTCCATATTGTAAAATTCTTAAGTCAGACTTAATGCTATTTCAATTATTGACGTTGTGTATTTTTTGCCCACAGATCGCTTCCTTGTTCCTGCTCCTCGTAGTGCTGGCTGCATACTGCGACGCCGGGCATAAGTAAGTGTGCACACTAGGGTCCTTAATTTAGTTCTATATACAGGTCGAGCAAAGCTTTGCTATACCGCGACGCGGCGTTCTTGCTGTTGGCTGGCACGCTAGTAACGGCAGGCGCTGTTACAAATAAAGCCATGTTAGTGTTTGAGAAACAAAACAGTTCTATTACAATTTTCTAAGTACTGTGGAAGGGGTTTGTGTCTAAACACTGCCAGTAAGAGGCCTTCGTGGCGGTATATGAAAACTTTGCTCATTTTGTATATAAACACTATCATCATTTGGTGTTTCAGTTTAGCTATTAACAAGGACATTTTAAAACTAGTCAACAGAAATTCCTCTTGAAGATTTTGCAATTCAAAAGACAACCTAATACAGAAACATATTATCTGTTGTGAAAATGTCATCTACAACAACTTTGATGAATTAAGGTTTCAAGGTATATTCTTAACTCATACATTATGGTGTACATACACCTTTTGGACACAGAAAAGGCGTGTAGTAACTGGATAATAAGAATACAGACACAAGCAAATCAGATAGTATAGATTAAAGACTTTAAGCATCTCTTCACATAGTATTTTACATGGATTTTTCAGTTTTATTTTTATATAGAGAAGACCTGCAATTTTATATATGTATATGCATTGTATTCACACGTTTGTGTTTTTAACTAATTGGCAATAAGGATACATTTACATAAGAATAGAAATATTGATGTCCCAAACCATGTTGTTTTTACTATGTTTTATGTTTATCAATGTATATTGCATTTTTGATCGTAGAGGCACATGTACTTATTTAGAGGTGATATTGCAGCACAAAAAGTTGTATCTGATGATGTCGGCATGACCGACGAAAACGTTAATACAGTATTAAATTACGTAATATAAGGACTTGTACCTTACACATATAGAAAGTAAAGTCATTGACTGAAAATAAATCTTTGTGCGAGATTGTGCGTATTTGCGCGTATTTGCTTGGTTTCCGCACAAAACCAATCCGCGGAAAGTCTAAAATTCCAATTCAGTATTACCAACCTAACACACATAATAATTTCCCTCTTCTTACCGCTTAAGTGACATATTGATTTTACTGCTTTAGGCATTTAACATATTATTTTTAGAGACGTTCAATATAGTAATAATTATAAATTGGAAACTTACCACTGCAATTTCACCTAAATTGCACTGTTAATTTTTGTTTTTAAATATTTGCAAAAATTAAGTAAACTCTACAACTCCACTAAAGTTACTGCATTCGTGATGCAAGTAACATTAAAGAAGCCGTGAAAAAATCAACAAGATTCCAGACTCATCATAGACTGGGGGAAAAAAAAGACAGACGTATATCACGCCTCCTGGAGTATAGTAAACACAGAAAACATTTTAAAGCAACAATGTTGAAGATAGATATTTTTGTTTTGCAAATTTGACGTCATTGAACAGAAACCAAGATGGAGATTTCATTGCAACTAATTAGAAATTCCTCTTTCAGGTATGTAATAAACGATCTTCGCACAAAACAATGTACGATACACGAGCGGTATGTTTTCTTTCAATTCTCGGAAATTAAAAAAGCTCAACTACGTTTCGCTTTTTCAAACTTTTCCTCGAACATGAAAACCTCAACATACCGCTCTTGTAACGCATATTACTATTGTATTATCCTCTTGAAGAGTTGAACATGGGTAGACATTATAAAGAAAAGCTTATACAGGGCTTTCATTTCAAAACTTCCCACTCTAAATAACTAATTATTTAAATTGAATTCAATTTAAACAAAAACAGTTAATTTAGATATTGAGGGGGAAGTCTGAAACCAGGCTTAATTGCATTTTAGATTTCACCCCCAACCCCAGCCATCCCGACTTTGAAATTTCAAGTGGCACCCTATATTTTTATACTTAAATATGAAAGAGCATTCAATTGTTTATACATCTCATTCATTTGTTTCCGCATCTTTTGTTTTCTACCGTCGCCTATTAATTACGTTCAAATTTCAGACAACACTTGCTAGTAACTTTCATTTTATGAACATTGACATCTTCTTCAAAGGCAAAAGATGCTTTGAACATAATAGAAAGTATCTAACAGTTGTATTATTCGTCAAGGCCGAAATTCGAAAAGAAGTTGACAAAAGAAAATTCAACCTGTCAACAAGAAAATTATCTACTATAATCCACTAGCAAAAAAAAATTATCGTTAGTTTTAATAGTTTAATAAAATATTGGTCTTATAAACCAAAAATAAGGTAACCCTTTTAAAACTTCAGAAATAAGATAATATAGTAATGTGGGAGGGGAATGGTCAGGTTTTATCTTTTGTGTATGAAGTAGAAGACCCAGACTACTTCAATGTCATGGTAGGGATTTGAAATACAACTCCTGTCAGTTGTATCCAATCGCCTTCGGTGCTCTTGACCTTCAACAATAATTTATTCCTGTAAGTTAAGCACCAGAGAATGAGCTCTTCGCTCTTTGGACATTGTCATTTAGAATGTCATCACAGCCAAGGTCAAGTAAAGATTTCTTGATGCGTATTGTCTGAACAAATGTACTTCACACATATATAAATGTGAGTCAATATGTAATGTGACGACTGTTAAAGATAGTTAAAAATATACAGAAGGTTAAGACTTCCAAGGCACTTTTCTTTACTGGAAATGAAATCAGCAAGATAAACTCCAGCTGTCTTGCTGAAATTCCCAATCATGGATGTAAGACACCGCTGTTCGTAGCTAGAGAGATCTTTCTACTCTTGAGATCGATAGTTTGGATAGGGATTGGAAGGTTTCAGTGCGAGGGATTTTTTTCGTTGACAATCTTCCCGAACGGCTCCGGTGTCAACTCAGCCTCCTGTCAATTTAAGTATTCTGTATTTCTTGAGAATAAAAAAGCTGTTGGAGCATAATGCCAAGGTCCTGAAAACAGGAGCTATACCTGTATGAACCCAGTGTGTCTTGACGGTGTCTAAAAGCAGGGGGTTCAACTCTCATGATGGAAGTTGTATCCTCATAGAAGTTCCTAATTTTGCTGCTTTGTGGTGTGTGGAAAACAATGGGAAGCTACCGTATGTATCTTTCCCAAGAAAAACTGCAAACATGGCATGATGACTACTAATTTATAGTTTAATAAAAATATCAGTACTATAAAATTGACAAGTTCCGTAAATAATGGGTATTCCTATTATATTCTTACAATTATGAGATTGGCAGCATTCATAACCAAGTTTTTTTCCCGCATTATTACCATTTAAATATTATCCTCCCATCTAAGTATCGCCTCCCCAAAGGTTTCTTTCCCTTCGGTCTCCCAACTAACACTCTATATGCATTTCTGGATTCACTCATATGTGCTACATGCCCTGCCCATCTCAAACGTCTGGATTTAATGCTCCTAATTATGTCAGGTGAAGAATACATTGCGTGCAGTTCTGTGTTGTGTAACTTTCTCCATTCTCCTGTAACTTCATCCCTCTTAGCCCCAAATATTTTCCTAACAACCAAATTCTCGAACACCCTTAATCTTTGTTTCTCTCTCAAAGTGAGAGTCCAAGTTTCACAGCCATACGGAACAATCGTTAAATAACGGATATGAAAATTGTTAGATTTCCAATTAATCTAGGTAAACATCATGGTCTTCATATTTGTCTTTCTTCAATTTCGTCATCTTCTTCATTACCACAAAAAAATGTAACTGTCTTAATAGTGACATAAAATTCTCGAATATTAACATACGCTGTAGGAATATAAATTTAGTTTTTTTTTCGCTTGTTACATATTCTGATGTCTCCCGATTTGTACATCACTGTTTCTTAATAATTAGCGTTGATATTCTTGAAGGCACTTTCTCGTCTAATTATCCAGCTCATAATCAACGCAACTACAGTTTAACACAAAAACATTAACTTGCTTGTATTTAGTTTCTAGATCGAAACACGTGATTCATACATTAGGTGTCAAACTACACAAGAAATTAAGAAGGTTTGGCGCAATAATGTGCTATGTTACAATCTTATTTTTCTAAGACATTATGAATTGAAAGTTTATAAAAATTATATAGGCATATCTTAAAGTAAAACAGTACAATTATTAAACTGTTCTTGGTCCAATTTTATTCTTGATTTATATAAAGGATTTGTTATTAACTGATTTACGCAAATATAATGGGGTTATATATTCATATGCGGATGATACCGTAATTCTTTTTGGTGAAAAATCTTGGAAAGCCACTTATATTAATGCGAATAATGGATTACAGGTAATTAAAGAGTGGTTTCATTCAAGCGCTCTTTCCTTAAACACATCCAAAACAACTGTTGTTCCGTTTTCACTAAGGTCCAGTGGTCTTCAATCTCCTCAATCTTCTTTTAAGCTCAATCATTCTGATTGTTCTTCTCAAAATTGTGAATGTCCCATATTAACCGAATCCTCAGAAGTTAAGTATTTAGGCATTACGATCGACCAACACTTACGATGGAATAAACATATTACATATTTATGCAATAGATTACGTAAAACAATTTATATCTTTGTTATACTTCGGTCATATTTACCAGTTAATATTTTACGTCTCATTTATTTAGCTTTATTTCAATCCATTCTCCAGTATGGAATTTTAGGATGGGGAAATTCTTGTAATTCTAATCTCACTCCACTAATACTTATTCAGAAAATAATAATTAAAACATGCCTTAATAAACCAATTGATTACTAATCGGAGCTTTTGTTCATCGATTTTAATGTTTTGAAAATTAAACATATTTATTATATTGCCTTATTAAACTTCATACATAAAAATCGTAATAAATTCAAATTGTATCATCATAAATATGGAACTAAAGGATCCGATTTTATACGACTAGAGGAACCAAAGTGTTTCACAAGCACAACTCTTAGCCATCGTACATACTTTGGTCCAAGGTTGTATAATAAAATAATTGAAAAATACCCAAATTTGGAAAATTTTAGTATCAGAAATTAAAAAAAATAGCGTTAGGAATTTAATTTTTAAAGAATATATATATTGATTTAATATATGTATGTATTTGTGTGATTTAAATTGTTAAAACTGAAATTGTATTTTTAAAGTTAATTTATTCCTGTAATTTTTTTTTCTTGACCCACTTTGTGTCAAATAATTATCTTTGTTTGTGTTAAGTATGTGTTTAGATAACTCCCTGAGTACGAGTTTTTACTTCTTCAGGGAAGACTTAAGACTGTATTTTTGTACACGTCATTTTACTAACAATAAACAACAACAACAACAACAACAATAAACATAACAACCCCATTACACCCTAAATTAAAATTTTGTTTTGTAGCCTATTATTTAGTTAGATTTCATTGAACATTTTGTGACACATTTCATTGAATATAATCAGACCTAAATAGAGCGAAAGATTACTTCCTTTGTGAAATACATTTTCCGCATATTATTTTATTAACCCTCCAATACTCGCGCGGCATACATTTGTAATCCACTTCTGTTTGTTACCTCATCACATCTCCGCTTTTAATGTTGACAGCTTGAAATTTTCAGTACCTTCCTGTTATAGTTCAGCTCTGATATCTGGAGTATTTGGATGTAATTGTAACTTTTTCTGTGTAACAATAGATAATATGCTTTTAGAGTGGATTACAAATGTAACAGTTAGAAGTAAAATTTGCATTGGAACCCATACGTTAGAACAGGTAAACTCATTTAAATATTTAGGTTATAATTTGACATATTTACCTGTTACTGATATATCTGAAAATATTCAACATTTTAATGGACCCTTAAGAACCATCATCCAGGTTTTCACAACCACGAAAACCCAAAAACATACCAGGTTAAAAGCATATAAAGTTCTAGCAAGACCTGTCCTCATGTATGCTAGTGAGGCCTGGACTGTCCGAAACTCAGATGTTCAACGTCTAACAACTGCGGAAATGAGATTTCTAAGGAGGACTGCCGGCTACAGTTTGCTTGACCACAAAAGGAATGAACTAATTACAAAAGAATTGAAAATTACACCTATTTATGAACATCTCAACCACTATAGACAAAAATGGCTTAACCATGTCAATAGGATGGACCGTTCCAGACTCCCAAGACAAATTCTCCGCTGTATACCACATGGAATACGATCTTTGGGACGCCACCTGAAAAGATGGATGGAGACCGTAACAGGCCACTAGGCCTAATACCTGCAAGGACGATGAAGATTACAAATGTAATCCACTCGAGTCCGTATTTTCTATTGTCGCAGTGGTTATTTTATTCTGCAATATAAATGATTACATGGACATATCTGTAGTGCTCGGGAAAAGTGACACAAGTCAAAAATGTTAATTTTACAGGAGAAGAAAAAAAACCGTCTTCACACTGGTTTATGTCGATTTGATTTTCTTCTGTATGAATTATTGTAATGGGAGAAATACTTATGTCTCTTTTCCCAGATGAGCAGATGTTCCGTAAGTTGTCAATAAATTAATAAAAATTGTTTGTGGAAACTGACTTATGCCACTTTTCCCAAGCATTGCAGATATTTGATAAAACATAACAATGACTTCTTCTCATATGAAACAGACATGTACTTGAACCCAATTGTGACTTAAATTTTAAAAGCACAATTTAATAAGTCTAGAGTGTAGTTTATAATAACTTAAAATTTTGTGTATTTAATAATTGAGATCTAACGTCGAGAAATGTTAAGTATCTTGAAAAATTAGGAGCTAATAAATTTATTATACAAATAAAAAATATGTATAAATAAATGTGCGGTCTTCAAAAATGTATTGTGTCTAAACTAGCCTAGATATCATGAATTTCTAAAAATTAAAATATTGCCCGTGAATTAGAATCCTTATCAACTAAATATGAATTTGCTATATTTAAATGGGCAAAGCTACAGTAGTTGCGCCCCACGGTCAGATAACATGCAGCAGATAAAAAAGGGTCCCTGTTTTGTGGGCATAGTTGCGCCCCGATCCCATCAGGTAGAGAAAAGGGCATGGCATAGTTGCGCCCCGAAGAAATCAGGTAGCAGAAGGGACATGGCATAGTTGCGCCCCGATGAAATAGGTAGAGAAAAAGACATTACGGAACCTCGAGCCTCGTAATCAACCAACCATATTGATTTCTTATTCGATTTAATATCTATTATCGATACCGTAAAAATGAACACCATGAAGTTGGCAGTACTTCATTAACTGTTTTTCTACAGTTTATGCAGTGATTATCAATAGCCTACCGTTAAAATGAACACCATGAAGTTGGCAGTACTTTATTAACTGTTTTTCTACTGTTTATGAAATGATTATCAATAGCCTACCATTAAAATGAACACCATAAAGTTGGCAGTATTTTATTAACTGACATATTCAAATGAGTGAGCCGTTAGCATTTTATTAGTGATTTTCACACCGTCTGTGGCGTATAATGAGATTAATTTAAAATGAATGTTAAGTTTAATGAAAAGGGTAAAGAGTTAATAATTCACAATGGTTCTAAGTTTCAATATTCGAAACCCTATTCCGCAAGTTAAGATATCGATGTACAAACAAAAAATTCAGTTCATTTATTGTGTGATCGATAAAAAAAAGTATTATTTTAAATAGCAAAATTGATCATATGCTAGGCCTACCTGATTTCAATGCAGTTATCACTGTAATATTTTTAAGTAATTTGTTTATATTATGACAATCACTTTCGTGTGTACTATACCCATCGGGGCGCAACTATGCCATGTCCATTCTGCTACCTGATTTCTTCGGGGCGCAACTATGCCATGTCCCTTCTGCTACCTGATTTCTTCGGGGCGCAACTATGCCATGTCCCTTCTGCTACGTGATTTCTTCGGGGCGCAACTATGCCATGTCCCTTCTGCTACGTGATTTCTTCGGGGCGCAACTATGCCATGTCCCTTCTGCTACCTGATTTCTTCGGGGCGCAACTATGCCATGTCCCTTCTGCTACGTGATTTCTTCGGGGCGCAACTATGCCATGTCCATTCTGCTACCTGATTTCTTCGGGGCGCAACTATGCCATGTCCCTTCTGCTACGTGATTTCTTCGGGGCGCAACTATGCCATGTCCCTTCTGCTACCTGATTTCTTCGGGGCGCAATTATGCCATGCCTAGGCCTCTCATTTGTCCGCGGGGCGCAACTATACCATACCGATTTAAATATAATGCTCTTGGAACATTTTGATTAAATCACTAATTTGCACAATTAAAATAAAATTAACTTTTAAACTAGTAGTTTGAGCTGAAAATTTGCACTCACCTTAGTTATTTTTAATTGATTATTTAATGACGCTGTATCAACTATGAGGTTATTTAGCGTCGATGGGATTAGTAACAGCGAGATGGTATTTGGAAAGATGAGGCTGAGGATTCGTCATAAATTACCTAACATTCGCCGTACAGTTGGGAAAAACCCGAAATAAGCAACCAGGTAATCAGCTCAAGCGGAAATTGAACCCGCTCCCGAGCGCAACTCCGGATCAGCAGGCAAACGCCTTAGTCGACTGAGCTACGCCGGTGGCCACACAGTTTATTCTTAAGGAGAGAGGATGGTATTTTTTGGTGAAAAATGAGTAAATTTTCAGAAAAAAAACTCTTTAAAATAATCTCTGATATGTGTGGAATGTATAGCGTAACATTTTGTGGGTATTTGTGCCATTATCGGATGTTGAGTCACCATTTTTAAACTTCCTGCGTTGTGGATTTTTAAATCACTCGCCCAATTTTATTGTTGTTTCCGGTAAATTGAATTTAAAAAAAAATTCTTTAAAGTACCCTCTGATATGTGTGGAATGCATTGCATAAAATTTTGTGGGTATTTGTGCCCTTATCGGATGTTGAGACGTCATTTTTAAACTTCCTGCGCTATGGATTTTTAAATCACACGCCCGCTTTTATCGGTTTCCAGTAACTTCATTTTTTTTGCTACATTGTCAGACATAAATGGATATAATTTCTGAACTAATAAAGATACGTGCATGAAATTTAGAACACACATTCTTTAAACTATTAGGAAACTTTTCTCTGTAACGGAATTTTGTTAATTGATTTCATTTAAAAAATACGTCAGTTTGTTTGTAAGAAAGAAAATCAGAAAATTGTTATTAAATTTTAATTGCTTATTTTAAAAAGTAGGGACTAATATCAAAATTCTGTTACAGATAGTTTGTAGAACATGCTTTTGCAAATACATTACAAAAAACTGTTTGAATCTATCTTTAAAAACGGTTTAGATATATCGGTTTTAGTACAATCATGCATTGGGTATATTTTTTTTCAAATTTGAGTCGCCAAATAATTTTTTTTTTCAAAATATTTTCATTTGGTTGAGTTGCCACTGCTATGAGCTCTCTATATACAAAAAATTAATATTTTACACCAAATAGGAAAAAAGTTTTAAAAAATACCATCCTCTCCCCTTAAAAAAATGAAAGAAATCGGATCTTAGATATATCGGTTTTAGTACAATCCTGCATTGGGTATATTTTTTTCAAATTTGAGTCGCCAAATAATTTTTTTTTTCAAAATATTTTCATTTGGTTGAGTTGCCACTGCTATGAGCTCTCTATATACAAAAAATTAATATTTTACACCAAATAGGAAAAAAGTTAAAAAAATACCATCCTCTCCCCTTAAAAAAAATGAAAGAAATCGGATTAAAAATAAAATTGTAAAAACTTTGTCCTAGTCTCCTTTCAATTTTAAAATAAAGTAAGAAAAATAAGTCTATGCACAGTACAATTATGCCGAAAAACGCCTGAGTTAGCTTGATTATGCGGACCATTTCTTAAGAAATAGCACATATTCTCAGGAAAAAATTTCCAGTGCTAAGTATAGGGGCATATAAAAAGCATTTCAGGGGCGAATGTAAAGCTGTGAAATCTTATTTCGCAACTATGTGACATAGCACGTTACTGCTCTAAATACTGCAACGTCATTCCGCTGGTTTCACATAATAATAATTGGGGTAAGCAAATCGGCACGCATTAGCAATGTAAACATGTTGATTACGCCTCGATAACAATGTCGTAGAAATGCGTTTTCACTCTGTGCAATGTCGTGATGGACCGTTCCGCGAGTTTGCCAAAGAGCACCAATTATTTCTGCATGCCAATTATGGTCAGCATCACACACCGTCCGCACGGCGTTCTACCAGAGTCCTCTAGAAAGCTTCAGAGACGGCCGTAAATGATATATCCCTTAAAAAAAATAGGCTGATTAAAGAAACTTCTGAACTAAAGCGAAGCAAAAGTATCACAATACGGCTTCCACCTCACGAGACACTGAATAGCAATAGGGATGTCAAAGCCGAGTGCTAGCCGCCTTTACCCACAAGGAAACACCCTGATACTAATTTATTTTAGGGGCTGATGGATGGAATCCTAGACATAGCGCTACCGGAAGGATTGGATCAATGGAGAAAATCCATGACTCCATCGGGAATCGGGTCCGTGACCTTCCGGCTTGCAAGCTAACGCCTTACCCAACGGTGCATATTCAAGCCCGTAAGGCAGCGGTGACCAAAACTCGAGCTGCAGTGATTACAAGCTACAGACAGCCTATGAATTAAGGAGACGGAGGAAAGGTACTTGGCGTGAAAACTACAACCAGTGGTGGTTCCTTTACTAACATCTTGATCAATCCCGTGGATAAAAATCTCAAGCTTTGCTGTATCAGTAATGTCACTGCTGTCATCAAGAGGCAGTTAATAATATACGATTTTTCTTGCTTCTTTTTTTAACCTTCCTCTTGAACATAATCAGGAATTTTCTAAATTCTTCTCTCGATACTTGGTCGAGAAATTCGTAGTTTTTCAAAATTAAAAACTTCTTATGGACAAGTTATTTAAGTTATTTTAATCATTACTCTTTTGAGAAATTCTGTTCTCTTAAAAGGCTTTAGAGCACGAGATATTTCAAACCCCATTAGGTAGCTGACTTCCTTACATTTAACTCATCTTTCTCTTTCTGGCTATGATTTAAGACATGTCAATTCCTGGCGTTTAACAGTTCGTTGGCACATAATATTGAATCACTTTTTCTACAATATTATTATTATTATTATTAAATGAATAACTAATAAATAGTTACCCTCGTCTAAAGATTAAGAAGATTAAAACTGAGATAAAACCTAATAATTTTATCCTGCTAGGAAGAAGATCTAAAAATATCAATATTCATACACGTATAGGATAATTATAGAAACATATACTTAATGGTCAGTAATAATAATAATAATAATAATAATAATAATAATAATAATAATAATAATAATAATACATTATTCAAAGTGGTAATTAATGTTTCTATATACTCCTAATTGAACCGTTGAGCAAAGTAAAAATATTACATTTTGTCCGACAGAACAACAAAAAACTTCTCCTAATTCTTTAAGAAACCACCTCTTCTTACTGCTTGTAGAGACAGAGTTTGTAGAGCGACATGATACCGCCACTGCTTGCCTTCAGTACGTGAATGAAACACACAGCAATGTACAGGAAACTCCTCGTACCCGTTTGAATGTCTGTGATTACACGACACCCGCTTTGGTCACCGCTGCCATAAGGGCTGAAACACGCGGCGGGCAGATTGCTCTGCGCACGGGTTAACTTTCTTCCCCTACTAGAAGGCACCGAAAGAGGCGTAGCGGTGCAAAGACAGTCTATGCATACGTTAAGCAGAGCAGCGATGTGTAATGCAAGAGGGAAATATACTGTCCTTAATATGTGGAAAATATTGCATTATTAAGAAAAACAGTATTCAGAGATGCAAAATGGCAATGATTCAACACAAATTAGACCTATTTTTTCACCTCCATTCCTCAAATCGAAGAAATTTTCCTCTAGAGTTTCAGTTAAATTTAATTGTTCTTTCACATACTGTAGGCCTACTGCTGAAATGTACGTATGGTATAAGGACAAGGACTTCCTTAGGTTTTTATGAACCTAACAAGGCCAAAATTAAGAGCCAAACCTTTTCGGTATGGGTCCTATGCTTAGATTTTCTTCTTTAAACAACATTTTTCGAGATGTAATAAGGCAGGTGTGAGGTGGAAATTGAAGAAGAGATTCTGGCGAAATTTTATTTTGGAAGGTTTATTTTCACATAAGAGTATTGCTATTATGACGAAAATGATGTAGTACTCCAGCAGTTTCGAAACTTGTATAGGTTAAAACAGTTATTTTTTAAGTTATTCAATTCGTATTGCATCGTACAATGAACATTTTGTTATTTAATCAATGTCCTACATATAATATTATACAATCATCTGCTATGAAATAATTGTATTGCATTTATTAAAAATGTATAAACAAAAGTATAAAAAGTTATTGTATCTCAACTTCATGATATTAATTTTGTTCACCCTTGTCTCTTGGTTCTTGGGCGCTCTTATTTGTACAGCACATACAGAATGGAAGGTAACCACTGCACCAAAATGAAATTCGTAATAGATCTGAAGAATTTAATAAGGTTTTCTCTAACATTCACAGTTATGTTTCTATGAAACATTTAGCAATATCACGACTACTGCAATAACTCTAGGAAGCACGGCCTGCAACTTCCTACCTTCCCCTATGCTGCACTTAGACAAGGAACACCCGACAAGGCGCTACGTTGCAATATTTTAACGATTTTTCCAATTATTTAATTTAAACTCTTGGCTAAGCAGTTTAATTTGCAAAATAAGATTCAATACATTAACTGTTCAGATTGTTTTTACCTATCCTCTTGTATAGCAATTAGCCATTTCTCTCGGGCCATTACCGCATTAGAGCGCTGCAAACGTTAGCCAAAGACTATTTTTTTTATCCTGCTTAACGGTGCTTCATCGAAGGAAAACTGTATATTGTTTTGTTATATTTAACATTTAGAATCACCTCTTAAATTTTGGTGCATCGATCGCCTTCCACCCTGTACACTGCTGTCAGTTGGCACGCGGAAGAATCGAAGCTCGTTCGCGCTCTATTTCTTGTACATCCCTGCCTTAACCGCTATGGTACCGCGTGTCCCAACTTCCGAATTCCGGACAGTAAAATGTATGGTGAATATAGATAGGATCAGAAGTGTTAATCAGGCCTGTGCCACTTCACTTACATATGCAGTGCCTTTCACATACGAGTTGGCCAGTCGGCGCATGGTTGGTTTCGTTACAAATGGCTAAATCAGTCTGTGATCAGTGTCTCCCTGTATACGAGCTTTCAAGAAATGTTTTATCCTAGTGAATTCAAAGGTATTCTTCTTAGGAACTTTATTTATTTATTTACTTATTTATCTATTTATTTTTTACTTATCTATTTATTTAGTTAGCCTACTTATTTATTTATTTACTTATCTATTGTTATTTATTTATTTACTTATCTATTTAGCCTATTTATTTACTTATATTGTTATTTATTTATTTATTCAACTACTTATTTAATCACTTATTTATTGTTTTATTTACTTATTTATTTATTTACTTATTTATTTATTCATTCATTCACTCGTTTATTTATTTATTCACTTATTTATTTACTTAATTATTTATTTATTTACTTATTTGTTTATTTACTTATCTATTTATTTAGCCTACTTATTTATTTACTCATATTGTTATTTATTTATTTATTTATTCAACTACTTATTTATTCACTTATTTATTGTTTTATTTAATTATTTACTTATTTATTTATTCATTCATTCATTCACTCATTTATTTATTTATTCACTTATTTATTTACTTAATTGTTTATTTATTTACTCATTTTTCTATTTTCCAATTATTTATCTATTTATTTATTACTTATTTATTTATTTAGTCTACTTATTTATTTATTTACTTAACTATTGTTATTTATTTGCTTATTTATTTATTTACTTATCTATTTATTTAGCCTACTTATTTATTTACTTATATTGTTATTTATTTATTTATTTATTCAACTACTTATTTATTCACTTATTTATTGTTTTATTTATTTATTTATTCATTCATTCACTCATTTATTTATTTATTTATTCACTTATTTATTTACTTATTTATCTATTTTTCAATTATTTATTTACTTATTTATCTATTTATTTATTTAGTTATTTATTTATCCATTTATTTACTTATTTATGTATTATTCAATTATTTATCTATTTATTTATTTACTTATCTATTTATTTACTTATTTACCTATTTTTCAATTATTTATTTACTTATTTATCTATTTATTTATTTAGTTATTTATTTATCCATTTATTTACTTATTTATGTATTATTCAATTATTTATCTATTTATTTGTTTACTTACCTATTTATTTACTTATTTATCTATTTTTATTTAATTATTTGTTTGTTTATTTATGTATTTATTTACTTGTTTATTTATTTACTTATTTATTTATTTCTTTACTTATTTATTTACGTATTTATTTATTTACAGGAAGAAAGTGGTGATCCATGTACCCTACAAGATTAAGAAGATTCATCACACACACACTATCTACAAGGTCATAAAGGAACCTCACCATAAAGGTCACGGAGGACACGGAGGAAGTGGGGGTGGAGGTGGAGGTGGAGGTCAGGGAGGCGGCCATGGAGGGCACCACCACCACCACCACTCTTGGCACTGAGAATAACCTCAACACTAGTACAATTCATGTGCCTTGTTGATAAACTCACAGACTACAGCTGACAGTGCCGAGTTCAGTGCTGTAGTGGTTCCAAAAACAGTGACTGTTCAGCTGAAATGCCAAGAAATGCTCGAAACCGGAAGAAATGTGAACCCCTGATCTGCGACACGGCTAGATTTCTTTGTATGGGATTTCATTAAGTCTGGGGGCGTACGAAACCTAAGTATAACTAAAACATCGAATCTAACTTGCAGTTGAGATCATTATAGAAACCATAGTAGACCTGTATGTTTCCTGAAGATCTTTGAAATACTAGAAACTATTCGTAAGTTTTGGGATAGAGAGTGCTAACGTTAAAATGTATCGTAGTCATAATCTTTAATTGTCTAAAAGTGCAATGATATGATATGATATTTATTGTTAACAATACATGTTACTTGTAGTGGTGGCTCTTACATTTATGTATAAGCGTCACCTTTACCTCTATTACATTCACTTTAACATTTATCTGCCTTTTGTGTTTTATACGTTACTTTCCTCCTTTCGTTACTCTTGTCTGATTCTCACAGGTTATTCTCCTTCTCCTTTCCTAACCTTTAAAACCTCTTTATCCACTTTGATTATTTAATGTGGACTTTACATCGGTATGGCATAGTTGCGCCCCGCGGTCAATTGGGAGGCCTAGGCATGGCATAATTGCGCCCCGAAGAAATCAGGTAGCAGAATGGACATGGCATAGTTGCGCCCCGAAGAAATCAGGTAACAGAATGGATATGGCATAGTTGCGCCCCGATGGGCATAGTACACACGAAAGTGATTGTCATAAAATAAATAAATTACTTAAAAATATTGTAGTGATAGCTGCATTGAAATCAAGTAGGCCTAGCATATGATCAATTTTGCTATTTAAAATAACACTTTTTTTATCGATCACACACAATAAATGAACTGCATTTTTTGTTTGTACATCGATATCTTAACCCTACGGTACAGGGTTTCGAAAATTGAAACTTAGAACCATTGCGAATTATTAACTCTTTACCCTTTTAACTAAACTTAACATTAATTTAAATTAACCTCACTACACGCCACAGACGGTGTGAAAATCACTAATAAAATGTCAAGACTGCTAAGGCCCCATATTCCAACGGCTCACTCATTTGAATATGTCAGTTAATAAAGTACTGCCAACTTCATGGTGTTCATTTTAACGGCAGGCTATCGATAATCACTGCATAAACAGTAGAAAAACTGTGAATAAAGTACTGCCAACTTCATGGTGTTCATTTTAACGGTAGGCTATTGATAATCACTGCATAAACAGTAGAAAAATAGTTAATAAAGTACTGCCAACTTCATGGTGTTCATTTTAACGGTATCGATAATAAATATTAAATCGAATAAGAAATCATTAAGGTTGGTTGATTACGGGGCTCGAGTTTCCGTAGTGTCTTTTTCTCTACGTATTTCATCGGGGCGCAACTATGCCATCCCCTTTTCTCTACCTGATGGGAACGGGGCGCAAATATGCCCACAAAACAGGGACCCTTTTTATCTGCTGCATCTTATCTGACCGTGGGGCGCAACTATGCCCTGCCCCTTTACATCACTAATAAAAATGTTGTAAACACATTCATTACGCAACTAGTTAGGTAATAGCTACGTTCAGCCGGGACAGTGCTGAGGTAGAACTGAAATAGCGACTGCGTTGAACGCCTTGCTGACTGACAGCTCTGAAATAGCGGTCGCCATTTTTTGTAGCAAAATTTTATTCGCTGCAAGCCAGCGGAAGTGTTGCGGTAGGCAACAATTAATGTGTCTTATATTCCGGAGTAGACGGAACAATGACATGTTTCTTTGTAGACACAACGGACATTTTGCAATCTGGTCGTTCAGCAACTCACAGCTGCTGTAACTCAGTAAAATGAATAGCTGAATTAGTGCTGTCCCGGCCCAACGCAGCCAATGGTACATCTATTACGTAATTATTTAGGTAATGATACTGCTATTATGTAACTGGTTGCGTAATGTGAATCACACATTAAATTAAATAAAACGGAATTTATTTTATTATTATTATTATTTTTTTCATTTCATTACATTACTTGCCTACTCATGTATTACGTTTGGTTTATTTGGCTATAGTTGAATCTGTTATCCAATATGGTATAACTGGATGGGGAGGCATTACAAAAACTGCTCTTTTTCCTCTAATTATGTTGCAAAAACGCATAATCAAAATTTGTTTGAAAAGGCGACTGGATTATCCAACAAATTTGATCCATTCCGAATTGAATGTTTTTAGAATTGACCAAATTTATAAATACTCTTTAATGAAATTCTATCATAAAAATAGAATGAAATTTGTAGCTCAGCCACATGCTCATAATAAAAGACGAAATGAAATTCTTAAATTAGTTGAACCTAAATATTTCACATCTGCTGCTTTACTACACAGTACAAATTATGGTCCACGTCTATATAATTCGATAATAAAATTTCATCCAGAATTGGCTACTTTAAGCAATGAAATTTTCAAATCCAGAATTAAAAAATTTATATGACAGACTTCCCAGTATATATATTATGTACCATGCATTGTAAAACAAAATTATTTCTATCATAAGTGTATTTTTCTATTTTATCTTGGTTACTATATCAACATGACCTGCACTAATTATACTACTAATAATAATTTAATATTAATCCATCAATCTCAACATCGTCTCTTTTTTCACTCACTTATTAATGTATATCTATGTAACGGAACTGTCCCCGAACACGAGCTTTGCTCTTTCGGGGTATTTTAATGTAACATTTTTACGTATATGTTATTATTAAATAAAATCTAAATCTAAATCCAAATTAGCAATGAAGCTTTAATATGTAGAACAAGTCAAAATTTTACAAGATTACAATTGAAGAGCGTTTTTGCTAAACTCGATAGATGCAAAATTTTGCGAAAATGAGTTATATATCACAATCATATGATGTTAGCTTCTGTATCACCCTATGCAGTCAGATTTTGCATAACTCGGTTCATACCGTGCGTAGAGGATGAGTGCCGCAGGGCTCCGTATTAGGACCACTACTTTTCTCTATCTACATTAATGACGTATCAAAGAACTTACAGTATTGCCGATATCACCTCTATGCCGACGACCTACAACTTTACATACATTCCAGACCCAATACGATCAATGAATCGATTGACAAGTTAAATTGTGACCTAGCCACTGTCTCCACTTGGGCGGCCAATTTCGGACTCGCACTTAACCCAAGTAAGACTCAAGCCATAATTATTGGACATAAGCGTGTAGTTAACTCCCTTAATAACAGTAATCTTTCAGTTGTTACCCTTAACAACACGCTAATCCCTTATTCATCTGTCGTAAAAAATCTTGGCTTCTTTTTTGATAATAATCTAAGTTGGAATTTTCAAGTTAAAGAAACGATAAAGAAAATCTGTTCCTCCTTTCACTCTTTGAGTCGCTTGAGAAACTTCTTGCCCCAGCAACTAAAACTTACCCTAGTACAAACCCTAGTAATGCCGCACTTCGATTATTGTGACGTTTTGTTAAGTGATCTAAGTTCTGAACTGTCAGTCAAGTTACAGCGAGCTCAGAATATGTGCATCAGATACGTGTGCAACATCCGACGATATGATCACATATCACCGTCCTTCGCAAGTCTCTCGTGGCTCCGACTTAAAGAACGCAGAACTTTACACTCTTTGTCTTTACTCTTTCGAATTCTGCACACCTCAACACCAAATTACCTTTCGTCTCGTTTCTCTTATCTATACTCTAACCACGACGTAAATACCAGATCACTTATCTGTGGCACGCTAAATATACCTCTTCATAGAACATCTTGTTATTCCTCATCTTTTACAATATCCACCTCGCGTCAATGGAATTCCTTGTCACAAAGTATTAGGGGCTGCAAGACAACAAACACCTTTAAGAACAGCTTAAAAGATAACCTTATTAGCATTTCACTCCAATCATACTGATTTAAAATATTACTGACTACACTGTTGCTTTTTTTCTTTAGACATCATCCTGATTGTGCTGCATTTTCAAAATTGTCTCATAATAATCTCTTTCTATTATCTAATATAATTTGAAATATATTAACATTCTATGTATTTTAGTTTAATTCTGCTACCCAGTTTATTTCAGTGTTTAATTAATAGTTCATAGTATTTTGTTGTTTAATTCGTAAATAACTCTTGTATACATGTAACTCTCATCTAAATCAAATTGTTGAATTCTTTGTAAGTTCATGCATATGTATATACACTTTTTGCTGGTTGTGTGGAAGAGAAGGCCTTACGGCCTTAACTCTGCCAGCTAAAATAAATCATTATTATTATTATTATTATTATTATTATTATTATTATTATTAGAAATATCTCCTTCCCACAACAAAAACTGTGTATACTACTATACTTATAATAAAACTCGTCTTCCGAAAAAAGTAGTTTTATGCAACTGTCGAGTTTAGCAGAAACGCTCCTGAATTACAATTTTTACAATATTTTACAATTTTTACAATATTTTACAATTTTTACAATTTTACAATTTTGCGATTTTCTACAATTTTTTACAATATTTTGGCGAGATGTAGTGAGATGAGTTGAGGCCCGAGCATTCGTCAAAATATTACCTGACATTTGCCTCATGGTTGGGGAAAACAACAATACATTTTTTTGGAACACCAATCTTCAAATTTTTTATATTCCACTTCATATATTACGCGGGATTTCGATGGTGCTAAATATTCATTTGCAGAATTTTCAGCATTTTCAATCTCTGAATCCTCGTTTCAATTTATTTTGACAATATTTGTTTATTTCTCCTAGTACTGCTGTTCTTCTGTATAAACAAAATCCTATCGTGTTCAAAATTAATTAAACAAACATAAACGAATCGCTTCTAGCAGGAAGAAACTAATAACAAATACCTTACTATAATAATACCGGACAGCTAGCAGTTTTACGTGCGAACGACGATGGTGCTGCTACCTACCTGCCGGGATGGAGATACTCGCGAAACAAGCTGTAATCAACTGCAATGTATATTGTTGCTGGGCTAGTTAATTTGTTAACAGTTTTATGAATTAGTACTAGTGTTAAAATGTCAGGGTGTATATGTGCTGTTTATAATTGTGGCAATTGCAGCATTACAAATTGCCCCAAATCGTACTTTCGATTTCCGACAGTTCATAAAACGTGAGCCAACAACATTCTTTAGTAGGCCTAATTCCTTCGTCTTTGTGTTGATAGAAAAATACAAATTAGTTTTTTTTATTTAGACCTAATAAATAAATAGAAGTTAAAATGTATTGGATTTTAAGGTTTTATCAAATTAAGTTTTATTGTTGTTCACATGCCTTTACTAATTATTACAAGCATCAGATTACTATCAATTTTATCTTTGCAGTTGTCAGCAATGCGTATATAAAACATTACTGTAAATTCATTCCTAATATCAGATTGATTTTGTCTCGGTAAACCAAAGAAAAAATATGTAACAATTAATTACGGAAAGTAATATGAAGTATGCAATATTTCTCATAATATACAGCTTTGATATAAGATAATAATTTTAGATTAAATATTATTCAACATTTCTTAAGTGGTTCATATATAATTCCACATTAGTAACTCACGTTTTAAACAATAGTCCGAATCTCGCTATGTTAATATTTGTATATGTGGACGTAATTCCATCCCTCTGCGCTAGATGTCAGGTCCGCGATTTTTCGCACTCACGCCAATGCTGGTAGTATACAGCTGTAAGTTATTATTATAGTAAGGTACTTGCTAATAATAATACAATTGTCTTTCCACAAAAAATATATTCAAAACTAATATAAATAATATAATTACTGTACTTTTATAAAAAATAATTTTTTATCAAAGTGGATAAAACGTTGTACGATATACTTATCATAATTTCATATTACAATACTCTACTGGTTATCAAACTCTTATTGTAATATGAAACGTTACTAAATATAAAACTATTATATATTAAATGACTATTATATAATTCTTAGTTATGGCTCTATCCTTCTTCCTAAGCGTACTAGATTACCTCCATCCTCATGTCTGATTATTTTTATATTAACTGTCTAGTACTATACAATTCTGTATGACAACTTAATTAACATCTACTTCATTTACTACTTCGTTTTTTAACTTCAAACATCCCTCTGAATCACTTATTCATTATATTTGTCTTTGTCTTCCACTTAACGACACAGTTTCATATTTTATAAATCATTCTCCACGTTTCTCAACAAGTACCTACTTTCCTTTCCCTTATGTATTTACTATCTTAAGTCGATAACATCTACTTTATTTACGCTCCCTTCTCGTGCCTTACTTTCCCAACTTTAAGCTTCCCTTAATAGTAATATGCGTTACAAGAGCGGTATGTTGATGTTTTCATGTTCGAGGAAAAGATTGAAAAAGCGAAACGTAGTTGAGCTTTTTTAATTTCCGAGAACATGAAAACAAACATACCGCTCGTGTATCGTACATTATTTTGTGCGAAGATCGTTTATTACATACCTGAAAGACGAATTTCTAATTAGTTGCAATGAAATCTCCATCTTGGTTTCTCTTCAATGACGGCAACTTTTAAAAACTAAAATATCTATCTTCAACATTGTTGCTATAAAATGTTTTCTGTGTTTACTATATTCCAGCAGGCCGTGATATACGTCTGTCTTTTTTTTTTCCCCCCAGTCTATAAATGCGAACTTAAAACAAACGGTAAGGTAATGTAATGATTTACTTTTCATTTTAATATTTTAACAATAATATTTATATAACATATTGCAGTAATAACATCGGCATCTGGAATCTTGTTGATTTTTTCACGGCTTCCTTAATGTTACTTGCATTACAAATACAGTAACTTTTGTGGTGTTGTAGAGTTTACTTAATTTTTGCAAATATTTAAAAACAATAATTAACATTGCAATTTAGGTGAAATTGCAGTGGTAAGTTTCCAATTTATAATTATTACTATGTTAAACGTCTCTAAAAATAATATGTTAAAAGCCTAAAGCAGTAAAATGAATATGGCGCTTAAGAGGTAAGAAGAGGGAAATTGTTGTGTGTGTTACGTTGGGAATACTGAATGTGGTATTTCACACTTACCGCGTATTGGTTTTGTGCGGAAAACAAGCAAATACGCACGATCTCGCACAAATGTTTCTTTACATGCATCTAGCAATCTGTTTTCAAAATCTTTAAGTTTCACTTTATCTAATCTTTCTGTACTGTTCCTCAATGCAGAGTTACCATCCTTATTTTTAATTACTTCTTCCTTTCCTTCACTTCCACTTATTTAACCTCTCACTTCCCCCTCCTACTTTATCATTGCCATTTTTCCCACATCCTTCATCTTCCATGCACCTTTGTTCTTTACTAAAAGTGCAATAGTACAGTACATGATATCTTGTTAAGGTATTCATACAGCAATATTCAGTACATCAGTGTTAAAATATACAAATAGAATTAAAACATATATCTAAAACATTATATGGTAGCATTTGTTATCTAATTTGTATGAATTAATATGAGTTATGAAAATGTCAAAATAATAACGCATTATATAAAACTTTAAGAAAAAAGTATTTTTTGAAGAGATGGGCAACAAATTTTAACTCATGTCATTTTACAAACAATCTAAAGGAAAAGTAATTTAAAATACTTAGATTTATGGAAAATATTAGGGAAATACTTGATGAATGTTCAGTTTTGTCCAAATTTTGGAAACTAATTACTGTTAGTTATGGACAGTTCTTTGGAAATGTTGAAAATACAAAAAATAAAGCATATTCCAAATTTAATTTCACCAGGACTGAAGGATTGTAAGGTATAACATATTAATTTACACTTTATTTAAACGATAAGCTGTATATTCTCCCCTAACAGTCTTAATTTCTCATCTACCACATCTTGTGCTTCCTTTTCAGCATTTTTCTGAACGTCCTGTATATTGGAGTAGTCCGATTGAAAAAAATTATCGATACTCTTCTCAGAATAGTGTCAGAATTGCTAGCTTTGCTGTTCAAAGACGAGTTTGATCTGTATTTTCTTTAACTATTGGCTAGTATTTTTAAGTGAAACTGTTTTAAAATTTTGAAGAAAATTTTGAAATGAGCTATATGGTAAATTCTTTAGAAAATATGTCATTAGAATTCGAGTGTTTTAATGGCAAATCAGGGAACATAACCTTCAGCATGAATAAAATAATATATCAGGAAAAATAAAACTATTATTATTATTATTATTATTATTATTATTATTATTATTATTATTATTTTTATTACTGCATCACATAATGTAAGCATTCATATCACTAATGTACTTCTCACGTAGGATATCTGTCGTCTCCGCAATATCAGTATAGTAGACGAAATCTCAACTTTATCGCCACTTCTATAAGAAGGAATCAAATCACTGATGACTTAAAATGTCTTGGACAGATATACTCGTATATAACATATAGTTGGGCACGGCATATCATGTGTTTACTCTCTGGAGAGGTTGAGGGGAAGAAGCATTCCACATTTTGATATTCATATGTTTATGAACTAATCTAAAAAAAAAAAAAAAAACAAACAAGTAGGTATTGACCAAACTTACTTAGAAGAATACAATGCGTGCAGTTCTGTGTTGTATAACTTTCTCCATTCTCTTGTAACTTCATCCCTTTTAGCCCCAAATATTTTCCTAAGCACCTTATTCTCAAACACCTTTAACCTATGTTCCTCTCTCAAAGTGAGAGTCTAAGTTTCACAACCATAAAGAATAATCGGTAATATAACTGTTTTATAAATTCTAACTTTCAGATTTTTTGACAGCAGACTGGATGATAAAAGCTTCTCAACCGAATAATAACAGGCATTTCCCACATTTATTCTGTGTTTAATTTCCTCCCGAGTGTCATTTATATTTGTTACTGTTGCTCCAAGATATTTGAACTTCTCCACCTCTTCAAAAGATAAATTTCCAATTTTTATATTTCCATTTCGTACAATATTCTCGTCACGAGACATAATCATATACTTTGTGTTTTCAGGATTTACTTCCAAACAGATCTCTTTACTTGCTTCAAGTAAAATTCCCGTGTTTTCCCTAATCGTTTGTGGATTTTCTCCTAACATCCGTATAGACAAGCAGCTGATGTAACCCGTTCAATTCTAAACCCTCTCTGTTATCCTGGACTTTCCTAATGGCATACTCTACAGCAAAGTTAAAAAGTAAAGGTGATATTACATCTCCTTGCTTTAGTCCACAGTGAATTGGAAACGCATCTGACAGAAACTGACCTATACGAACTCTGCTATACGTTTCACTGAGACACATTTTAATTAATCTAACTAGTTTTTTGGGAATACCAAATTCAATAAGAATATCATATAAAACTTCTCTCTTAACCGAGTCATATGCCTTTTTGAAATCTATGAATAACTGATGCACTGTACCCTTAGACTCCCATTTTTTCTCCATTATCTGTCGAATACAAAATATCTGGTCAATAGTTGATCTATTACGCCTAAAACCACACTGATGTCCCCAATAACTTCATCTACATATGGAGTTAATCTTCTCAAAAGAATATTGGACAAAATTTTGTACTTGTAAGCAATTTTTAAATTTCGCACTTGTTCGTGACTTGTTATACTATAATACTTCATAAACGAATTCATTAATTATAATAAACACTGTATTCCGATAGAGTACCTAATACGTACACAGGGATGTTTAAAGAAAGTAACAGCCCAACAAGTTTGAGAATCTACACCTAACTTACAATTTTCTATACACTTTTAAACTTACTGTAAAATAAATCGTGCTTATGGTCGACATTTTGTTCTAATGGTACTATTTTAAGACGTTCTCAGTAATTACTGCCTTTAAAATATTATGGTTCTTATTTCAGTGAATTATATTATAACATTTTGTTAAAAGCTGTAATTTATGGCACTGCTGAAGCATGGGAATGGTGTATATGATTTATTTCGCTTCTGTGAGGTCTGTTATTACAGTGTACTAGTGCGATGCACCAGTATTCATTGTGTAGCTCTTGTAATTTGTTGTGTTTTCAATAAACGAGTTTTAAAACTGTGGGATGCCGCCTTTTTATTACAAATAAGCCGCTGCTCTCACCACGTGATTGATTTCCACCAACAGCTGTAATTTGAACACAAGCGGAGGGCAAGAATTCCGTTATCCATCCTCGTAATTTAATTTTCATCATTATGTTGTGGAAAATTTGGGGATGTTTACCTCCTCATTCCATAACTTTCTTCTCTTTTCTACCTTCATCCCTTTATTTAAAACTCTTTATTACCGATTTCTCAAACCTGAGTTCCTTCCATTATTTCTTCCTGAATTCCTCTTCTCCAGATTTATTAATTTTAACGCCCCTAATTTCTCATTTAACCCCCGCAACTTAGCTGCTCTAGAATTTCATGCTACTTATCTGGAATCTTTTTTGACCCCAATCACATTTTTTGTAAATAATTATGACATTTTAGAGGTTAATCAATTTTTTATAAATAGGTCTACACATAAGCGGAGAGAGAACCATTTCCTTGGGAGGCAAAGCAAAACCATAAAATCCCCATATAATGAGGTTATGGAGGACATCATTTACCTCCTCCCTGCGTCATAGATTGAACGTGATACCGTTAGTGTTAACAGAAACTTTTTATATGAAACTTACCTTCCTGAAGATATATAAAATATAAACTCTAATTATTTTATTTAATCTCGTCTTTAAGTTTACACATTATACCGGGATCACTTTTCTTTTTTTCTGCATTGTTCTGAAGCATGTTATTCATATTTCTCCAAGTGGCGGCCTGAACACCTGCAGACTTCTAACACATGAGTACAGGCTGTTACAAAAGAAACATTACAGTGCTTTCATTTCTCAAATGAGGTATAGAAATTCTTATACATTCAGCACACTTCCGCACATAAAAATTCACCAGTGTTAAAAATGTGTTCAAATTTAAATGAAATATGTAAAACATGGGATCTAGATTTCTGCGTTTCGTATATGGAATACAAACATTTTCTTATTAATATAATGAAGGTAGTTGATTTTATATAATATTGCTATTTGTTAGTCTGTAATTTGCCAATTATAGCTACATTTTACATTTTTGGCTATGGTATCTATATCTAACTATTTTTCATTTATATATATATTTTTTTGTATTTTTCATTTATATCTATATCTGTATCTCTTATTTAGGTAGTATCTATTTGTCTGTTCTTTTTTTTTTCTTTCCTTTTCTCATTTTTCATTTTAATTTGTATTTACACTTGTATCTGTTTTATATCTTTTTTTTTCATGTTATGTTTTTTTTTGTAAACGAATATCTGTACTGTCTATTGTAATTGGGGCTTTGCCCTGTTATAGGCATAAATAAATAAAATAAATAAATAAATAAATTTAAAATATACATTATAGTCCAGACACATGATCTGAAGACATTAATTCGTCAATTTAAGCACAGAAACTTAGTCATAAACAAAATCAAGAAAAATCTTTTGAATTCAATACTTTCTAACATTAACACAAGAAAAAAAGTTCAGACAAATTTGGGGGGGCAGTGCCCGCATGCCCCCCATAACTCCGCCTTTGGGCCTACATAAGAAAATTTAATAGTTATTTATGCAACAAGCGGATAATCTTGATGATTATGGCATGAGTGAATGTTTGTCGCACGAACGATAGTGAAATTCAATTCGGAATCCATAGTTGACATATTGTCTTCATATGTTCGTTTCGATTAGTAGCGTCTGGCATCGATATTGAGTAAAGAATAACGGATGACCTTGCAGGTTATGTTACAAATGTTTCTTTATTTTGTTAATATAGTTTCTCTGAACCACAGAACTGTTTTATGTGATATTACAAAAGTGATACATAATTGTTAAAGATTGGAAATAAATTATACGTTACCATCAGTCCTGCATTTCATTTCTTGTTACGTCGCGCGTAGAAGCGATAACCTAGCTAGCAAGCGTTCCGGTATTACGTCATAGCAAATACGTCATTGCTTTTATCGGCACGCGTGATATAACAAGCCAATTACGCGCGATTTTCAATGTAGTAACAACCTGTTTATTTTTTTGCACCTAGAGTTACTCATAATGTTTAAACAATGAATGAATTATTTTAACTATAATAATCGCAGACTATTTATTTTGTGACATTGTTTCTATTTTTCAATTATATTATCAGAAACACTTTCACTTACATTGAAATAAAACACAAAAAAGGCCTTTAAAACAATTTTTCACTTAATTAGATAACATAATCCACTACCTATGATTGAGGTTCTGACTAATATGTGCCTGTATTATTTATCAGGCAATACATGTCACATAACGGTATGCGTCCGAGAAAGAACAAATTGTCTGCATACATCTTGGTGTGGTTAGTGAAATACAGTGAAACCTCTCCTTACAGACACTCCCAAGATACGGACACTCCTCAAATACGGACAGATTTTTATATCTCAACTGAAATAATATATAAATAATGATAAATGTAACTCTCGTTTACGGACACTCTCAGACACGGACACGGACAGCTGTTTCACAGTCCTAAAGCTTGCTTTACCTCCTGACTGCGGACAGAACTTGATTTTCAAGACCTAATGTGTTATAAAAATGGAAAATTTAGTTTTGAGAACTGTACAGAAATTCCTTAACATGAACAAAGCCAATAAGGGTCTCGTAGGCTACCACTAGCCCAGCCGGCTACCCCTTGTTAGCTGGAATCGGGTGAATAAACAGAGTCATAAAATGTAACCTGTCTGATGGGTCCAAGGTTTCTGCGATCGTGAAATTGTATCCGACACATGATACGGTTATACCTGGTAAGGTTTATCTTGTCTCAGTAGCAATAAAACCAAGTCCCTTCAAATGAGGGTGGAGATTACAGGAGGGTTGTAAATTTTCAGGATTCCTTTCAAAGCCTTGTTATTGTACAGGCTGCCGGAACTCAGTTTCTTGAAAGACAAGCTCAGTGACGGAACTACACAGTACGAAGAGAGATATTTTGTTATTTTATTTTGTGCTACAGAATGTATCAACTAGTCCCTTCCGCCACTGGACGGATGGACAGCACCGCTCCACTCCCCCATCGCCATAACAACACAGACGAAGTAAGACATATCTCCTTTCTCTCTTTTTTCATAGTGAGACAAGATACATCACACAGACTTTAGTAGGATTATTCTCTTTACTTCAATCAGTTGTTCTGTTTCGAGAGACATGGAACCTGAATATAAAGGTTAAGTTGAAAACTGTAAATTACAGTACTGCATAACTGTAGACGTAAAATAAAATTGCATGGCACAGTACTGTATTTTCCTTTTTCGTTTTTATCTACTGTAGTTCAAAGTTGCAAAGAATTTACTGTAGTAAGCTGTAATTAGAATTAAACTACAGTAATACATTTAATTTAAAGCGTGAAGGGATACATAATGCATATTATAAATTTACTGTTTGATTGGGGAGGCTCCCTCCCAATAAAGGACACCTCCCAGATGCGGACAGATTGTTGCGTCCCTTCGTTGTCCATAAATGAGAGGTGTCACTGTATGGGAGTATTCCGAATCTCACCGGTGAGCAATCCGATGGCATCACGGTGTTCCGAATTCCACCGATGACGTCATTTATGCTCCACCGGTGTCGCACCGGTGCCATCAACTTGCAGAGGTGGTGGCAGTCTCCATCAGCCGCCATCAGTGAATCTGATTGGTTCTTGTATAGGGCGGGAATTAGCAGACGAATGACATCGTGCACTGTTGTGTCATGGCGGTGTGTTCTGCTGTATTGTTTGTGATGAGCACAACGTAAAAACAATATGTTAATGGCTTATGAGCGAACATGTCAACGGACCAGTTATTACTACCGGTTCAAGAAATAAATTGTTTATGCTATCTTTTCTTTGAACGAGATGGGAGTACGAAAATTTCGCAAAATTTTGCTAGCGTAGCACAGAAAACAACTTGTACAGTCGCCATGACAGCATCGATCCTTCCAGCAGTTTTGTTCCCTATTTCGCTGCAACGTGACGTCATTGATGCCACCGGACCGGTGAGATTCGGAATACGCTGTATGTTGATAGGCAGCGATGTGAATGGAGGGGAAAAAGAACAGGTCCTATCCCGTTATTTATTGGCTTAGTTGCCTCATTAGTGATGCTTTATTGGTGTCACTTATGAGGTCCGAATCTGTCTTTGGACAGTTAAACATCACCTACAATACAGAAGTAGGCCTAATTTTTACACCGTCAAACGCATTCCAGAGTTGCGCCTACTATTTTGTGCACTATCTTCTACTGATAAGGGGAACTACAGTACTAGCCTACGCGTACAGAGTCTGTTTGTCAATTCAGATATTATACAGCATGCTCCACCGCATCTCCACGTGTTAGCACTTTCTCTGGCCGCACTCACACATTTAGATGTTTGGTTTCACCGGAAGAGATGAGGGACTGACCACGCAGACATGTATACCTGCGGTCGCCTGGGAAACGTGATGGACACGTAGTTACACTATATCAGAATCAAATACTTCCGCTGCTGAAATAGAATTATGTTATTAAATTCAGTGTCTTATTTTTATTGTAAAGCTCGTGGTTTATCAGTCTGTGGTTTTTTCCGTGGGTTTACTATGAAACTGAACTGAATTTCGAAATAAAATTGAAAAAAGTTGACCACGAACCAACTTAAATTATTTACACACAGAATGCTTAATACATTTTACAGAAGAAAGAGTTCGTCCAAAGGGCTGGATTCCGGAAGAGTATCTAAAAATGCTCTTTGCTTTTCCGCGTTGAATAGCAATACTTAAGCGTTGACGCAAATAAGTAGTGCAACGGGGATCACCAGTAATGGAGATCAAAATTTGGCCGATTTGAGATACCAAAACTTGGGCGTTATGACTCCCAGGACCGAAGGTCTCCACAGCAAAGGGGACAAAGATATAATTGTCTAAAAGATGAGCATGTTTATTGACTTTCTTCTTCACGGCTAATTCAGCAGCAGATGCTGCCCGTCTGGAGGTATTCGGCAAGTGAGATGGAGCTAGAGTGCCAATGCAAGTGGAGTCCCAAATTAAAGATTTTCCTCTAGACCATGGAATTAAGGGTCGTTTACCATCCACGCGCCTAATACCTGGTGGTTCCAGAAGAGACGGGATGCCACAAGAAGTCAGAGATCTTTTAATGAAATCATTGAGTGATGTATGTCTGGGAATGCGACCCTTGCTCCTCGCACAGCTGAGTGCATGATGGCCGTAAATATCAGCAATTCCCCCGCAAATACATTGGTGTGGCTGGCAGAAATTAAATTTGTAATGTAAAGTTTGGTTCAAAGTTTTTCCTGTTACTGGACTGCGGATTTTCAGCCTCTAAAAATTATGTAGAGATTAATTTTTGGTCCTACAGAATTATCTGTGATGGTTACCACTTGTTATTAACGGAAAAAAAAATCGCTCCGGCGCCGAGGATCGAACACGGATCTCCTACTTCTACGCACTGGGAAAGCAATAGCCTTATTCCTTTCCCCCTTCCTTCTGAGAGACACATAAGTCCATCGTTGTGGAGTATCGGTTAGCACGTCTGATCGTAAAACTAGCGGACCCGGGTTCAAATCTTGGTTGGGACAAATTATCTGGTTTAGGTTTTTCCGGGGTTTTCCCTCAACCCGTTAAGAGCAAATGCTAGGTGACTATCGGCGCTGGACCCTGGACTCATATCGCTGGCATTATCACCTTCATCTCATTGAGACGCTAGATAACAATCTCAGTTGATAAAGCGTTGAAAAATAAACCAATTAAAAAAATAACGTGGCTGCCTTTCCTAGCGCCGGATAGGGATGCTAATGTTATTTGCAATTAGGCTATGTACGAATTGAACTTATGTGGTCACGCCATATGATGCTATCTCTCTTCCCTATGGATATAAGGGAAGCAGTAGTTGTATATAAAATTAGCCGTGCCTTTTTCAGTAATATCTCGGCATCGAGAGCAGCTACAGGCTTGTGAGAACACTCTTTTGATTTATTTTGCGAGTTCTGTAATACTAAAATGATAATAGATATATATGATACACTTTAAACCACAGTGAAAAATTTGTTGTGAGCTTCAACTAATTTCGGAAAGTGGCTTCATATGAAGAGAAAATATATTGAATCCCCGCATGAATTAATTCTCTTACCATAAACTCATACTCTCCATTTGAGAAACATTGTTTCAAAACGTGTTTTCACCATTATTAAAAAGTTCAATAGGTAGCATTGTTTCTAATTTTATGAAGGCAAAATTCAAATCGGTAACGGTAAGTTAAAGTAACACAATGAGTTTTCTCCTATCTTAATATGATGTTAAAAAGGAAGTGTTAACGTTGAATGGAACAGAACATATTTTTTCACTTCACGAAAAAGAAACAGTAAGGTGAAGAAAACTCATTTTGAAACGATGTTCCTTAATTAGGAACGGAAATAAAAATATAACTTTCTAACCAACACAACTGTCGTTTCTATTCTCGAAACAGGATACGTATTCTACGTGCCGGTGTATCCCTCATACAGCACAGATTTTTTTCTGTAAACTTATTTATTAACAAAGTTTAAGCAATTTCAGATTTTTTGACATAAATAATACTGTAGGCTATAATATTAATATGTAACTTAACTCATGCCTATAAGCTGCATTGAATTCAAATGTTGACAAGACTATTTCAGACTCAGTTATTGCAATGAAATAACATTGTGCCATTCCTTTAGGTGAATTTCGGACCACTCTCTATTGTGGCTCTAGAGTTAGTGACCTCGAATATGTTTCTATTACAATTTTCAATTACATCATGACGCTGCACAATTCCGTCATATATAACCGCCAATAAGCTGCGGAGTGACATCTTGTAATGATGTGAAAAATATCTCCTTGACGATGCATGCCATCTGCTGTCGAGTTCTTCAACAAGTATACAAAACATTACACATCTCAATTATTCAACGTTTAGTGATGTTGCTGTTTTATAATATGCATTCGGAGGATATTTGTGTTAGTAATTTCATTCCCTTCGACAAGATGTTGAGTTTTGTGAAAACTCTAGATATTCAGGCCATCGTTTCAACGGAAAATTTTGAGTTTTGTCATTTTCTGGATGTACACTGGCGTTCAAAGACACTAGGGGCCAAATTCATAGACATTCTTAGCGCGGGCTTCCGGTAATGATCAGCGAACTAACGTTTTTCGTATTCATAAACCAGTGTTAGCGATATGATATGATATGATATGATATGATATGATGATATGATATGATATGAATTCTGTACAAATAATCACTCGATAGCCGGGGCTAGTTTAGCACGCTCGTAGCGCGGGCTAGCGAAATGTCTATGCATAGCATTTCTAATTTTCTGATCGTGCAAGCGAACTTTCTAACCACAGGATAAGTCAGAACCAAAAATATAACAAATTGATAAAATTTAAATACTTCCACTGCTTTTTACATTCATTAGAAGAGGGTGAAATTTTGAATTCTATAATGCAGATATATTTATGTACTATTAGCGACACTGACTTATCTTCGCCATCTATTGTCGCCCTGGGTGGCACAGGCGGTATAGCGCTGGCCCTATGTGTCCGAGGTTGCGGGTTCGATCCCGGCCCAGGTCGATGGAATTTAAAGCCCGATTCAGACGGTGGTTGCTTTCTTATGTGTTCCCATGATGGCTAGCAAGCTGGGTGCCGTGGTGGATACGATGCTGGCTCCCGTGTTGGCTACGGTGATGGTTGTTGTTCACACGGAGCTGGCTCTTTTCATAGTCCGAATTGGAAAATCATCTGCTGTTTCATCTGTTGCTAACACTCATGGTCAAAAAGAAACTAAACCGTGAGTGGAAAACAAATAAAGTCCTACATTAACAGTAGTAAATGTCGTAATAAGGTATTTAAGCCATAAGAGAAAAACAGCCAAAGTCCGATATTTAATTGTTGTTTCTTAGAAACTAAAAAATATAGAAAAAAACAGGTTTAGTTGGAAAACAACGAACATAGCGACATGGTTTCTGTGGTGATATTATATTATCTTTGGTTCCAGCCTGCAAACCATCACGAAAAATAGCAAGGAACCTACCCTCGAAATCCAGCAAGGTAGCCACCAAAGGAGCCACCAGAGAGCATTACTTCCGGCAAGTGAGCACTCAGGCTACCCATCAGCTCAGCCACCTTGGAATCCATCACAGAAACTAGCACCATCTGAACCAGGCTTAAGTGTGCTTAAATGGGACAGGCTCATGTCACTAGATTTAGTGGAATGTAAAAGAACTCCTGAGGGACGAAATTCCGGCACACCGTAGACGCTGATATAACGTAGGCAGTTGCGATCGTCGTTAAATAAAACATGAAATTTGAAATCGCATCTATTCATAGAATTAATAACTAAGGAAGTCACACTTACACGAACAAATTATCGCTCACAACCGATTACTAGGAATCAGATAGCTTTCAAAGCCAGTGGTCCATTATGTGAGCCTGTTTGAAAATTCATCCATCAAACCTGCAAATCAGAAAATCTGGTGTCTGTTGAGTTTTGTTAAAACGGTCCATAATTGCAAGTGACATTTTAAAGCGTAACCATTGAAGAAATACTCATGACTCAGTTGAAATAAGCTCGGCATTGAACAACAACTGAACTCTAAACTTTATTACAAGAGCGCTTTCATATGAAGAGTCCACTGCAAGAATGATGGATGTCATTTGGAATACATTTTGCAGGAGAAGCAATTGAAAGTTTGAAATGCTTAGCGCTCAAAGCTTAACTGTGATTTTCCGATCATTACTGGACAATGACTATCAGTGTTAATGTCATATAACTCTGTATGTACATTCTATATGTCTTAAGCTATGCATTGACAGTCTTGGTTCATTTTCTACAAGAAAGTGATATCCATCATTCTTGCAGTGGACTCTTCAATCGATAAAATTTAAATACTTCCACTGCTTTTTACATTCATTAGGAGAGGGTGAAATTTTGAATTCTATAATGCAGATATATTTATGTACTATTGGCAACACTGACTATTATCTTCACCATCTATTGTCGCACTGGGTGGTACAGACGGTATAGCGCTGGCCTTATGTGCCCGAGGTTGCAGGTTCGATCCCGACCCGGGTCGATGACATTTAAGTGTGCTTAAAATGAAGTGTCGTCAAATAAATTTATTCAAAGAAGTAATAACTAAGGAAGTCACACTTACACGAACAAAATTATCGCTCACAAGCGATAACTAGGAGTCGAGTATCTTTGAAAGGCAGTGTATCATTATGTGACTTTTTTTTGACTTGGTTATTTAACGACGCTATATCAACTGTGAGGTTATTTATCGTCGATGGGATTGGTGACCGCGACATGATATTTGTCGAGATGAGAACAAGGATTTGCCATAGATTACCTGACATTTGCCCTACGGTTGAGGAAAACCTCGGAAAAACCCAACCAAGTAATCAGACCAAGCGGGAATCGAACCCGCGCCCGAGCGCAACTCCTGATCGACAGGCAAGCGCCTTAGCCAACTGAGCTACACTGGTGGCCCATTATGTGAGCCTGTTTGCAAATTCATCCGTCAAACCTGCAAATCGGAAAATCTGGTGTTTGTTGAGTTTTGTTAGAACGGTCCGCAATTGCAAGTGACATTTGAAGAGTCCACTGCAAGAATGTTGGATGTCATTTGGAATACATTTTGCAGAAGAAGCAATTGAAAGTTTGAAATGCTTAGCGCTCAAAGCTTAACTGAGATTTTCCAATCATTACTGGACAATGACTATCAGTGTTAATGCCATATAACTCTCTATGTACATTCTATATGTCTTAAGCTATGCATTGAGAGTCTTGGTTCATTTTCGACAAGAAAGTGACATCCATCATTCTTGCAGTGGACTCTTCATTTATTAAGCGTAAGCCATTGAAGAAATACCCATGACTCAGTTGAAATAAGCTCGGTATTGTACACCAACTGAGCTCTTAACTTTATTACAAGAGCGCTTTCATATCTTATTGCTAACCTATCATTAACGTCTCGCGTCCACTGATCTTGACCGCAGCTCCCATAAACACAGGAATCGTGTGGAAAGATTCCTCCGGAAACTAGGCCACAACGTACAAATGTAATTGTACAGAAGATGCAACGCGCATATGGTCTGTGGACGGCCCTCTGTTTCGCCCCGAGTTTGGCTGTCGCTGTGCAATTAGGAGAAAGTCCCGCCATTGTCATACACATGCAGAGCGTCTGCTATTTTCATAGTCACAGTGAACATCAGCTGAGAAGCGACATGCTCTCCGGTTCCTATGCTCTTTGGGATTCAAGGTTCTTTGACCTTGAATCAGTGATGACACTACCAAGAAAATGGCGACATGAACAGGGTGTAACGAAAAAAGTGGGCAAAACTTCGGAATGAATTTCTCGTATGCACTTACTTACTTACAAATGGCTTTTAAGGAACTCGAAGGTTCATTGCCGCCCTCACATAAGCCCGCCATCGGTCCCTATCCTGTGCAAGATTAATCCACTCTCTATCATCATATCCCACTTCCCTCAAATCCATTTTAATATTATTTTCCCATCTACGTCTCAGCCTGCCCAAAGGTCTTTTTCCCTCCGGTGTCCCAACTAACACTCTATATTCATTTCTGGATTGCCCATACGTGCTACATGCCCTGCCCATCTCAAACGTCTGGATTTAATGTTCCTAATTATGTCAGATGAAGAATACAATGTGTGCAGTTCCGCGTTATGTAACTTTCTCCTCTCCTGTAACTTCATCCCTCTTAGCCCCAAATATTTTCCTAAGAACCTTATTCTCAACCACCCTTAATCTCTGTTCCTCTCTCAGAGTGAGAGTCCAAGTTTCACAACCATACAGAACAACCGGTAATATAACTATTTTATAAATTCTGATTTTCAGATTTTTTGACAGCAGACTGGATGATAAAAGCTTCTCAACCGAATAATAACACGCATTTCCCATATTTATTCTATGTTTAATTTCCTCCTGAGTGTCATTTATATTTGTTGCTGTTGCTCCAAGATATTTGAAATTTTCCATCTCTTCGAAGGATAAATCTCCAATTTTTATGTTTCCATTTCGTAGAATATTCTGGTCACGAGACATAATCATATATTTTGTCTTTTCGGGATTTATTTCCAAACCTATCGCTTTACTTGCTTCAAGTAAAATTTCCGAATTTTCCCTAATCGTTTGTGGATTTTCTCCTAACATATTCACGTCATCCCCATAGACAAGAAGCTGATGTAACTCGTTCAATTCCAAACCCTGTCTGTTATCCTGGACTCTCCTAATGGCATGTACTAGAGCAAAGTTAAAAAAGTAAAGATGATAGTGCATCTCCTTGCTTTAGCCCGCAGTGAATTGGAAAGGCATCAGATAGAAACTGGCCTATACGGACACTGCTGAAGTTCCACTGAGACACATTTTAATTTATCGAACTAGTTTCTTGGGAATACCAAATTCAATAAGAATATTATATAAATCTTCTCTCTTAACCGAGTCATATGTCTTTTTGAAATCTACGAATAACTTATGTACTGTACCCTTATACTCCCATTTTTTCTCCAATGTCTGTCGAATGAAAATCTGATCAATAGCCGATCTATTACGCCTGAAACCGCACTGATGATCCCCAATAATTTCAGCCCACTCGAGTTGTGTTGATATAAGGGGAAAAATTGAGACGTTGTCGGGTGAAGTTCTTGGGTACCTCAGTTGGTAGAGCATGTTACGTTCAACTAGAAGTCCCGAATCGACACCCGGCCCCGGAACAATTTTTCCCTTGAAACTATTCAAATCTGCTTCACAGGGAGCTCTACCTGAAGAACTAGACTTGTATAATATATATGTCACTGTTGGTACGTTAACAGAAAACCACAATTCCAAGTCACACATAGTTTATGTGCAGTCGATGTGGGTCTCTGGCGTCTTGTCAGTCCACTCGAGTCGTGTAGATATAAGGGGAAAAATTGAGACGGTGTCGGGTGGAGTTCCTGGGTAGCTCAGTTGGTACAGCGCTGGCACGTTCAACTAGAGATCCCGGAATCGATACCCGACCCCGGAACAATTTTTCTCTTGAAATTATTCAAGTTCGCTTCACAGGGAGCTCTACCTGAAAAACTAGACTTGAGTAGATCTTATTGTACGATAGCCTTACTGAATCCCCTACAGAAAGTTCCTTTATTATCCACACAAGTCGAATACATCAAAGACTTTAAGTGCCTACACAGAAAGAAGTGTAATGGGTTGAAACCTGGTGAGCGTGGAGGCCAAGTATGTTCGGCTCTCGAAGAGACTCTAGCTGCGGCCTGTATCTAGGCAGGAGATGGAAATTTTGAACAGTTCATCTAAGGTAATATAAACAGAATTCATTGTAATAATTCCAACAAACAGAAGTACTGGACTGCACTATGATCATACTTGCAAGCCCTACTCAGAAATCAGCATTTCAGAACCCATGTTCATGTAACCAATTTTTCTTATATGCATATAAGGAATCCATACCTGGAGTTTTGCCTACTTTTTTCGTTACATCCTCTCTACGGTAAAACCTCGTTAATACGGATCCTAATAACCCGGACTTCAGTTAATCCGGACAGCCAGAAAAGAAGTTTAGATAAAAATGGGAAATGCGAGGATTAAAAAATGTCTGTAGTTCAACAATCGTATTGATCACAGCTCCGTGTTGGTTAAAAAATCGGGGTAGACTGTATCGGAGGCAGCCGCAAGTGCTTTGCGATAATATGCCTCTCGGCAGTGGCGGTGCGTCAATAAGAGCACAAGAGCACGTGAATACCTTGTTTCCATTGAAGCACGACTAGTTTTATTATTTAATACCGTATTGACGTAGGGGGGATGTATAATATCAGAATCAAGTATTTTAAACTTCCCGCATCTTGCATGAACTTATGTAAACTTGACAACGTGCGTTCACTTTTAAACCATGCTCTTTGCAAGGAGGTTACAGGAATTACACGCATGCGCGGGACAAAATTGTCTTTAGCTGGCTGCTTATGACTCGTCAAGAGCACAAAGCGTTAAGTGAACATTGAATCTACCCTACAGATGTCAGGTGCATCGATGCCTATCTTTCACTTGCTATATTTCGAGGCAGGGAATTTAATAGTCTGTATTTTAGCCATGTAGGTGTCAGCATTTCTCACTGTTGGAACGTTTACTTTGTGTGGGTCTGTGTACAGTGCTGCTACGAGAGTTTAGTTTGTGAATTACTACAGTTTAGTGTTAGCATAACAGCATAGTGTAGCTTTCAAACACGTGCTGGCAGACTGTGATCGTGGTATGAATTTAAGTATCTGTATGGTGGTGTATAATATTTAAGAATAATATTTACTGGCATGTATTTATAGTAATCAATGTATGGGAATGGGATTACAGTAGTGGTATAGACTATAGTGTATCAGTGTGTTGTGAACCAAAATATAATACACAACACACGCTTTTTTAAATAACGGTATTGCTGTAGGCTATGTATTAGTTGTTAACAAACATAAACAATGAACCTGTTTCAAGCAATTTTGAACATAAAGAACTGGGTAAACTGACTTACTAGGAAAAATTGGAAATAAAAAGATTGGGTTTCATTATTATTATTATTATTATTATTATTATTATTATTATTATTATTATTATTATTATTATTATTATTATTATTATATTTTTAACTTATACATGATTTTTTCGATAGTGAAACACTGGAATCATGACATTTCATATTAAACGTAAAGGTAAAAAAGGTAAAGATATCCCCGTAACATGCCATGAAGGCACTTGGGGGGGCATGGAGGTAGAGCCCCATGCTTTCCATGACCTCTGCACTAGAATGAGGTGGTGTGGTCGGCACCACGCTCTGACCGCCTTTTACCCCCGGGAAAGACCCGGTACTCAATTTTATAGGAGGCTGAGTGAAGCTCGGGGCCGTTCTGAAAGTTTGGCAACGAGAAAAAATCCTGCCACCACCTGGGATCGAACCCCGGACCTTCCAGTCCGTAGCCAGCTTCTCTACCAACTGAGCTACCCGGCCGCCCTCATATTAAACGTATGATTTTAAATTCTCTTCGGTTTTGGAACACAAAATTGTGAACACGCGTAACATTTTATCACGAGCCGCCACTGCCTCTCGGGATGGGACGTTGAATGAAAGTATCCGTTGCTTTTACGCCCGTTCCCACTTGCGCTGTATATGCGACGGAATTTTCCCTCTTCACTCAATTTCACTCGTGAATTTTAACAATCTATGTTGTTGACTGTTGTTTGCTCAATTGAGATTGCAGCCTGATTCGTTACGTTCTTCCGGTTTATAGCCTATCTCGAGTTACAATGCCTCGGTTGCAACGCGACTTCCCCCACCCGCGTATCGCTACATGACGTCACCCGCTCTAACTCAAGGTCACGTTGAATACATTGAGCCTTAGTCTGTCGACCATCATTTGTTTCATTGGAATATGTCGTAGAGATGGGTAAAAAATAACACAACAGTTATTTTGGAACTGTTCCGGTCTCGGAACTGTTGCAAAAATGAACAGTAGGTCGGAACCTCCTGTTCCGAAATAACAGTGTTCCGACTCCGAGCTGCTCACTTGCCCAGCTGTTGCGGGCTCGCAGTACCGCGTTGCACAAGGTATGTTCCGACTCCGAGATAACAGTCGGAACGTCGGAGCTTGTTCCGATGAACCAACGACAGCAGCAGTTCCACTGTTCTCGTTGTTCTTTATGTTGTACTTGGAACTTCGTTGGATGAAGTTGGTATTTGAAACTCTCACGTGGTTGGAGGGGGGCGCATGGAAATTGAAATCCTCGCGGTGGCGCGAACTTTTAATATCAACATTTGTTAAGACTGGCCAATCATCTGTAATGTTATAGTAAGTATTTAATAATCTGTAATATTCATTCCCGCTTTATGGTTTATTTCACCATTAGTTGACTAATTCTGTTTTATAAACATTCTACAAAGTCATAAAGTACGCATACTACTATTAATTCATTGATCAGCTGATTCTATACAAAGGTAAAAGTCGTAAATGGTAATGAGTGGTTTAGTTACAATGTCTGTATGTCGTTTGTTGAGGTTAAGTCTGACAAGCACAAGTTTTTGTGCTATCTTCTCTGTTATCAAAGAACGACAAAAATGTTGTAGCATTATTTGTTGGAAACTACCCATATAAGTACTGATTTGGAGAGCGATGTTTAATGCGAAGTTTAAATTACACTTTGGTAAAGATGCGATTCCAACATTTTACTAACCCACTGCGGGGTTTCCAGGTTTCAGTACTGCCAATATATATCTTTTTTTATTTATGAAATTGTAATATTTATTATTATTGTTATTATTATTATTATTATTATTATTATTATTATTATTATTATTATTATTATTATTATTATTATTATAACTGTGCATTAAGAAAAGTAAAAATAAAAATTAATGATTTTTTTTTTTTTTTTTTTTAGTTGGCTACCATATCTTTATAACTTTATGTACGAAAACAAAGTGTTGTATTCTGTCCTTGTAGTCAACAGCTGTGTAATTACTTACATTAAGCTTTTGCGTTCTGTCCGCATGCACAGCAATTTTCCAAAATCGATTCGAATGTGCATTGCAGTGCCATCTATAGATAAGAATGTGTACTATGTCATGCCTATGAGTGCTCCAGTGTGAGCTGCATGGTGTTATTTGTCTATGGTAAAGAGGGAGGGTACTGTACCGTTCGTTTGAACGACTCCGACTCATCACCACTGGTGACTGTTATTTCGGAACTGTTATTTGGAACATAGTATTTTTTCGGAACCGGAACCGTCGGAACTGTTCCGGGAAAAGAACAACTTCGCCCATCACTAATATGTCGTATAGGCTAGTTTAGAAATTATAAGCGCAACAATATTGGCTTGAAAATGTGTCCGTCGACTTTCTCACATAATGGCTCACTGCCTTTCAAAGATACCCGACTCCTAGTAATCGGTTGTGAGCGATAATTGTTCGTGTAAGTGTGACTTTCTTATTTATTACTTCTATGAATAGATGGTGATTTTAAATTTTATGTTTTATTTAACGACGTCGTACTAAACCAAACTTACAGACATATTCGCGTCGAAACGTTTTCCTTTTGTCTCCATCAATCGCATTTTTTCACGTAGGACATACCATCTCAGTTTATTTACAGTAGTTACTTGAAGTGTATCTCGTTCTCTGGATGTAATACATTAGGCCTATGCCCTTCAAATATATAATACTTAGAAGTGTTTTGTTGCTCTAAATGGAGTTTTAATACACTTCCTACACTTCTGTAGAATTATTTCAGTAAATTTGGACCTTCTTTGATTCAGACAACTTATCCTCCATTTATTCCTGATTAACAAGGTTCTACTGTACCTAGCCTATATGAATATAATACCATAATAGGAACTTGCTGATATGTATTTCATTTATGGAAGAGCAAAAGGCAATGGGAGGAGAGTTGCAAGGTTTAATCAGTCAAAATATTATTTACGACGTCAACTAGCTTATACCATGTTTATGAGAAATCACCAACGTTTGCAGTAACAGGTTATCTGCAACAAAACTTCAAAAGGATGGCCTTGAGTTCGATTCTAGCTGGTGGCACTAACATATCTAGGTTTGTAACTACCAAACGGAATGTTTCCGGACATAGGTTCCTATATGAAAGTTGTTCATAATTGTCTCCTCTATCATCCCTAAGAGTTTGTAACATAGTCACTGAATCACCCTGTATATTAAAATAAATCGTACAAATGATATCATAAAAATAAATTTAAAGATCATTTATATGTATATATATATATATATATATATATATATATATATATATGTATATATATATAAATGGGGGGCACTGACCCCCAAACTTGGCCGAACTTTTTTTTCTATTAACGTTAGATAATGTTAAATTCAAAAGATTTTTCTTGCTTTTGTTTATGGTTAAGTTTCTGTGTTTAAATTGACGAATTAATGTCTTCAGACCATGTGTCTGGACTATAATATTTATTTTAAATTTCTGAATGTATAAGAATTTCTGTACCTCATCTGAGGAATGAAAGCACTATAATGTTTTTTTTGCAACAGCCTGTACTGATGTGTTAAAAGTCTGCAGGTGTTCAGGCCGCCACTTGGAGAAATATGAATGACATACTGCACAATAATGCAGAAAAAAGAAAAGTGATCCCGGTATAATGTGTAAACTTAAAGACGAGATTAAATAAAATAATTACAATTCACATTTCATATGATATCTTGCTTTTTGAAAATAAACAGATAAAATAAATGTAAAATTGGTCCACTACTGGTTAGCATGTCTGTCCATGAAACGAGCGGGTCAAGAATAAAATCTTGGTTGAGACAAGTTACTTGATTAGGGTTTTTTCTCAACCAATTGAAGCAGAATTGCTGGGTAATTTTCGGCGTTGGACCTCGGACTCATTTCGCCTTCATTAATTCACATTTCATCATCCATACAATAGCCCGGGTTAAGTTCACGGTACGGCGTGCTGTATTTGTACAAGAGCGCGGTCGTTCGGCTACCCAATCATTCAAAGAATAAGGTGGTAAGCACAATAAGCCTCAGGCTGCAGTGGAAGCCTTTGAGTCCCTCCTCCGTACTAGCAGAAATGAAAAAGTAAAATTGTGTGTATATTTTGTTCCAATTTTACTTTATTTTATAATACATTTATTAAATGATCATATTCCGATATAATGTAACAAGGTGAAGCTATAATGGGGGGAGGAGATAAATGATGTCCCCCATAATCTCATTATATCGGGATTCTATGGTTTTCCTTTGTCCGCCCAAGGAAACGGTTTTCTCTCCGCCTATGCATACATTAATAAAACTTAATACGACTTAAAGAACTCTCAGTTTCTTTTGACACATTACGTTCCGTGTAAAGAACACATTAATATTGCAATCGACGCACACAGAAACACACAAATTACTGTAACATTGTTAGCTTGGAATCTGTAATATCTTAATAATTACTTTCAGCATGCGAACTTGGAAGAGTTCCCTCTGATAAGCGAACTAGAAGCAAAAAATATACTGCAACAACTCACACGAAATATTACTTTCTTTTTCTGTATTATCTCCACGGAGGGAATATTCTTGGACCTAAACTGAAACCTAGCTCACGCAGGGGGCTACGTTGGATGAATGGTCACAGTGATCAAAATGAGACGTGAACTGTTCTTCTTCGGTGTAGACGGTAAGACATTTCTGAGCCGATTTAGTGCATGGCTCAATGAAAACAATATTTTCTTACAAGTCTGTGTAATTTGTATATTACAAATAGGACTTTTGTCTATATATTAGGGTATTCGAAAAGTAATCGAAAAATCGAAGGAGAATTGGGAGGAAAATTTAAAAGGTACGCAAAACGCGTCATTGCAATGGGTTGGGGGCTGTACAAAACTAAATATGTGAGCTCCAAGCCTGTTGGCCACTAGTCTCACTCCGGGTTACGCTGCTCCCCTGAGGGAGCTCTAGAAAATTTTGAAGGGGAAGCCGAAATTGGACGTAACCTCTTAGGTACCACATACGCGGGGGGGGGGGGGCTGACTTTGATCAATTGATCACGGAACGGGGCGAGGAGGAGTTGGCTGGTGTTTGCCGTTAGAATAGCAAGACGCCGTCATCTGTTGTTCGATGACAAAGCACGTGAAGGCCGTCGGAAGAAGCGCCGTGAAATCTAATCTGCAATTTGAGAGTTCCCTGTCCTTTCAATTTGCGACTTATTGAGTGACCTCGTATATTTAATAGACTATTTATATTATCTGAACTAGGGCATACATCGTTTATAATAAGGGTGGAATATATATGGGGAAGGGCATATAGGTCCGTGGCCCATTTCTTATAGGGCTCATCCCGACATTTGTCTCACGCCTGAGGAAAACCACGGAATACCTTAGGCGAGATGAGTTGTCTCATGTATAAGAGACTAGCCAATTTGGCTATTATGTAGGAGGTGATTGTTGTCATGAGCCTTGTTGAATCGTCTCAATTTTGAAACAAGCCATTTGGCTATATGATGGCTCAATTACGAAGAGGGGGGAGAGATGTAATTATTTAATTAATTTAAAGTAATTAGGGAGATTAATGGGGATATGAGTGCAGGTCCGTGGCCCATTTCTTTTAGGGCTCATCCCGACATTTGTCTTAGCGCCTTAGGAAAACCACGGAAAAACCTAGGCAGGATGAGTTGTCTCAATATCAGAGACTAGCCAGTTGGCTCTTAGGTTGAATGACTCTATGAATCGATGGATATATACTAGCCAATTGGCTCTATGGTAGTTCCATCGATCGACAAAAGTAGATATTGTTAGGGAAGGATTTTGGTAACCCAGTTAAGACAAGGTCATTTTACAGCGGTTGCACTATCCAAGGAGTCTCATGGAGTTGAGTCGTGGCTACCAAAACCTGGGAGTAACGCCAGCCTCCCTGTCCTCCTGTCTCAATAGTATAGCTAATGGACCTGTCTGGTGTCTACGCCGTAACCTAGGATCATACTGGCCGAGGCCAGATATGAGCGGGTTGGGGTTAGCACGAGCTTCCGCATACAGGTTCCTAGCCAGTCGAGCAATGAACTCGTCTATGGTTGGCAACTCTAGTTCATCATGGAACTTTCTTCTCGAGGCGACTCGGGGGAGATGGGTAATGAGTCGAATCACCTGGTTTTGGACAACTTGGAGTTTACGGAGAAAAGTAATGACAACGTAGTTACTATGTATGACTTGAAGCTGCGATGCTCCTGATTGGCTGACGTGTCCACCAACCAGAATGCGCCTGGCGGTCGGGACTGGGAACTAGCTCCTGATTGGCCCGCAGCGGGAAGCCCTACTTTTGCATATATACCGGCTAGACGTGGTCCCACATTTACTCATCCTGCCTAAGGTTTTTCCGTGGTTTTCCTAAGGCGCTAAGACAAATGTCGGGATGAGCCCTAAAAGAAATGGGCCACGGACCTGCACTCATATCCCCATGAATCCCCCTAATTAACAATCACATCTCTCCCCCCTCTTCGCAATTGAGCCATCATATAGCCAAATGGCTGGTCTCGAAATTGAGACAAATTAACAAGGCTCATGACCTCCAACACAATAGCCAAATTGGCTAGTCTCTTATATGAGACAACTCATCCTGCCTAAGGTATTCCGTGGTTTTCCTCAGGCGTAAGACAAATGTCGGGATGAGCCCTATAAGAAATGGGCCACGGACCTATATGCCCTTCCCCATATATATTCCACCTTTCTTATAAATTATGTATGCCCTATTTCAGATAATATTAATAGTATATTAAACATACGAGGTCACTCAATAAGTCGCAAATTGAAAGGACAGGGACCTCTCAAATTGCAGTTTAGATTTCACGGCGCTTCTTCCGACGGCCTTCACCTGCTTTGTCATCGAACAACAGATGACGGCGTCTTGCCATCCTAACGGCACACACCAGCCAACTCCTCCTCGCCCCGTTCCGTGATCAATTGATCAGTCTCAGCCCCCCTCGCGTATGTGGTACCTAAGAGGTTACGTCCAATTTCGGCTTCCCCTTCAAAATTTTCTAGAGCTCCTTCAGGGGAGCAGCGTAACCCGGAGTGAGACTAGTGGCCAACAGGCTTGGAGCTCACATATTTAGTTTTGTACAGCCCCCAACCCCTTGCAAGGACGCGTTTTGCGTACCTTTTAAATTTTCCTCCCAATTCTCCTTCGATTTTTCGATTCGCCGTCGAGATCACTTTTTCGATTCGATTCGTCCCACATCACTTCGTCCCTGAAGAAGATGGCAGAGCTAGCCGTCGAAAGCTTGGAAGCTAATCTCCAACTCACCTGGCTGAGAACCCGAGAAGAGTTATTCTCCAACGTAGTTACTGTTTCACACTACATTTATTTAGGTTATTTTTGGCATTACAGACTTCAAATACCGTATTTGCTCGCGTAATTTGCGTACTTTTTAATTAACTTTAGCGACTGAAAAATTGGGGTGCGTAAAATATGCGGATTTTTCAAATAAGAGGTCCTGTTTTGAGTTTATCTCAATTAGTATATGTATAGGTAAGTATTTACGGTAGGGCTAATTTTCTATACCGGTAACTTGTCTCTACCAAGGACAAGCATTGTTAAAGTAGCGGGACTTTGAGGTTTCTTTCTGAAGCAGGTACTTCAGTTGCTGGTGAATGACCTACGATGGACTGTAGGGAAGGAAAATCCCTACTACACTGAAAAAAAAAATGTACGTAATCCCTACTACACTGAAAAAAATATGTACGTAAAATGTGTGCGCAAAATACACGGAGCAAAAATAAAGTTCAAATTGCGGGGGCGCAAATTACGCGAGCAAATACGGTATGTTGCCAAATCCTTCGAAGACGGCGGACTCCATCTGCAGCATCATTTCTGGATTTCTATCTCACTGATCAATCTAAAGCTCTTCGGATGTCAACTCTTGATTGAAAGCGAATGCATCGCTTCCACCCAACTTGCAATAGGACTTCTCTCCCACAAGCTTTTTGTAATATTATAAAGCTCTGTATTGCATTTTTCCTCTTGCAACTTGTATTTTTATGAAGCATCTTTATTCATACCTACTGAACATTTTTAGGGCGGTATTACTTAATAAAAATCAGAAACAGTCCCTGTATTCACAAAATATGGTTACTTAAAGACTTTTAATATTTCAAATTTATGCAACAATCACTTCCGTATTATGTACCAAAAGATTCCGATGCTTACCGCTAGGAGCGCTGATTTACAGTATAGACACCGTTACTTACTGAATGTCCTAGTACGTAAACCTATATTCCTAAATTTTTAACTGCTTTACTATAGAAAATTTGAAAGCCATATTTTATTATGGTGGGTAATGTATTCATATCTACAGATTACAAATCAATAATGTGTTAAATTGGAAAAATCATATTAAAGAAATTACCCCCAAACTAAATTCAGCATGTTTTGCTATTAGATCTATGCAAGAGATAGCAAATATCACTACCTTAAAAACTATATACTTTGCATACTTCCAATAGGTAATGAGTTCTGGAATAATATTCTGGGGAAATTCCACAGTTAGTAACAGTATATTCCTATTACAAAAAAGAGTAATTAGAATAATAATAGATGCCAAATCTAGGGAATCGTGTAGGACTATTTTCAAAAAACTACAAATAATGCCCATGGCTTGTCAGTGTATCTTTTCATTAATAATCTTCCTCGTATGTAATCGTGAAAACTTTGTAACTAATTCAACAGTTCATAGCATAAATACACGTCAAAAAATGACTTTCATACTCCATCGGCAAGTCTATCGTGCTATCAGAGAGGAGTGCGTTATATGGCAGTAAAAATGTTTAATAGCCTCTCTACCGATATAAAAAATGAAACTCAAAACATAAAATTATTTAGGACCAAATTGAAGAAGTACCTAATTTCTCACGCCTTCTATTCTGTAGGTGAATTCATGACATTCAATAACGCTTCATGAAATTGATACTAAAACTTTGTGTTGTACTAGTAGACTATATTGTAAACCTTGTCTGTATATATTTCACCTAGACTGTGACTATAAATTAAGATTTTATAATAGTTTTAAGTTTTTTGACTTGTTCCATATTCTAGCTGAGAAGCAATGTATGAATACCATGGAATGTTAATAAATACAATACAATACAACACAATACAATACAATACATTATGTCCCATGGTGATGCTTGTGTCTTTTCGGGGTAGGTTTTAGTTTACAGATGACAGATGAAACAAGGGAGGAACGGAGAGTGTTTGTGGAATAAGGAAATGAAACGGGACCAGAGCGAAAAACAAATTCCTCCACAACGTCTACTTTGCACACAATAAATTCTATCGAAACGATCAGGAATCGAACCCGGACTATACTCATAGACGAAGTTAGAACAGGAGAGAGTCTGAAGCGAGTAGTGAGGATTTCGAGGTAGGATGGCTTCATTTCTTACAAGTTCATTAAAGTTGCGGTTGATGGCAGCACTGCACGGCATGATTTAAAGAACATTGTATATCTGCCACTTCCATTGTGGATAAATCATCATCATCATCATCATCATCATCATCATCATACTCATCAAAGTCTAAACCGTTCTGTTACACAATCAGAAACTTTTGTCGATCAGTTTTCTTTTTGAATTATCCTACTTCTTTATATTCCTATTGTTTCATGTTCATACAAGTAGGCCTATGCCAGGATTTGCGTCACTGGTATCCCTTAATAAAAGTTATTTTCATTTGTCCCCTATATCTCTTTTCTTCATTTAATTAAAACTATTATGCAATATTTTAATATAGCTTTCACATGATCTATCAAGACAACCAAAGCAGAAAATTCAATTTCTGATTTCATGCTCGATTCTTGTTTCGTGGAATTATAACAAGAGTAATATTTAGACCTAAAGTTTTATGATGTTCCAAAAAAATAAATTGAGATATTCGTATTATCGGAGATTTTTAGTACTTCTGATAGGCCTACCTGCAATATGGATTTGGGCAAACTATCCGTATGTCTGTCTGTTTCTTTGTCTACAGCAATTTTTATTAAACTGTTGAACGGATTTTGTTCATATTCAGTATCTACGAGTCAATTTATCAGGGAATGATATACGTGAAAAATAATAATTTTAATACTATTATGTCTGTGCACAGCGATTTCTACTAAACTACTGGACGGATTTTGTTCATATTTAGTATCTATGGGCCATATTCATAGACATTCCTAGCGCGGGCTTCCGGTGGATGATCAGCGAACTAATGTTTTTCGTATTCATAAACTAGTGTTAACGATATTATATGATATGAATCCTGTACAAGTGACCAGTCGATAGCCGGGACTAGTTTAGCACGCTCGTAGCGCGGGCTAGCGAAATGTCTATGAATAGCATCCTATAAGTCAATTTATCAGGGAATGATGTATGAGAAATATAATAATTGTAGTCTGTCTGTGTACAGCGATTTATACTAAACTATTGGAAGGATGTTGTTCACATTCAGTACCTACGACTCAATTTATCAGGGGATGATGTACATTAAATATAATAATTCCAGCACTAGTCTGTGTACAGCGATTTCTACTAAACTATTGGACGGATTTTGCTCATCTTCAGTATCTGCGAGTCAATTTGTCAGGGAATGATGTACATGAAATGTAATAATTTTAGTACTAGTCTGTCTGTGTACAGTGATTTTTATTAACCTATTGAACGGATTTTTTTCATATTCAGTATCTACGAGTGAATTTATCAGGGAATGATGTACATGAAATATAATAATTTTAGTACCAATCTGTCTGTGTACAGTGATTTTTATTAACCTATTGAACGGATTTTTTTTCATATTTAGTATTTACTAGTCAATTTATTATGTAGTGATGTACATGAAATATAATATTTTAGACTAGTTTATCTGTGTACAGCGATTTCTACTAAACTATTCAACGGATTTTGCTCATATTCAGTATCTACGAGTCAATTTATCAGGGAACGATATACTTGAAATATAATAATTTTAGTACTAGTCTGTCTGTATACAGCGATTTCTACTAAACTATACGGCGGATTTTGTCCATATTCAAAATCTACGAGTCAGTTTATCCGGAAATGATAAATTAATTCTAATATTATTGCAATTAAGCCATATAATGCAGGAACTCTGAGTGTGAAAATGTCAGTTCTGTGACGTGTCCCTGACTACATCTTCAAAAGAATTTTTATTGTCATTTAATAATTAAAAGAATGAAACACAATATTTGAAGGATTAAATGTTAGCATACCCCTGTGAATTATTGGTTTATTACAAAATATAGTCATTCAAATGTTTCTTTGATGCTCTAAATATAATTTAAATCAGTCCCTAATAGATAATGTCAGTTTTTTTGACAGACATTACAAGCGATATAAGTATCATTTGGATTACAGCAAGAGTCCAGAACAGCTCTTCAGTTGTTTGGGATGGGCCACAGTGTAGGAGTATACAGTGAAAGGATGATTTTTAATTTTTATATAGGAGAAAGAAAAAATAGGTAACTATTTTCCTGTGAGTACCTTTATTACCAGTCAGTTCTGAGATAGATAATTTGTGTAAAATATATAAAATGTGTCATGTAGATTTATGTTGACAGATATGAAGGTGTCCATATTCAATATAATCCTAAACCCAATAATTAACATGAGATTTAAGGGCTAAAAAATTGAATTGGTTTTTGTCAGTTCTGAGACGTCACAGAACTGACATTTTTAATTACATTTAAAAGCGCAAAACGTATTTTAATTTATTTTAGAAATACAAGCTGTTTCAGAATTTTCTCAATCTATTTCCTTACACACAAAATTATTATTTGGGCATACAGCAATTTTCTAGCAATTTTCTAGCTGGTGTTAAATTTTCAGTAAATTTTACATCGGTAAATTTTTATGGGAAGAAGAAGTAATTCACAAAGGTTGCTAAATCTTAGTAAATTTTAATGTTACTTTAACCAAACTTTCACAGGTGATACATTAATTATCTATGTGTATCACAATAGCCGTATAATATGGCCAGATTTATAGCATTGTATCAGAATAGCCCTCTAGGTCTTTCAGAATAGCCCACATAGAAGGTTATTATGATACAGGGTTTTGTTTTAATTTTATCCAAAACCCAAACGGATGATATGTTCCCGTAAACAGACGGATCAAAAGAGATACAATCCTCTTCGCAGACGATCAGATTCTATTGACTACTTCAGAAGATGATTTCCAAAAGTCAGTACATTCATTAAACATAGTTGCAAAAGACTATAACATGACCATTTCTGCAGAAAAGTAAAAAGTTATGGCTTTTAAAGGTAAATATTCAATAAGAAGTAAAATCTGTATTGAAAACAGAATTATAGAACAAGTGAATACATCGAACTATTTAGGGTACAATCTTACATATGAAAAAGACAAGGATATCTATTCTAAAATAACTAATTCTGTAAAAGTTATCGGCATTATCAATTCAGTTTTCAAACCTAATTTAGTATAGAAACATATAAGATTAAAGATGTACAACATTTTAGCACGACCTACTTCAGTCTATGGATCAGAAGTCTGGACTTTGACAAAAAAAAAAAAAAAGATGGTCAACGTATAACTATCAACGAAATGAAATTCATGAGGCAAACGGCGCGATACACACTTTGGGATTGAAAACGAAATACAGAAATTTTGGAAGAATTAAACGTCCAAGCTATATTAAATTTTCTTCAAATCTATAGAGTTAATTGGAAACAGCATGTTGAGAGAATGCCAACAGAAAGATGGTCAAAGGCAGTGCTACATTACCGCCCTTCTGGATAACGAACTGTTGGAAGACCATTAAAAAGATGGCATTAAACCATTGAGACCGCATCAGACCACTAGGTCTAGTGCTTGAATTGGATGATGATGATTATCCATTATTACAAATAAAAATAAATTTAATTCCAAATCATTCATGTGTGTCTGAAGTAGCACATGAATATTTTTTTTTTTTCAAATTTGTGTATGCTTTGATATAAAAATTACAGGAAAATATTGATTTTTTCGTATCCTAATAGCCCTACTTGACAGTATGTGGATAGCGTACCGCTATGTTGTATCTAATCCTTCACTCACAGTTTCCAGAGAAAAAATTTGCTATAAAATATACGGAAATATATACCGGTACTTATTATTTATGTCGAAATTAAGAAGCCTTCTCTTTTCATAAAATTATTCACCTGATGAAACGCGTAAGAAATCGGAGATTGTGTTTGAAAGTCTGACTGAGGATAGCCTTGGCATTGCTTTTGCTAATTTCTACGACAACAAGAGCAGACAGACTTAGCTTTGCGGCATCGCAGATCGGCACGCGAAAGTGTTGACATCGGATGCAATGATCCATGAGCCCTTTCCACGGACCATCCACAGGTACGGCGCGAACCGAGGCGTATCCAACACGATCTCTCAGCGGGGCAAAAACCGGACAACACACGGGACGAACATTCACCAAACAAGAAGAAAAATGCACAAAAATACGCATAGAGTTGTTGCGGTCTGCATTGACCCCCTCTACTGACCACCAAGGCTATAAAGCAATATTACAATTCCTAAACGTCTTCATAGTTGTTTGAGAATCATACGCTTGAGGATGGGTTCTGGCTGAAAGGCAGTGTGCTTACTACGATGGCGGTATTCAGACAGGCGGTAAGCGGTAAACATTCGTATTTTTCAGCAGCTATAGTATTCTGGCAGGTTCGAGTCGTCGTCGGGTACATTTAATAATAATAATAATAATAATAATAATAATAATAATAATAATAATAATAATAATAATAATAATAATAATTTATTTTAGCTGGCTGAGTTAAGGTCGTAAGGCCTTCTCTTCCACTCAACCAGCAAAAAGTATACATACATATGTATCAACTTACAAATAATTCAACAATTTGATTTAGATAAGAGCTACATGTATACAATAATTATTTACGAATTAAACAACAAAATACTATGAACTATTAATTAAACACTGAAATGCAAACTATGTAGCAGAATTAAGCTAAAATACATAGAATGTTAATATATTTCAAATAATGTTAGATAATAGAAAGAGATTATTATGAGACAATTTTGAAAATACAGCACTATCAGGATGCATGTCTAAAGGAAGGAGTAACAATGTAAACAGTGATAGTTTAAGTCATCAGTATGATTGGAGTGAAATGCTAAGAAGGTTATCTTTTAAGCTGTTTTTAAAAGTGTTTATTGTCTTGCAGCTCCTAATACTTTGTGGCAAGGAATTCCATTGTCGCGAGGTGGATACTGTAAAAGATTATTTATAACGAGATGTTCTATGAAGAGGTATACTTAACGCGCCACAGATAAGTGATCTGGTATTTACGTCGTGATTAGAGTATAGTTAAGAGAAGCGAGACGAAAGGTAATTTGGTGTTGAGGTGTGCAGAATTCGAAAGAGCTATGACATGCAGTGTAAAGTTCTATGTTCTTTAAGTCGGAGCCACGAAAGACTTGCGAAGGACGGTGATATGTGATCATATCGTCGGATGTTGCATACGTATCTGACGCACATATTCTGAACTCGCTGTAACTTAACTGACAGTTCAGAACTTAGGTCACTTAACAAAACGTCACAATAATCGAAATGCGGCATTACTAGGGTTTGTACTAGGGTAAGTTTTAGTGCTTGGGCAAGAAGATTCGTAAGCGACTCAAACAGTGAATGGAGGAACAGATTTTTTTTATAATTTCTTTAACTTGAAAATTCCAATTTGGATTATTATCGAAAAAGAAGCCAAGATTTTTTACGACAGATGAATAAGGGATTAGCGTGTTATTAAGTGTAACAACTGAAAGATTACTGTTATTAAGAGAGTTAACTAAACTCTTATGGCCAATAATTATATCTTGAGTCTTACTTGGATTAAGTGCGAGCCCGAAATTGGCCGCCCAAGTGGAGACAGTGGCTAGATCACAATTCAAGTTGTCAATTGATTCATTGATGGTATTGGGTCTGGAACGAGTTTGTTTGTTCGCTAAATAGAAATCCTAGCAAAGTTAAAGAGAATCCGAAACATTCGCAACGATTACAGTTTCTTGGTTATTTCCAATGAAGTTAATAAGTGCTACAAGATCTTCATATGTTTGTGGGTTAGGATAAAGTATAATCGTGTATAATTAAGTAAATTAGTACGAAATAGAGTATAAAAAATGTAATGTAATAAATCAGAAAAAAACACGAAGGTACAGAACAAAGTAGAACAGTAGTGACTAATAGAGAATATAATATAATAAGAATAATAGAATAGAAAAGAGTAGAACAGAAGAAAAGGGATTGAACAAAGTAAAGTAAAATAAGAGAATATAATTGAACACACGGCATTATAACAAAACAGTAGAATAGATTAGAATATAATAGAATGGAACAGCAGAGAATATGACAGAACAAGATAATCCAGATCAAAATAGATCAGGACTAAACAGAACAGATTTGAAGATAAGAGAACAGAACTGACTAAAATAGACAAAATGAAACAGGACAAACTAGAGTGGGCTAGAACGAAAATTAAAAAGGAGGTACAAGAATAAAAAAAGAACAGGCAAGGAAAGACCAAAATAAAACAAAATAGACTAGCGTAGATAGAATAAGAAGTAAGGTGTAAGTATATTCAATTTAATTCAATTTATTTGGCCATTAGAGATACAGTTTTAGGCTTCGTTAGAATACATTGAAAAAAACATATAAATACATTTTAAAAAACACTAATAACATAAACAGTAAAATTTAAGTAATACAATGAAAACATGAAATAATTTGAAACTTTTAAATTGAATAAAACTGACTAAATTGCAATTAAACTTACTTATTAAAATACAGTTTCATACAAATTTGTGTTAAAAAACTCAACAACAGAATAAAAAGTATTATTTAATAACCAATTGTAAAATCTAGTTTTGAAACTATTGATTGGTAATTTATAATATTGACTTCGGAGCTTATTATATAATTTCATCCCCATAATTAAAAAGTTTGTGTTGCTCTTGTGTAATCTACAATATGGAATATTAATTTGCTCACTATTTCTAATTTCATGATCATGTATATTGGCCACTAATGAGTAATTGTCGATATTTTGTCGAGTGTAAAGTACTAGATCATATATATATATATATATATATATATATATATATATATATATATATATATATATATACAAATTTATGATTGTTATAATCCGTGATTGTCTGAAAAGTGGCCGACAATGTTTCAGATAGTTTGATTTACATAAAATTCTAATGGCTCTCTTTTGTAAAATCAAGACGCTTCCAATTTTGGTTCCATTTCCCCAGAAAATTAGGGCATACCGAATTATCGAACTGTAAGAAAGAAAAGTAGGCACATCTTAAATAATTTTTAGAAACGCAAGTAGTTAATTTCTTTAGCAAATATAAAACTTTTGATAGCTTTGTGCATATGTATTCGATGTGCTTATCCCATGTTAAACTGGAGTCTATAAAAAGTCCCAGAAATTTTGTGTAGTTGAGTCTGTTGTCCTTATTTATTAGATAATTTAGGCTGAAAGTTATGTTGATAGTTTTTTCTTGATTAAGCAAGAAACCATTAGATTCAAACCATAAAGCTATCTGTGATAGAGTGTCGTTATTGAGAGCATGTAATTGATTTAGAGCAGAGGAAGAACATAGGAAGAGAAGAGACCAAAATAAACCACAACAGACTAGAGTAGAACAGATTAGGAACGAAGTTAACTTACAAGAATAAAACAAACTAGAATAGATCAGAATAAAACAGAAGACTCTTCAGTAGAACAATAGAAATTAAGGTACAAGAATAGAATAGACGATAATAGATCAGAACAAAATAGGGTATAACAGAATAGAGTATGCAAGAACAGACCAGAATAAAATTGAACAGAATAGAATAGAAGGTATAGGAATAGGACAATAATAAATTAGTGTAAAACAACGTAGGCCTACTAGAGTAGAACATAAAAGAATAGAAGGTACAATAATAGTACAGAAGAAAATACGCCAGAATAAAACAGAACAGATTACTAGAGTAGAATAGAATAGCATGTGCAAGGATAAGACAGACATGAATAGATCTACAATGAAACTGAACAAACTAGAATAGAACAGAACAGCTAGGCGATATGATCACTGTACCATATTTTTTTTATAGAAAAATGTGAATAAGTGGGTATATATTTTGCGAATTATTGAACAGCATTATAATGCAGTTCACCTACATGGAGTCACAGCACATTATGCTATGACAATTTGCGAGAAATTAAGTAACATGTTCGGTGTGCATTGAATCGGACGAGGTGAACTTAAGTCATGGCCTTACGTGGTCACCAGACCTCACACGACTAGATTTTTTCAACAGGGATATGTGAAAAAGTATGTTTTTCAGACACAACCTATAGATGAATTATTGAAGCAAAGGATCACCTATGTATGCTATCCACCACGTTCCACAAACAACACTTTAAGAGTGTCAGAGGAATATCAGAATTAAGTGACATGCTGTTTTCAAGTAAATGGAACACATTTTGAACATTTTGGGTATTGCACTGTGCAGTTGCATTCAGAACAATAAACTTTACATGCAAACGTACTCATGTTTATCTGAGGGGTAATGCAATGTAATAATTAGACATCGGATTTTTAGGCACTAAAAATTGCAGTTTTAGGCGCCTAAAATAAGCTCAAAATTTGTAAAATTAGGCTCTATTTTAATGAAAATAGGCATTTTAGGCACATCAAGGTATCATACTTATTTCTTTCACTGAAATTTTTAGTTATACACTAAAATACGCACAAAAAAGTATGTTTAAACATTAAAAAAGAATACTATATTATATTTATAAACAGAGCTGCACAAATTTAATATATTGAAACTAATGAAATAATGATTATTGATATCAAGATTACTCATTTTAAGTTATTGAAATTCAGTTCCAGTTCGGAATTTAAAAGGTTAAAGTGTAGTGGTCTTAAAAAGAATTATACCTCAGGATAGCTCAGTCAATGTATAAATATTATAGGCCTACTCATTAAAATTAATAGAATTTATATATTTCAACTATTGTTACATACCTGTTTGCTACAAATCTTGCAGAATATTATTTTTCCATCATAAGTGAATTCTGAATATTCTGTTAGCCATTGCCGGATCAATGTAGATTTTGCACTTATATTTTTCGGCATTATCGCGTTAAACTTCACAGGAAAACGTCCTACCGCTCAAAACTTCTCAACACAAATAAGGTGAGGGAAAGAGCAACTGTTAACGAGCATTCAAATGAACCGTTGTTATTGAGATTCAATTGGACAAAAATACAAAGTTCCACTTATTGTTGCATTTCCTTGTAGTGTTAACACTAGGAGGGCCATTCTTTTAAATATTTTGTAACGGTTTACCCTACTAATTCGCAGTTTTACGACTTTTCATAAATATTTCAAAAACACTCTTTCTCTAAAAATTGTGATTTTTTGACTCTCTGAAGGGCAGTACAGCTAATCGGTTTCGGACCGAAAACAGTCATTTTTATAGTATAGTATATCTCTGAATCGGTAGCAGCACATGTTGTGATTGTTGGCTGCTTCAAAACTAAGGTTGGTTCTTTGTCGGCACTTATGCCTCCAAACATGTTAAATTCGGTGAAATCTATTGCGAGTGTCGTGAGATTCAAAACATTTTGTTTCCTTTATCAATGGTTTCATGGCCGGTGTGAAGCAAACTTTCCATTTTTTAAATGCCTTAAATTTCGCAGTGAATGCATGTATAAATTATAAAAAGTAAGAGTAAAATGCGAAACTTTACAGTGAGTTAGGCATTTTTAGGCGAATATTAACAAATTAGGCTCTAATAACCGTTTTAGGGCATTTTAGGGCACTATAAAACTCTTTGAATACCTTTCAATTTCCATGAAACACAAATATTAATAATTATTTTTACTTTTCTCCTAAAGAAACAAAATAGGCATTTGCCCTAGAATCCGATGTCTGGTAATAATATAAGTCTAATACATAGTCACGAAGCTTGAGTTGTGAGGGTGCTAGGAAGAATAGACTTTGCCGGTACTATTTCGTATTGTATGTAATGAGGCGATATTAGCGATCCTAGTGGTTAGCAGTGGCGTAGCGTCAATGTAAGCTAAAAAGCTTAGCTTCCCCAGTTAATAATAATTTCATAATAAACCTGCAGTTTATGGAGAAAATTATTTATTAATTTTAATAGAATTTATATTTACGCGTTAAATATTGTGATGCGGCAACTCAGGATGATTTGTGATGCAGCAGTAAACAAGAAGCCTGCACACACCAGCTTCCAAGCAGACTGGTTTCTTTCACTCATTCTTCTGTGTAACCCTCCCCGCAGATTTTCCATCCCTTTCTGACTAAACAACCCTGGTCGCAAGGCTCGCAGTAAGCTAGCTTTGACATTGAAATTAAGTAGTTTCCGAGTTATCCCTTTTCGTCAGTTGTTTTCAGTTGAAGTGTTAATGTGCACTGTGGCTGATATAATAAATAATGAGCGAAATAACAGTTCCTGACACTAATTCACTTGAATATTTTTAGGACAATTGTATTATCAAGACTGACTTACGAACAAAAGTGTGATTTAAAAAACAAATGACGACTCCCTTGCTGTCAATGAAGGACACAACCAAAAGACAGACGCATACTTACGTTAATGATAGGTACTAATATTGTGATTTCTCTAAGTATGACAGGGAGTGAGCTAATGTTATACGTATACGTGTCTATTTGTTAAGAGATATGTGTAAACTGTGAAATCATATTTTACTACGTACCATTTAAGGTCATGCCTTATTGGTGTTACTTACGATGTTCCAACCAATCTTCGACTGCTGACTTGAAATTGACTACTATTTATTTTAAGACTGTATTTTTGTAATACGTTTTCTCATATTGCATGAAAGACAACTTGAGTTAGCTTCCCCTGCTCAAAATTTCATGCTACGCCACTGAGGAACTATCTATGGATGCATATTTACCAAGTATTGAGCTTCGTGACTGTAGGCCTATGTGATAATATTATGTTGTATGGTATTTTATGGTAGAAACATTTTGTTCCAAAGGAAATAATTCGTGAAGGCTAGATTTGTAATTTCCAAATAATTATAATAATAATAATAATAATAATAATAATAATAATAATAATAATAATAATAATAATAATAATAATAATAAAAAGTGATAATAATAATAATAATAATAATAGAAATAAAAAATAATAAAAAGTGATAATAATAATAATAATAATAATAATAATAATAATAGAAATAAAAAATAATAAAAAGTGATAATAATAATAATAATAATAATAATAGAAATAAAAATAATGAAAAGTGATAATAATAATAATAATAATAATAATAATAATATAAATAAAAAATAATAAAAAGTGATGATAATAATAATAATAATAATAATAATAATAGAAATAAAAAATAATAAAAAGTGATAATAATAATAATAATAATAATAATAATAATAATAATAATATTTTCTCAATTTGGGAACTGAATTTTGTGTCTCGTGGTTATAATGTGAAAGAAATATTCTGGTTTATTTCATTGTTCCAGCTGGTGTTGGTGTTGATTATTACTCTGGTGACCATGACTCAAGCAGGTGGCAAGAAAGGAGTGAAACAGTAAGTTGTGGAATAGTTACATTACTTCTTTCTAAGTTCGGTTACATATATGAATGCATACTTAATGCATACTTTCAAATCACAATACTACACCTTCAAAATATACTGTAGACTTCCATGCTTTATGTACAGGGACATCATTTTATTTTTACTTGCATTTTTATTGTACCTGCATTTCTGAATGTACTTCACTCCAACCCCTTCACTAATGTCCTTGCTCCCGTCAGACACACAAACTTACGGCCGCTGTTGCATTCGAAGTCTTCAAGCAGTGAAGTAAACACTGCAGTGTATAGTGTGTTTCATAAATATGATTGCGTTTTCTATAGAAGAAAGAACCTATATTAATAATATCGTACTAAAAAATTATATTCAAGAAACGATAAATTCAATTTCAGAGAATATGTTTCAAAATGTTTTTAATAATATGCGTAAAGAATTTAAGCCTGCATTGTAATGAACGGCAACCATTTTCAACAACTTGTTTAAAAATTCAGATTAGCTTTTTTTGAATTGAGGTGGCTAGAAGCAAAGGAATGCTAGTGACATTTGTAATAACATGAGTTAAGTGCATCCAGTGTAAGCTAAAGTATCTAAAATGTTAGTGGCAAAGGGATATTTTAATCGCATCACACATTAAAATTTAAATAAAAATTTCACCGGTTTTACGAAAGCTTAAATATTTAAACCCCATTTTCTCAAAAGTAACTTAAGAGCACTTACAGCCCTTTACTTATGACCCCCTCAATTTAAATGCACTCTCTATATTGTATATTAACATCAATAATTAATATGCTAAATAAAGTAGGTATTACATAACGAACATAGCAGCCTGAAAAGTTGAGTTTTTAGAAAAAAATGTTACTACTCTACTGTATTTTGACAAATCCCGTAAAAGTGATGATCAAACTGAAAATCGTAATATCGTATTTCCCTACAGCATAAATGGATACACTACCTTTCTCTCCTCCTATACCTAGTAAAATGATTTGTTTACATATTGCACTAGTAACACCGAACTCCTGAATGGAAGGGGGCAACAGTGTTTCCGAGTATAGCCAGGTTGATGTTAAAAATGTTGGTAAAAATAAAGTGATGTCCCTGTATTTAGCAAAAGCACACCTCGTGTGTCGTCATTCAACGGAATCAGGTCGAAACTTCACAACGGCCGCGTGTGACTCATACATTTAACCCTAGTTTTAGGGAATTTGAGTACCATCTGGGGATATAGGGATAATTATTTATCCTTGAATTCATTGTTACTAGGGATTTTTTTTTATTTTCTCTATAAGACTAAATCTTTTCTTCAATTACATCTTCTTTTTTTTTAGTTTGTATATATATTTAAAGTCTGAGTTATTTCCTTAGAATTGTATTTCTTAAGAATGAAAATGTGGCTTTCCGTTTTTATCATATTTCTCATTGCTGTAAGAGAAGAAGAAGTGTCACCAGAGATTATGTGACGGTTCTTCTACAGTTTCTTCACTCGCAGCTTTTTCACGTAGAAAAGTGATTGGATAAGTGTATGAGTGTATTATTTTGTTAAGTCGGGAATTCTCCTTTTCTCTACTGAACTACCTTGCGGAAAAACTGTTTTTGTTGATTTATCACTACTTAGATTTTCAGGTGAAGCGGATTGAGATTATGGTGAAGTGATTTCGTGACTTGTGACTTAAGCAAAGACCGTATTTAAGATTAATTAAAAGAAAAGGGTAGATTGTGTAAATGAGTAGGTCTACTGGGAATCTGCTGGCAACCTTCCCTTTAAAATTAAGCAAATAAATCTTGATATGAAAAGTTACACGAATTATAACTGCACGCATTGTATTCTTCACCTGGCATAATTAGGAACATTAAATCCAGACGTTTGAGATGGGCAGGGCATGTAGCACGTATGGGCGAATCCAGAAATGCATATAGAGTGTTAGTTGGGAGACCGGAGGGAAAAAGACCTTTGGGGAGGCCGAGACATTGATGGGAGGATAATATAAAAATAGATTTGATGGAGGTGAGATATGATGGTAGAGACTGGATTAATCTTGCTCAGGATAGGGACCGATGGCGGGCTTATGTGAGGGCGCCAATGAACCTCCGGTTTCTTTAAAAGCCATTTGTAAGTAAGTATGAAAGTTTTCTTTGTATGAGAAAATATTAATGTTTCATCGAGAGGGATATTTGGGATACTCATAAAATAAAAACTTGGAAGTGCCCCTTGTTTGATAGACTTTACGAGAGCTAATGAGTGCAAACATATTGTATTAAATACTTATATTGGCAGTTTGTGTTCTATTTGTTATTATACTTACTTACTGGCTTTTAAGGAACCCGGAGGTTCATTGCCGCCCTCACATAAGCCCGCCATTGGTCCCTATCCTGAGCAAGATTAATCCAGTCTCTATCATCATATCCCACCTCCCTCAAATCAATTTTAATATTATTTTCCCATCTATGTCTCGGCCTACCTAAAGGTCTTTTATCCTCTGGCCTCTCAACTAATACTCTATATGCATTTCTGGATTTGTCCATACGTGCTACATGTCCTGCTCATCTCAAACGTCTGGATTTAATGTTCCTAATCATGTCAGGTGAAGAATACAATGCGTGCAGTTCTGTGTTGTGTAACTTTCTCCATTCTCCTGTAACTTCATCCCTCTTAGCCCCAAATATTTTCCTAAGCATCTTATTCTCAAACACCCTTAACCTATGTTCCTCTCTCAAAGTGTGAGTCCAAGTTTCACAACCATAAAGAACAACCGGTAATATAACTGTTTCATAAATCCTAACTTTCAGATTTTTTGACAACAGACTGGATGGTAAATGCTTCTCAACCGAATAATAACAGGCATTTCCCATTATTTATTCTGTGTTTAATTTCCTCCCGAGTATCATTTATATTTGTTACTGTTGCTTCTAGGTATTTGAATGTTTCCACCTCTTCAAAGGATAAATTTCCAATCTTTAAATTTCCATTTCGTTTTTGTTATTATAAGTTACTATTTTTATTAAATCTTAAGGTGAAATTATATTTTGAAATTAGGGACTTTTTATTGAAATCTAGGGAAAAAAATCTGAGGTATTTTAGGGACTTTTAGTCTAAAGAGGTTGGCAACACTGCTCCATATAGTACCTAACTGAATCTGAGCTTCTTTAGTTAAAATTATATCTCAACAATTCCTATGGCGACAGAAAATTTATTACGTATAGGAATAGTCGTCACCACAAGATTCGATCCCTCCTAGCATCGGCCCTACTAGGAAAAAAGTACCACGTAGAGGAGGAGGTCCATGGTTTGTCCACAAATGGATCTACAAGGCGCATTGACATCATCGCTATCCCGACAAGATCAACAAGCAGATTCATAATTGATCCAACTGTAAGGATGGAAATGTACGAAAATCAACCTGCTGAGGTACATGAGGAAAAATGCGACATATACGACCCCACTATACCATATTATAAGGAAAAATATCATCTAACGTCGATCGAAGTTATTGGATTACTGATTGGGGCTAGAGGGACCATCACAAAAAGATTCGCGCATTTTTGTAAGCAGTTTGGTCTAGGACAAACTCTTGTCACTGAAGTATCTGTGTCTGCAGTGAAGGGATCTATAAAAATCCTAAGAAACCATCTCTACAGTTATATAGATTGATCTCTTTGCTATGGCAATCTGCTCACTTAAGTTGGGTCTTGCAACTAGTGCTAAATAGACGACTGTGATCACCCAATAGCTAATAGATACTAGAAAATTTTATGTTTCTTCTGGAATTAGTGATGTTTTGTTTAATCTTTTCCAATTATTTCTAATTGTACTATTTCTTATTCCTTTTCTTCTCCATTGTTTTATTTTTTTTTTCCATTATAACAACAATTTTATGGTAAGCTTTTTCTTCTAGGCAGCCTTCACTTGGAGGAAGTTGAATAAAATTTATTCTAAATAAAATACATGTTTGTTTTGTGTTATTTTACAGCGTACATCTAAAAATTCACGTGCCGAAGTTCGTGAAACATCACCACCATACAAAAACTGTTTACGTCCACGTTGGAGGTCATGGAGGAGGGCATCATGGAGGACACGGAGGTGGACATCATGGACACGGAGTAAGTCATCACGGTCACGGACATCACGGACATGGAGGACACCACGGACATGGACATCACCACGAATATCACCACCATCATCAACACGATCATAGCCCACACGAACACGAGGTACATGAAATGCACCATGAACACCATGGACATGGTGGTCATCACCAGGTTCACAAAGTACACAAGGACCACCACATGCACCACCATCATGGGAAAATAGGAGGCGTCCATAAAGAGCATGACGTAAAAGAACACCATCACAAACACGAACACATGCACCACGAACACAAGGGCGGCAAGAAACACCAGGGACACAAGCCCCATAAAGGAGAGGGACATCACAAAAAGGTTCACTACTGGAGTTACGAGGGACATGGCCACAAGATAGAGGGAGGGAAAAAGACAGGTGGTCACAAGCATATGGGTAACGGTGGACACAAACATATGGGTAATGGTGGACACAAGCATATGGGTAATGGTGGACACAAGCATATGGACCATGGTGGACACAAGCATATGGGCTATGGTGGTCATAAGCATATGGACCATGGGGGTTATGAGCATATGGGCTATGGTGGCCACAAGCATATGGACCATGGTGGACACATGCCAAGTGAAAGTCACGGCGATCACGTATTGCATGAACACATTGTTGTAAGTGACGATAAAGATGTCCCCAACTACTTCCCAAGCAGTAGCTACGGAGATTCTCTTGAAGGTGGCCACACCCACGATCACAGTGAGGGTCATGGTGGTTATGGTGGCGTAACAGGAGGTGATCACAGCTATGCTTCCAGTGGCAGGGACAGTTATAAAGTACACGAAGACGTGGCAGAAAGCCATCCTCAGGATCTGGGATATGGAAATGTTGGTTACGAGGACTATATAGTACCAGAGGGTTACCATGGTAACTCGGCCAGTATGGAGTATGGAGGGTACAGTGGGGAGATGGTGGATAACCAAGAGACAGACGGGGGAGGGAAAGGGTATTATAAGAAGACTGGAGGGGTAGTTACTGACAGCTATGGGAATGAGATAAAAGATTTCTGGTACGGAGGCCACAGGAGTAAGGACATCGACCATGGAAGTTTTGAGCACAGCTTTGGTAACAGTCATGGATATTAATGTTACGACTTATGGACTTTATTATTTAAAGTGCAACATAAGTCTCAAGTTGCAGCTTTGCACAAATTAAGTTGTATCAAAAGTGTCAGCCATTTTTGATTGATTATTTGATTATATACTTGGTATTGGATCTGAAGCTTTTGGATCCGAACCTGCCGAGAGGGATGGATTTTTAAATAACGAGAAGAACTCTTAGCATGATTTTCTTCGGAAGGGAAGTAAATCTAGAAGTTCGGTTTTGTGGATTTACGACAAGTATAAGCAACTCTGGCATAACATTATCCGCCGGCTGTTATTCACTCCACCTGGTTCCTTGTCTTGCAAACAGATATCTCTATGCACTAATGATTCCCCATTGAGACTACGTTTCTTGGAAGCAGAAACTTATGACGAGCAATGCAAGAAATGTAACGTATTTGAAGTGTGACGCAATATAATTCCAAGTAATCATTTCGTGATTCAATAAAAAATGCAAATAGTGCATTTGTCCAGTTGTACCCAATATGGAAATCTTATATTATATCTAGATCTACAAAAATTAAAATCCTTAACAGTAATGTGAAATCAGTCTTATTACATGGTTGTGAGACATGGAAAACGAGTAAAATTATACAAAATAAACTGCAAACATTTGTTAATAGATGTTTACGAAGAATTTTAAAAATTAGATGACCAGATATAATCACAAGCTCAGAACTATGGAGGATGACAAATCAGAAAGAAATCACAACAGAAATCAAAAGACGAAAGTGGAATTGGATAGGGGATACAATCAGGAAAGAAGATGGAGCAGTAGAAAGAATGGCTTTGGATTTGAACCCCCAGAGTAGTAGAACAAGAGGAAGGCCAAAAAAAATACATAGAAGAAAACAGTTTTGGAGGAAATTGCTAGGGAGGGGAAAACATGGAGCGAAGTGAAGAAGTTGGCTACAAATAGAGTCCGATGGAGGCACTTTGTGAATGCCCTATGCTCCTCATGAGGAGATACAGGAGTTTGATTCAGTGATTGATTTCGTGATTCAAGACGGCGCCTTGTTCCGTCGGACCCCGGCCACTTAGTCACTCGTAATGAGTGCACCTCTGTACATAGTGTTAGACATTGTGCCACTGTCACATATTCTGGTACATGAGGGTAGGCCACCAAAGGGGAAGAGAAAGGTAGAATTTAAACGAGAAGGATTCAATCCGGCATCATAACTAGAATTCGGTGTGGCTTAGTGGATAAACCGTCAGCACGTACACCTGAAAACCCGGGTTCGAGTCCTGGTGCCGGAGAGAATTTTTCTCCCTTCTACCCATTCTTCACCATATGGTAATGAAGAATTTCTGCACGGAAAAAAGGGTTAAAAAATTACAACTATTGTGTTACATGTCTGATGGCTTACTTTCCTTGACTTCTTACGCACAAGCTTTTACAAGGGACGTATCGACCGTGGCTTATCAATACCGTGGCCTCCCAGGTCACCCGACTTTAATCTTCTGGATTCTTTTGTTTGGGAATATTTGAAATGTTTTGTGTATTCCAAGCCTGTTGATAAAGTTAACGAACTCCGGAAATGAATATTGTCAATGGTTGTCAACGCATTAGACACACGCCAGGGATATTCAAACGTGTAAAGGCCCGCTCCCACCTAGTGGAATCGAACCGAATCGAATCGAAACGAAAAGTCTGCTGCCACTCACATCTAGTGGAATCGAGTCGAACAGTACTTTTGTGTTTTGTCATAAAAAAAAGAGGATAATTCTACATAAGATTTATTAATTTTTCTTCGTTCATATTACATTGTGATTTTTGTATACGTACTATTTCAGCAATAGCTTTCAATAGTCAACAATTAAGCCGTCAAGAATGGTTCATTTGTTTTTTCACGAAGATTTCACGAGAACTTACGGTCATACCCGAAACAAGAAATTCTATTCCGGCAGTGGAATAAATATTCCAGCTCATGAATTCTGTTCTGTTCGATTCGCTTTGATTCGATTCGACGGGCCGCTTTCTGCTATCTTCCATTTAAATACACTGTGAAGAGAAATTCTGTTCGATTCGATTCCGCTAAGTGGGAGCGGGCCTTAAAGCCTACGATTATCGATGAGAAAACGTGCTCATGCCTGCCTTACCATGGACGGTAATACTGAACAAATATTATACCGCTCTCTTTCTCCAGTGCATATCGGCTGTTATATTAAAATAGAGCACCTATACTGTCGAGATATAGGCCTAATACAACCCCATAGCTTTCGGGAACGACTTGTTTCTAGACCTATGTTGATTAGGATATTTTGTCTTGTGTCACTGTCCTCTACTCACCCGAGCATTTTCTACCTATAATTGCGAAACACACTGTATACATTTTGTCTTACAAGGAAAGAAATCAATATTTTACTTCATGCTAACATTGCATTAACAATAACTCACTTTTTCTCCTTTGAAAATACACAAAGATGAAAAACGCTGATTGTTCCTAAACGTTAAATTTATTATTCTGTATGACGAAGTAAAATTATTCAGTAGTTTTGCACGAAGCTGACAACCGTGAAAGTTAATATCTACATGTATAAGTTCAACGAATGCTATTTATTAATCTGCTTTCGCACTGTGTCTGACTTTTACTGGGTCCCAAGAAAGCTAAGGAGCTTCATGAGGTCGTCAGGGCATTCCGCAACTGACCACAAAGTGAAACCATAGCAACATGGATAAAATCAGGTGATGCTCTGCATCTGAAGTTTAGAAAGCTCTCCTCTTTGTGGCAATAAAATTATAGAGTAATTCTGATTAAAAGAGAAATAATTTGAATTTAACTTGTCAGCTGACGTAGGCCTAGCCCTACTGTCTTTCCGCTATCATGAAGTAATTCTATGTTTCTGTAATCTGTTATTTATCGGTACTTTATTAATTATGTGGTTATGTAGCATCGTTGGGATACGTAGTAGAGAAATAGTGAGATGATTCCAAAGATTCGCCATATGATTACGTCACATTCGCCGTACAATTGGAAAAGCCTGGAATAAAGACAAACCTGGTTATAGGGCAAAGCTGGATTCGAAACCGCGCCCGAGCAACCTCTGACTTAAATTTATTTTATTACGTTATTTTACGACGCTGTATCAACATCTTTAGGTTATTTAGCGTCTGAATGAAATGAAGATGATAATGCCGGTGAAATGAGTCCGGGGTCCAGCACCGAAAGTTACCCAGCATTTGCTCGTATTGGGTTCAGGGAAAACCCCGGAAAAAACCTCAACCAGGTAACTTGCCCCGACCGGGATTCGAACCCAGGCCACCTGGTTTCGCAGCCAGACGCGCTGACCGTTACTCCACAGGTGTGGACCCCTGAGTTAAAAGTCTTCCTTTCCAAAATGAACATGAAAATTCCTAATTCGTAACAGAAAATCTTATTTAGAATACAGTTCTATTCTTTTTCAACATTTGGGGCTAAGAGGGATGAAGTTATAGGAGAATGGAGAAAGTTACACAATGCAGAACTGCACGAGTTGTATTCTTCATCTGACATAATTAGGAACATTAAATCCAGACGTTTGAGATGGGCAGGGAATATAGCACGTATGGGCGAACCCAGAAATCCATATAGAGTGTTAGTTGGGAGACCGGAGGGAAAAAGACCTGGATTAATCTTGCACAGGATAGGAACCGATGGCGGGCTTATGTGAGGGGGCAATGAACCTGTGGGTTCTTTAAAAGCCATAAGTAAGTAAGTAAGTAAGTTGTAAGTTCTATTAATTTTCATCTAAGTTACAGTCTTTCAAACATAAGGTCTATAAATAATCTCCTTAAATTTCGTACAGAAGAAAAATCAGACTACATCGTGGTCCAAGAAACATAATTCAATACGAAATGATTCAATGTTCAGAAAGGTCCAGTACCATGAAAAGTCACAGAAATAATGTTCGATTCAAAGTAGTCCAAAATAAAGTGACAGAGAACTCATCGAATCTCTATAACTGCGTGAAATCCCTTCACATTTAATATATTTATCAGCCTAATGTACTTTCAAGACAACTTTTATTAATTTCACTATGCTGCCATCTAGCGGCTGCAAAAGAAGTCAATGTTATAACCAGGAAAAGGAAGTTCATGCCCTAAAAACGTGAAGAATATGTATGCAGTTATGCCGTAAAAGTAGATAAATATGCTACAAAATATGCATTATCAGTCTGAGATTATTTTAACAGAATAATAAGGCATAGGTAACTTACGTTTAGTCTATGGATTTTGAAGTGCTTGCCTCATTGCTGAATGCTCCATTTATGCTGTTACAGTTCACAACTAAGCGGTGACGTATGTTTTCTGTTGTCATTCTTCGCCTGTTGTCTCTCAGCATAGCTTTGTATCGCGAAAAACTTCGTTCTACGTCACAAGAAGTAAGAGAGGTTTGCACAAATACTGTGAGTTGTTCTATAGAAAATTTTGTTGGTTTTTGGGGTGTTTTTCCTTCGAGAATATCTTGAATTTCTTTAAGTTGATAATAGCCGGGGTTTTTGGAAAAAAATATTTGCTGTTTTCTCGTTCACTTTATCTCCTGGAACTGACGTTAAACTGGATATTGTTCTATCGAAATCTGCTAATGACTGCAGTAAAGGAATACCAATTGCTAACTTGAGAGCCTTCCTATGAGGGCGTCATCGTTACTTTCAAAATTCATAAAAATAGCTAAATTAGTCGTATTGACGAGGTTACACACTTAAAAAAAGAGAGAAAGACAAATAAACATACATAATATGCAGTTTCCCTGCAAAAATGTTAAAATATGATGTTTTTATAAATAAAGGCAAAATATGCACTTTTATGCACAATAAAAGTAATATCATTGTATTCAGAAATTTGTGATTCATGTAGATAATCTTTCAGCATATTCACACAACGATAGAGAACAAATACGCAAATGCATGAACTTCCTTTCCCTAGTTATAACTCTGATGCAATTACATAGAGTAATAGCAAATACCTTACTATAATAATACCGTACAGCTAGCAGTTCTACGTGCGAACGACGCTGGTGCTGCTACCTACCTGCCGGTGTGGAGATACTCGCGAAACAAGCTGTAATCAACTGCAATGTATATTGTTGCTGGGCTAGTTAATAGTTCTATGTTAAAATGTCAGGGTGTATGTGTGCTGTTTATAATTGTGACAATTGCAGCATTACAAATTGCTCCAAATCGTACTTTCGATTTCCGACAGTTCATAAAACATAAGTCAACAACATTCTTTAGTAGGCCTAATTCCTTCGTCTTTGTGTTGATAGAAAAATACAAATTAGCTTTTTTATTTAGACCTAATAAATGAATAGAAGTTAAAATGTATTGGATTTTAAGGTTTTATCAAATTAAGTTTTATTGTTGTCTACATTACAAGCATCAGATTACTATAAATTTTATCTTTGCTGTTGTAGCAATGCGTATATAAAACACTACTGTAAATTCATTCCTAATATCAGATTGATTTTGTCTCGGTAAACCAAAGAAAAAATATGTAAAAATTAATTACGGAAAGTAATATGAAGTATGCAATATTTCTCATAATATGCAGCTTTGATATAAGATAATAATTTTAGATTAAATATTATTCAACATTTAAGTGTTTAATATATAATTCCACATTAGTAACTCACGTTTCAAACAATAGTCCGAATCTCGCTATGTTAATATTTGTATATGTGGACGTAATTCCATCCCTTTCCGCTAGATGTCAGGTCCGCGACATTTCGCACTCACGCCAATGCTGCTAGCACAGTCTACTATATACAGTTACGAAGCTTGAGTTTTGAGGGTGCTAGAAACAATAGACTGTGACGGTACTATTTTGCATTGCCTGTAATGAGGCGATATTAGCGACCCTTGTGGTGAGCAACTATCTAATGTTTGCATATTTACTACATATTGAGCTTCGCGACTGTATATACTAGACTGTGCTGCTAGTATACAGCTATCCGGTATTATTATAGCAAGGTATTTGGTAATAGCTTACAGAATTACTTCCATCTTTCGGTCGCTACTAGAAAATTAATTTTCGACAGTGGAGATCCTAGTGGTTGTTTTCTTTTACATGTTGTCATTTCATAACATGGGAATTGCCAGTCTGATGTACAGGATGAGAGGGGTATATGTGCAAATATTTTGATATTTGTTTAAGAAAACTGCAAATGAAATAACACCCTATTTACTTTCTCCCATAGTTTTTGCACAAATGTGTCACATATTTTACGGTATGATGTTTTATGAGTGTGTATTTATGAGTGAATGTGCCATTTTACAGGGATGGTGAGGAACAGGGAGAGAGCCCCACAGCTGAGCGAATTCCGTCTTGCTTCTGAAGCGCGGCCAATTAACCCAGTTCTCGCGTTTGACCACCTTCATCTCAACATAATTATGATTTGTTTACTTAAATTCACAACTGATTGACAATAATTAATAATGTGGTATGAACGCGATTCGACCTTCTTTTGTTAAATTCTTCTGCAGATGCCATAGTTACCTTCTTGTTATTGAATAAAGATTTACCAATGTTAATGTAGTGACGTTTTAATTGGAGAGATAAATAATTCAAAAGATTTAATAGATATTATCTCAATATTTGAATAAAAGACTGAAACAAATATCCATATCTTATATAGATTTCTTCAATTCAACAAAAATCATTTTCAGAACTATAGAAAAATTATGGCTACGGGTGTTTTCTATTTCTCTAATATTTTTTCAGTACAGGAATGAGGTATTATTGTCAGTTCTTCTTCATAACTTCCACAAAATTTGGTCTGGATCCAACATTGGACCATGAAATTGTTTTCATTTTAATTTAATAAATTTTGTAATTACGAAATTATTGCATTGTGTATACCTCTCTGCACAAATAAATAGACTAAAAAATACGAAAAAATTATCAAGTGAACAAAATTACAAATGTTTACTTTCATTCACTCTGAAACTCAATTAGTATCGATAGTCAAAGAATGATTGAGCAAATTCTTAAGGCCTGATATACAGGGTGTTAAATGATATGTGGGGAAATTTTTGGGATTTGATAGAGGACATTAATACAAGCAATAAGTTCATGTAAATCAATAATAAATTTCACTTTGTGTTTTAATAAGCGGTAGGCTACTTTTTTAGTATGTAATTACAGCTTTATTTTTACATCTTTGTTTACAAAATCCATGGGTAATTCAACAGATAATGCTAAAAATGACCACCATTAATCTTTATAAGGAATTTTAAGCACATCATTATGGACTATCTTAAGGTGGTTCCAAAATAAACCGGGAACGAGAACGGGAAGTGTAGAACTTGAACGTAAAGATCTTTTATTCACAATAAACCGAGAACGGAAATGACTATGCATATCGATATGTATATCAATAACAATATGTAAAGTCGATATTACGCATTCTGATGTTATTTGTGTTTAATTGACCAATGGTGTTCTTTTATGAGTACAATCCAGCCAACATAAACACAGGTTAGCCAACTTCAAAATTCATGACACAGAATATTTAAAAATTCAAATCACATTGTAGTCTGGTCACATATACACACACGTAGAATATATTGAAAGTGATTCTGCTAAAATTCTGAGTTAGAAACGATGGGTGAAAAAGAAATTGCCACGGCCTTCTTGCTACAAAATATACGACGGCCAAATAGCTTCATGATTGTCTTCAATAACAACTCAGTTAGAACCAGATTAAGAGAAAGACCGAGAACAAGATGGTGGAATTGTGTACGAGTGGATGTGAATAGATTTGGAATAAGGAATTGGATGGAGTTGGCGATGGATAGAGAAGGATGGAAGAGAGCCATGGAGGAGGTTAAGGCCCACTTGGGCTGTAATACCCAATAAGAAGAAGAAATAGCTTCATGGTGTTAACAGAATGAATCCAGTAGGCTGTGATCGGAAACGAGAATGGGAAAGTTAAAACTTAGTCGACTTTCACGTTCCCGTTCCCGTTTCCGGGCTCCGGCAAGCTTCTAGTTAATTGTAATCGCTCATATCTAAATATATATTTATTTTAACAATTTTTTCGTTTCGTTCTCATTGTCGTTTCCGTTCACGGTTGAGTGTAGACCAGGCCTCTCTCTGGTATTTGTTGTATCTGCTGACATGCTTCAACACGCTGGCGAAGAATTTCAATGTTCTCATTGTGTTTGAATACACAGAACCCAATATATCGAAGTTACGGATATGAGCAGATTAAGGTGTTGATTCCACACGACCCATCCACTTATCAGGGAGGAGCTGAGTTAGAATCATTCTAGCAACAAGATAATAATGAACAACATATATTTCGAAGCTTACACTATTCCTTGTTTTCAGTTTCCAGAATTTTACACGGAAGGATCTGCTTTGTTAGAGGCTGAGTATTAATTACCCAGGTAATTTACTCATATTTGTTAGTGTTGTCTTAGATATATATATATATATATATATATATATATATATATACTTTTCGAACTTACCCGACATCAGTTTGGACCAAACATGATGTTTAGCTTGAATCGAAAATTCCTCCCATCTCAAAAGAAATAGCGGGGATTAGATAAAAAAAATATCCGCTATTGGTGCCAAATGAATCCGCGACGGAAAACCACAAGGCAATACAAATATTCAATTGTGGATGAAAAGTGTTCTAACATAATGAAACTAAGAGCGATATCTTTATTTATTCTTTACGATGTGTTCCCGATTTAAAAAAAAAAACATAATTGTCTTGCATTCCGTTACCAAATTTTTAACTTTCGTGTCCTATTTTTCTTTGAGACTGTAATACAGCTGCATCAACTGGGACTCTCTCTCTCTCTCCGTCCATTGATTGAGGAGTTTGTACCGTAAGGGCAATAAATCGCTTAAATTACCAGCATTAGCCGTGTAAATTGCCGACTTTACAAAAATGTTACTAACAAACTTCTCAATCATTTTCACCATCTTTTTTTATACTTGTATGCCAAGTTTGTATTAAATTGTATTTTATTGTATATTTTTATTATTTAATAAAACATTTTTTACTACATATTGATTTTATTTCATCTTCATAATCATTATCATTGTGGTCGTCGTCATCATCATCCAGATGCTAAATCATTTTACCGCTTCCACTTCATCTTCTATCTTCTTTGTGAGTGTTGAACATCGGTAAGACTGTTTCCTCGAGGCATAGGGTACAGAAAGTTTTACAACCCTATGCACCAATGTTTTTCTCCTGAGTTTTTCTTGCTATAGAGTTTTAAACTATTTGGTTTCACTTCCACTTGTAAGTCCTTCCCACCTACATATCTATTATGTTTCAAATTGGAGATACGTACATTCATTACATATGTCTGTATTCACTATACTTAAAGATTTAGTCGTTTTCTTCAATTGCATTGTTCCCTAAGCTTATTGGTTTCATGAAATGTTCACTACATAAATACGGCGCAGTTGCACTGAAAGATACATGATATGCTGCAATAAACCTCTGTTACCTTGTACATCGACGAAAATAGTACATTGTGCAACGAGCCTATAATGGTAGTAATTAAGACGCGAGTATGTTTATGAAACTCGCTTGCGCTCGTTTCATAATTTTCATACGAGCGTCTTAATTACCATTATAGGCAAGTTTCATACGACTTTTTATGCTCGACCATATTTCTAACTTGAAATTATTCACAAGTATTCATGTTATTCTTATCTGACTGGGGAGCGGAACTGACCTTGTGCAATACCTCGTAAATTGTGAGATGTGCGCAGACGGGAAAGTATTGATTTTTTCCGAGAAACCAATGTCATTGACCTTGATATAATCTAGAGCGTAAAATAAACATTAATCTTGATATAACCTTGAAATTGATTTAGACATTGAAAAACGAGATGACAAATTGAATTTATTTGAATATTATTTACAACTAACGCTAATTATTATAGTAACAGAGCATAACCTTCTGCGACAGTATTGGATTTCCAGCCTCCGTGACGTTTCACTAGTTGTCTTTCGATTGCATATCCGAGAATAATCGATACTTGCGCTTTCATATTGCTACAATGGTGTTCTCTGATTAGTGGAACACCTGAACTTTAATGAATAGGTGTAGTTTAATGAGGTCCATTAAAGGGCTGCTACAAGGTGTATAATTACTACATTTCGACATGGTCGAGCATAAAAATATATAAATTTTTATGAAGAGAAAATTATGCAACACACTACAAGGAATATGAGAGCACCAGACTAATATCTTGCCCTACATATTTTTCTGCTTACACAGTTGCCACTTTGACGCCCTTGGTTTTAGACCCTCTTCTTAGGCAAGAAAATTCGACGTTATAGCTCTCACATTTTTGACAGGATGTTGATATAAATGTGATAGAAATATAAATCAATAACTGAAGTTCTATAAGAAACACCCTGTATATACAACACGTGAGAAATTTTCTGAAACTGCAGCTTCGTTCTATTCAGTGACCATCTCCGCTTTACGACTAATGAATTCATAAACATACTGTGATATCTTACTTCAAGGTACAAAGACAATATAAGTCGTAGCATGACTGTTAGACAAGTGAATGTGTTTAGAAGGGGCTGGCGTGAGTGTGTCCATGCTTTCACCGGATTCAATTCTGTGAATGTAAACTTTTTGTTCTCTTATTACAGTGAAAACCGCAGATAATGATGTTTACTCTTGGAGTGTTCTAGTACAGGAAGATGCAACGTCTCGGTTTTTTTCCTTTGGCACGCTTAATAGACATTCCATTCAACATTCTATGGAAGCGTACAAACAGAATTTTCCTATAAAAATAAACTAGGAAGACAAGATTTGCTCAAAGTGAAACTTAGGTCTTCATATACGAGTATGTAGAAATTCTTTCTCCTTTTCCAGTCGAGATTCTGACAAATGGAGTGGCAAACGGTAAACGAGATATTCCAATGAATACTATAGGCCTACTACATTTGGGGTCTTGACGTGATATACCCAAGATTTAGGTATAGAAGTCAGTCTAAAGACCTTCTTTCTTAAATTGTACCGGCCTCCAGTTTCGTAATTCGCCATCAGTTGTTGCTTGTAGCCTACCCCACAGTTGGGCTAGATGAGAAGTTTACGTCATATACTATGCTTGAGGTCCTAGAATCGAATCCCAACTTCTCCTCATTTTTTTTTCTAATTTTCTTCATTAATAAAACGTTATTTCATACGAATGAAGCCATTTCCTACGAAATTATTGTCTGTCGGATGGCATTTTTATCTATTTTGAGTATTTTTCGATTAAAAATAGATAGTAATAAGTGTAACTCCCATAATATTGTGTTAGAATTATGCCGGGTCTCCACCTGAGACAACAAAGGTCAATACATTGGCAATAGACAAAAATATCTACATATCGTAGTTTGGATTTGAAGCCAAGACTATCGCTTCTGCACTTCACTAAAGCTGCGCGCCGCAGCCATCTTATAGGCCTATACCGCACTGAACTCAACAAAACACACTAAAATTGAAGGCTTAGAAAGAAAGAATTTAGAGTAATAATAACGTAGATAAGAGAGCAAATAGGAAAAAGGCGACAAAAAATAGTATGAGAGAAAAAAACTGGAAGAGGAGCAAGAATAAGGGGGAAGAGCAGGAGATAAGGTTGAGAAGGTAATTAAGGAAGAGAGTTATAAAATGGACGATAAGTAGAAAAAGCAAATGGCGGAGAAGGAAGGGACAAAATGCAGAATAGGAAAAAGAAAGTTGATGGAAGAGAAGTAGGTTATGGAGGAAATAAAATAAAGAAGATGGCACAAAAAGAAAAAAATGAAGACGAGAAGAAGGAAGTATTGAAGAAAAAGAAAAAATAAGTTCGAGATGAAGGAGAAAGAGGTAGCGATGAAAATATGTAAGAATGAAATTGAGGAAAAGAGGTAATGAATAAATGGAAAAAAAGGAAGTTGGGAGAAAGATGTAGTGAAGAAAGAGAAACATGAACTGGAGATGAAGGAGAAGGAGGTAGCAGAAAAATGTAAGAATGAAACTCAAGAAAAGAGGTAATGAATAAGTATGAAAATGAAGGAAGAAGGATGTAGTGAAGAGAAAATTAAAGTGGATAAGTGTAATGAGGTAGTGACGAAGTATAAAAACGAAATGGAGATGAAGGAGGTAGTAGAGAAAGAGTAAAATGAAGTGAAAACCTAGAAGGATGTGGTGAAGAGAGGGGAATATAAAAGGGTAGGAGATTGTGAAGGAACTGAAAAATTACTTGAGGATAAGTAAAAGGAGGTGGTGAAGAAGGACAAGGAGGTAGTATAGAATTAGAAAAATGAAGTGGGGAAGAAAAATGAAGGGGTCAAGAGAAGAAGGTAATGAAGATAGAAAAGAAGAGGAATACGAAGGAAAGTAATTAAATGGGAGAGAAGGTGGATGACGTGAAGAATTAGAAGAAGATGTTGGAAGAAGAGAAAGAAAGAGATAGAGGAGAAGCAAGAAGTGATGAAAGATTTAAGAAGAAGAAAAAGACGACAAAGAGGTATATGGTGGATTTGAAGTTGAGGAGGTATAGAAGAATACAAAGTTGGAGGTGGTTGAAAAGAAGTAGATGTAGATTAATTTGAGAGGAAGGGTAGATAAACAAAAGGAAGAGGAAGAAGGAAGAGAGGCCTGTATACGAAGCATTTTACAGGGGTTTATAAAAATATTATCAACATTTATTACAATTCTTGGCTCAATATTTGAAATGCTAAGCTCACTTTTACAGTTTTGTTCTGGGTATGCAAGTTTTAAACGTTAATATACTACATTCCTCGTCACTTCTTTTAAACTCTCCACTGAATTCTCTCCAACTTAAAAATAATATTTGGTCTTAAAGTTATAACTGAGCTGTATTTCCAATACAATTTTACGAATTCAACCACTTAATTTCATACTCCTTCAAGGTGGATTTTCAATAATACTGCTTCGTAGTGATATTCTCTATGTAACAGTAACTCGTCAAAGAATGAAGATAAGTGGTCCAATCTGCAATATTGAAACGACGAAGCGATTATGAAGTAGTTACCAAGAAGGTTCTGCCTTGTCAAATAGAGATGCAGGGTGTATGAAAGCTTACTTTTCACAATAGTTTTGTAAGACGTCGTTTAAAATTAATTGTTCCTGCAGTCTATAAAGTTAATGAGAGAAACACTGTGTGGAGAGTGTCACAATTTGATCATTTTCTCTATGGGCCATAATTATTCCGACTTGAATGGTTTACCACATGAAATATATTCCAACACTGTTCTGCTAGTGTATCTAGTAGGCAGGTTGAAACTCAATCCTTTTGCAAGACTTACACAGACTTTCATAATTTTCATAGTAATCAGAAAAAAAGAGATCTCGAATAGTTAGAGATTTATACAAAACTTAAAATAGGTCATAATTTAAAAATTATACCTCTCAGCTGTTATTGCTTATTAAGGAATTAAAACTTAATTCTAGTAGAAGAAGTCAGCATTTCTGGATCATAACTTCGGTAAGAGAGTATTATTTTTATGAATATGCATTTAAAAGACAACAAATCTCATTATAGTAACATTCTGTATCATCCGTCTTCGAAAAAAAGATCGTGTTAGTAGGGAAAATAGCTGCTTTCGTTCGTAATGGCAAATAACATAATTCTTATAAGAGATTTTAAAAGCTGGAATATGTATTAATGTATAGAGAATTCGAAAGATGCAAAAATTATGAAAGTTAGAGCTGAGACTGCAATTTAAAAACAACAGAGCTGTAACTGATTATTAGAATGTAGTAAACAAAACATTAAAATCTCTGTTGAATAATGATTTCGTGAGTAATGAAACCGACTTGAAATGAATTCTGGAAAGTTACAGCTTTCCTTTATGAAAGTCTGGAAGTTCTTGTTAAGCTTAGCATAGCTGGAGCCAAGTCCGAGGCTAGGAAAGGCCCCGATTCTCAATCACCTGTTGAAGGCCTCCGTTTCTGAAATGAGTTAGAAAACTTTGGAGTGTTGAGCAATTGGTAAGGTTCTTTGGGCTTGAGAATCGTTGCCTTTAAGAACTCAGCATTAAAAAAACAAAAATATCATTTATTCGTGTATAAATGTACAAAAACAGTTAAAAAAATTAAACATAACAACAATAAAACGACGTATGAGATGAGACTAGTAAAAAATGAGAAGAGAGTCTCCCATATCCTCTCCCTCGGGGTCGAGGGTGGATGGGGACAACCCGTATGATGTGCGGTACAGAGCTAAAGAAACTACATATGTACAACCTGTGCAATGTGCCACCGCTACTGAAAAGTCACTTTGATTCTGTTTCATTGGTTTACACTTCACTCAGTCTTCATTTATCCCAGCCATGGCCGCCGCCGCCACCGCCTCCATAACCGCCACCTCCGTGGTCACCGCCTCCGAATCCACCTCCGTGTCCACCGCCTCCGTATCCGCCGCCTCCGTGACCGCCTCCGAAACCACCTCCGTGTCCACCGCCGCCTCCGTGACCGCCTCCGAAACCACCTCCGTGGCCGCCTCCGAATCCTCCTCCGTGACCACCGCCTCCATAGCCGCCGCCTCCGTGACCGCCGTCATAGCCGCCTCCGTGTTCATCTCCTCCGAATCCGCCCCCATGGCCTGCGTCCTCGTATTTGACAGCGACAACCTCGTATCCTCCGTGACCACCGCCGCCGCCGCCCCCATGGCCGCCGCCGCCCCCATGGCCGCCGCCGCCTCCGTGGCCTCCAGAGGGCACTTTGATGATCTTGTAGATGGTATGCGTGTGGTGGATGTGTTTCACTTTAAGGGGAACGTGGATGATTATCTTCTTCCTGCAAAGTATCGAATGACGTGACGTAGGGTGAGGATACAGTAACCTCTGCAATATAAATTCTTGTAACAAAGACAGCAGAGCAGGTTTAGCGTGGCTAAGATTGGGGGCATGGAAGGGTAATGAAATTGTCAACGAAGAAGGGGAGCGTCTTTGTCCGCTTTGCAAAGAAAAGGATTCCTATAAGCATATTTTATTAATGTGTGTCGAATTAGAACATGTACGGAGAAAATATTTACCACCCTCGATGCTAAGTCGGAGTAGGAGTTCGCTTGCATGTCTTGACCTCATGGGGAATAGAGAATGGGAACAAAAGACTGGATTGTTCCTCTTGAAGGCGAGAAAGATTAGAGCTGCAGCTGTCGAAGTTTGTGACGCGAACTGAGGAAGGGATAATAGTATCCACCCAACTGTACACTTTTAGGTCTTTTAGGTTAGGATATATTATATAATGTGTTTTATTGTGCCATTTCCATTTTTAATATGTGTGTTCTTTTAGAGAGTAGTTGGATGTAATCATAGGTGGGGGGAACCTACAAAGGAGGACTTGTTTATGGTACAAAGCACGTACGGTCAGAAGACCCGTGCATTGGATTTTAGACAAAATTATGATAATATAAAATTTGTATGTATAATATTACTCAATAAATCCATCTATCTAACTTCGTATTCTCTCTGGTATGGCAGGAAGAATGATTTTTTTTCCAAAGGAAAAGTGACCGGATGTTTATCCAATGCATATAACTACTTGAAACTTTTACACCAATTCTAATTATTATTGTGGGCATTGTTCGGATTATAAGGATCTTTGGGATTTTAAATAAAATCTTTATATTTCTTTCCATTTTTGTCTTTGTAGTACTCCTTGCATTTAAATATAACAAGGCGGAGCCTTCTCGTTAACTACTTCATAATCGCTTCCTGATTCCATGAGGCCTAGTCTCCAGACAACAATGCGATTGACAGTCGAAACGATTTACATATCAATATGACATCAGTATCCGCGGTTATATAATGAATATAAGTGCATATTTAAGGTTATAATAGTTACGAATTTTATTTTGAAGTTACTGGTTCATTTTTAGGTAATTTCTTTAAATTTTTATTAAAACTTTATTTGGTCTGAAGCTAGGAAATCTTTAATTTTAAACTAGGATCAGATACTCGCATCTGTAATGAATAATAATGTGCCATTACAGAGAACGGGAATCATTTGAAAATTAATAACACAGTTACTTTAGAATCAGACTATGTTAAATTAACTACTTCTGTCTTCATATTCCCAGCATTTAATTTAACAAGGCGGAGCCTTCACGTTAACTACTTCATAATCGCTTCCTCACTCCATGAGGCCTGGTCTCTAGACAACAATGCAATTAATAATCGAAACGATTCACACATCAATATGACGCCAATGAGTTGTTTGAAAATGTAACGAATAGGCCTATTATGTAATTACAGAGAATTGGGTTCATTTGGAAATTGATACCACATTTGGCACTATGTTAAATAAACTGTTTCTTCTTTATATCCTCGTATTTATTAAACGTCCTAATTTGTGTACAAATAATTTTTGCTGAAGTTAAAATTAAGTTTAATATTTCGTTATGCTTTTATATTAACTATATACGTATATTCCCAGCCTGAGCAGAACAGAGAGGCTCTTACCCTTTGCGTGACGTAGTGCACTTGGATGACTTCACCTTATTAACAGACCGTCAGTGTATTGTTATTAGTATCTCTTTAATGTGTAATTTGAGTCAAATTTTCTACTATTCCTTTACTGTTTACATTTGTTTTTAAATCTTTTGTATTGCCCCTACTATTATACATTGTCCTTCAAGAATTTCGTTAGTTATAAGTCATTACTTGTCTTATTATTTTAATTATTGTACTTGTTCCTGAATCACGTATGTAACTTGTAATCCGTAAATCATTGCTTGTAATATCCTTTTATTACTCTTAACTGTTCCATTGTTCATGGATTAAGTATTAATTTGAAAGTGAAAGTCAAACTTTGTTATATTAACGTATTATTGATTATCTTTTTAGATCGTGTATTTACTCTGAAACGGTTAGACATTCTTGTATATCTTTGAATTGATTATTCCTCAAACATCTCATTAATATTTAATAGGATCCATTCTTTCATTAAGGTGCATTCTTCTACACAATTCATGTGAATTGTAACCTTGACCACAATTTTGTTTATTGGTTATAAAATATGTATTTTGATGTCAACTATAACCCTAATATACCTCAGGGTGAAATAGGGTTTATTAAATTGGATAATAAAAAAAACTACTAGGATCGCTTCTATCGCCTCATCACAGACAATGCGAAATAGTACCGGCACAGTCTATTGTTCCTAGCACCCTCAACAACACAAGCTTCGTGACTGTATATACTAGACTGTGGTAATAGTCCAAATTCTAACCAATAATTAGATAGAGAACGGAGTGAGACGAACCGTGTGGAAAACCATGAGACACATTTGGATGACGACTCCATATTAATAAAAAATTTGAGCAGATTTCTCAAATGTTAAGCGTATAGACATTTCACGTTAGAAGCAGTGTTGACGTGAATGTGCTCATTAATACATTTTATATTCCTTAATCATTCTTCGTATTTGGAAAACTTCGAGTTGTTGGGGCCTACGCAAGATAAATTCATGAACAATATGTTCATATTATTGTACTATTGTCTCCTTTCTTGAAGTAATTTTCAGCTTCTGTAGAGAGTCTAATATTGCGTTCTATTCTTAAAGTTATTTTTAAGCATTTCTCTTCAATCCACTTTAACAAATCATTAAATGATGTCATGACGAATCCATTAAGGTCTTACACATATGACAAAATAGAGAAATAAATTAATCGCTCCAAAAGGCTTGAATTCATAAAAATGCAAAAATATATTACCGGAAAAATGATCATTCTTGATAGACATAGCTTCCTCATTGAAAGGACCTATATCCTAAAAACATTTAGCAGAGGTGTGAGCCTGCCTATATCCTTATTCCAGAGAGATAGATTTCATAGGTTGGTAACTATTATTACGTAGAAGGCAGTGATGTAAACTGTCATGTGGCTATATCTATATATTTTTTCAGATATTTATTGCTCAGTTTCATGCCTTTTGACTGGTTAATGTTCAGTAAAAATTCCTTTTGCTGAAAACAGAGAAAAATAGGCCTATCTCAAGACTTTATTTAAACTTTCTCAAGAAGTACAAACGAATTTAAAAAGTAACTTAGCCATGAGAAAGCATACCACTATTGCTAGCCGTAATAATGTTTTCAGATTATTTCAGAAATTTAGTAATCAGCAAATGATTTTTTTGCAATTTCTTAAATTTTTTTCTGAAAAATAGATCCTTTCCCTTTAGGACAATTAAATATTTTTGACAAAATTACTAATGCGATTTTTAAGAAACTCCTTCATGTGTTATTAACATTTGTCCCGCGTCGTAGCTGCGTAGTCTAAGGCGTCATGCTTTAGATTAGCGTTATGGAATGAGAGCTGGTTCAGATCTTCACGGGAAAGAAATTTTCTCGTGAAATTTCGGCTAGTTTATGGGACCGGTGCCCTTTCAGCGAGGAGGTACAATGAGCAACAAAATTCGGTTACGAAAGCCTTACATTATCCACGTATTGTTTAGATGATCCTTCACCTCTACTGAGGTATACGGACAGTAGTCAACTGGTAAGCCTTAGCCCACTATGGGTGTCGCATCAAGGGTTATTATTGGTATATAAATGAAAAATGAACTGGTGTATTCATTATTTTCTTCAATTAATTAATAGTTATTCGCATTCAAACTCTAATGGAATTAAAAGTAACAGCAATTAAAACAAAATATAGGTACTCAAGTCACATGACTTTACTAGGATGATTTGTTAAATATTAATGTCTTAACTCAAGAAAAAATGTATTACCAAACAAATTCTTGTAAAATTCTAGTAATCTGGAGCAATTTAGTCATTCGTACATAATTCGAACTACAGCAATAAATGAGAATACAATTTTTATGGTAATTTAAAAATCATGAAAATTCGTTTCCCTTTTAAAATAATAAATAGTTCACTTACCCGCCGCCATGGCCGCCTCCGCCGCCACCCCCCGCATGACTGAGTCCGAAGAGGACCAAGAAGACGAAAGAAACCAACTGAAAATAAATAAACACACAGTCAACGCCAAGAAATCAAGCTACTCACACAGAGCATAGAAATCGTGATTCATCGATTTAGAGAAAGCCGAAAAATCGATAAGTGCGATTTCATGTCTAGAATAAGCTGCACTTATTCGATTAAGCTTGAGAGATTAGATTTTTCAAAATGATCCACCTCATTTTCCTCTTCTCATTTCCTGCAACCGATAATACTTTCAAAAACACATTTACACTCTCACTTTGAAATCAAGCATGTCGTTTTCATACACTACGACACACAATTCCGCTTAAAGAACTTCATTGACTATTATACATTTCTTGAAACTACCGATGCCAACATAAATTTATTTTTTGTCTGCCGGAGTTCTAGTGATAGTGTTTCTGGTTACCAATAGGGCTGATCTGGATTCGATTCTTGTTTGGGAAGTACAAGATCACGTAACAACTCTACAGCCAATTTTTTTCCACAATATCTCAACAAGTTATTTTTTACTATGTTTACCGACCGTGTTGTCAAAAGGCTCGCTATTTGTGAATGCGAATCCCAAAAAGACAAAATATATTATGATTATGTCTCGTGACTAGAATATTGTATGAAATGAAAATACTATAAAAATTGGAGATTTATTCTTCGAAGAGGTGGAAAAATTCAAGTATTTTGGAGCTACAGTAACAAATATAAATGGCACTAGGGAGAAAATTAAACTCCGAATAAATATGGGAAATGCCTGTTATTATTCGGCTGAGAAGCTTTTATCATCTAGTCTGCTGTCAAAAAATCTTAAAGTTAGAATTTATAAAACAGTTATATTATCGGTTCTTCTATATGGTTGTGAAACTTGGACTCTCACTTTGAAAGAGGAACAGAGATTAGGATGTTTGAGAATAAGGTGCTTAGGAAAATATTTGGGGCTAAGAGGAATGAAGTTACAGGAGAATGGAGAAAGTTACACAACACAGAACTGCACGCATTGTATTCTTCACTTGACATAATTAGGAACATTAAATCCAGACGTTTGAGATGGGCAGGGCATGCATATAAAGTGTTAGTTGGAAGACCGGAGGGAAAAAGACCTTTAGGGAGGCCGAGACGTAGATGGGAAGATAATATTAAAATGGATTTGAGGGAGGTGGGATATGATGATAGAGAATGGATTAATCTTGCTCAGGATAGGGACCGATGGTGGGTTTATGTAAGGGCGGCAATGAACTTCCGGGTTCCTTAAAAGCCAGTAAGTAACACTTTTTTCTATATCTAAAATGTGTTTACAATATACTTGGAAAATTTCTCTATATATCTAAAATTGCTATCAATGTCTAAAATGTTTTGGAGTGGGCTATCTATGATTCTTCTCAATGTCTTTAAGTCGTATCATTACTTCATAAATTAAAAAAAGTAAAATGATAATAATAATAATAATAATAATAATAATAATATATTTCTTACAAGAGAAAAATTGCAATATATTTCTAGAGTTGACTTATAATCGATATTTCATGGCCTATAATCCTGAAAATGTGTGTAGAAGGAAAAATGCAACATAGTCTTATTAGGAACTAGATAGAAGTGAATTAACGTGACATAGTCTTATTAGGAACTAGATAGAAGTGAATTAACGTGGCCGTGTTTTGAAGGACAAACTTACTCACTTGAATATCTATAAAAAAAAAAATTAAGAGAGATCGAACAGACAAACAATAAAACATCAAGAAGCTTTGAGATTGGGAAAGTGGAGGACCGGAATTACGTAAATGGGAGACAATGGACCCTGTTACAGCTGGACAGGCGAACGTGATCAAAGGGGACACAATGGATGTTCTGAAGATCAGAATCGAAAGCGTCGCGAATTGGCGAAAGGGAGGCCACAAAACATCAACAAATGGCAGGGCGACAAATTCTTTCACTGAAGAAACAAACAAAAACATATTACTTCAGAAGAGTTTTTCGTATTTTTACGGGTGTTAGCGATTCCTATACTGTTAAACCATTCAACCACTTAAATACACCCTAATTAAAAGTTAACAGCAAAAATTGCTGCGAACTAGTGACGGAGGAAATGAATTAAATACCGATATATTAATATTACAATATATTGCAAACCTAATTTCGATAAACGATATATATCGCAGAAAATGTATCGATATATCGAACGATTATCGATATATCGCTATTCCGTAAGCAAATTGCATTTTCAGGCGTACATTTACTGTATTACAATAACATTACTTAACTTTTAATATTCCTTTTTACCATTGAAATTAACATCATAACAGCCAAAAGCATAAATGTAAAATTGTAACAATAAACAATACATTTTCAATACCATAATGATGTAGGTCCTAACCTAAATCAAAATTATGGTGGAGGCAAGGGAGCTTAAATGATATAGTGGGAAAGAGTTAAGTGAACTCTACATGGTTGAGTATTGATATTTGAACACGATTCAATTATTCTAAAGTTATAAAGGATTCAATCCAGGATAGAGATATAATTATACCTAACGACATAATCATTTTTAAATGTAAGTAAACAGAACTTGTAATTGTTTTTAAATGTAAATAAACCGTACTTAGAATATTACAAGTTTTAACAAACTTCACAGTTGATATGATACAATCCTTCTATAGTAAGTTCCCACTGCAAGTTATTGTTACACTCCACCATTCCAAACAACAATGGTGATGATGATAGGGTTAGAATTTTTATGCACTAAAAGATATAAGAAAACAGAATGCCAGCACTAGGTTGTGCATAGAAATCATAGACGTAAACAAACGTCACATCAGTATTAAATTCTTGTTTCTCTTTCAATTTCAGAATATAGAAATAAAAGTTTTGATACCCGTTTTGAGGTCAGACGGTTCCCTTTCAGGGTGGGAGTTGCTCTCCTGCCTTGGAGAACATTAATAACAATATTAAAACAGTAGTAGATAAATCGCCCGTCTGTCTCACGTTCGCACACCCTGCATTTTGAATTTGGTGCTACATATTAAACAGTTTGAATTCTAATTCCAATCCAGCCAATTAGAACAAGGTATTGAGTGAGGTTGCACAATTATGTAACTGTCCACCTTCAGTAGCGCCATCTCTCGGGAATTATCAGAGTTGTCTAGTGTGGATTTTGTTGTTGTTGATAATGATAAAAATTCCACAAAAAATATCAATAAATTTATGAGGAAACCGATATGTTATACGATATATTGAATCAAAATTTCGATATCGATATATCGCTATATCGAAACGAAAATATCGGTATTTCGTAAAAACCGATACATCGTTCCCATCTCTACTGCGAACTCTTGGAAGTTCGTGCTGTGTAATATGATAAGTTAACATCGTGACGTCAGTAGGTGATTGACTTGGAGTGTAGATAAGCTGTAGAAACAGAGAGCAGTTATTTGTATAGTTACATCTCCGTGCAATTTTGTTCCACGCGTGAGTCTTTGCTTCAGGACGTGCAACCTAAGTGCAGCACATTACGTGGGCGGGAAGAAAGCGGGTATAATTGATGGGATCCGGCATCCTAGCGGAGGCTCCATCACAGGAACTGGCATTAAGGTGGGGTAATCGTGACCGCTATAAGATTATGTAAATACTAATAACACTCCTACAAGCGCTGAAAATTGTGCACTGAAGGGAGCTTGTGAGTTGGGCATAAAGGAATGGACAGCTGCAATGAAACAAGTCTCATTGAAGAATGACAGTTAAGGATTTTCATACGTTACGAAGAATTATTTTTAAAATTGCAATGTGTTGTAAAGGTTCATCATATCTTCTGTTTCCAGCAGAAGAGTGGAGATTTCTTCTCGTTTCTATGGCAACGGGTTGTGTGTCCCTTCTCTTCCATGTGGAATTTCAAGAAGTGGCCTTCAGTCAAGCTTTAATCTTTGTTTAATCGGTTATTAAACGACGCTATATAAATTTCGAAGTTTTTTATTTGTGGAATTGGTGATAGCATAGAATCCGAATATTTGCCGTTCTACAGAGCGTTCGCCTACGGGTGGGGCCAGGAAAGTGGCCTGCCTGCGGTGTCGATTGCGGGAATCGTCTATCCGTAAGCTTCCGCTTTCTATACTATACTGTGTAGGGGTTTAATTTTAAAAGTTTAGCAGCAGTAAAGACTGATGTTTTTGAAACACTAACTTCCTGTGAAACACATCATAGAGATTTATTAGGAGAGCGTGTAAATGATGCACTGATTTCATCAATTTTTTCTCCCATGAATACTCTTCGTTTTGCTTAGGAATTGTAGCATTTATCGACCCTGTTGTCCTTAATTTGTTAACAGGACGTCTAACAGTTTCTCTACCCTGAACTGGAGCACCCGGATATTTCACTTCAAATTGCCTACGCACCTCTCTACATGACTCTGTTTTCACATATGCATCATACATAAAAACTCTTTGTTCAAGCGTGAATTTTGCGTTTTGCATTGTTAACAAATTTTACAAATACGCTGAATATTTAAGCAACTGTGTTAAGAAACTGCACTGTACGTGTTAAATACTGCAACATCTGGCTCACAACTGATAACTTGTCGGCCTTGATGTCCTTGATTGTCGAGCATGTCTCAACAACTGCGCGCACAAAGCGGCGTATCAGTACATGCCGCTTTCCTGGCCTCACCCGTAGGCGAACGCTCTGTACTTACTTATTTATATTACAGTCTTTGGACACAATTAGTGTTACAGATCTTGTCAAGTTTTTACATCAATAAAAGTCAGAGTTAAAAATAAAATCTTGTATGTCATAAAAGGACTCACTAACGAGTCAAGTAGGGACAACGTCTTTAAATTCACCACTGCTTAGAGTAAATCAATTATTGGGTGTTTTATTAGATGCTTCAATTGCCAGTTTTCAAAATTTTCACCGCTTTTTGTTAGTCGACATCTTGGTTGATAAAGCATAGGTCTAATTAATTGTCTAGTATAATGATTATGGCAATCTTTCCTAAAAGTATAGTTAATACAATTTTGTTTAACATGCATTAATGATTTAAGAAAATATAAAAAAAAGTACCAGGGTCTTCTCATTAAGAGGACATTAATGTTCAGTTTGAGAATTAGTCATAATCAGTGGTGTATTTCTAAGCAAAAAAGTATCCTAGCTCTGGGATTTCGGTAGTACCGGTAGCAGTCATAATTGTCATCGTCGTCATCATCATCATCATCATCGTCATCATTTCTATTACGGAATATCTGACGAAAATACACAGATTCGAAAAAGTTGTTAGGTCTGCGGAGTAGATCACTACGAAATAGTTTAAATATAAATAAAAAATGTGATGTTTATAAATACAAAATTTCACCATAGTAATGCAATTTGATTACCGATTAATAATTTGAATGGTGTAAGATTTAAAGATGGTCATGTAGTACCCAATATTGTTAATAATAAATGTACAGCAATTACATTGGCTGTATATGAAAATCATAAAAGTGCCTTGTCGCCAACCGCCTGGAAAGATAGGCCTAGTACCCTGGCGCCGCCATGCTCCGTCAGGCCTGAAATACACCCCTGGTCAAAATCCTACGGACCATATTTGCAATTTTAAAATATTAATAATACGAATGCTACTGTCGTATAATAAGAACACCATATTTTGAAATACTACTAAAATAGGCGCAATAAGCAGTCTTGCCATCCTACCCCATTATCTCCTGGCCTAGTAGCCTCATAAGTTGGTATCACCTGTGAGGTTCAGACCTGTCTTCGGACAGTTGACTAAACAAGAAACAACAATACATTTTATGGTAAAATTACACTCAGATTTCTCAAAAGAAGTAAAATTCTCGATAATTTAACAATGTCTTGTTCTCAAGTGAGCTTAGCATCAACCACAATTTGAAGCATGTTTTTTTTATTGGTTATTTTACGACGCTTTATCAACTAGCGTCTGAATGAGATGAAGGTGATAATGCCAGCGAAATGATACTTTGTCGCAGCCAGGATTTGAACCCAAGCCCGCTCGTTTCACGGTCAGGGATGCTAACCGTTACTCAACAGCGGTGTACCTACAAGCATATTATATGAACGACTGGTAGACATTTGCTTTACAGTCGGGGAAAACCTCGGAAAAATCTCAGCAATGCAGTGTATGCTAAAATCAAACGCTTCAGGGAAGTAGAGATTTGCTCTTTTTTTCATAGGAACTGAATGTGTGTTACTGGTTTTCCTTGTGTTATGACGTAAGCAGACAGTATTGAAAAAAAAATTTCATGAAAGCAGCAAGATTAGAATTACCTATCCTCTCTGACCTGAATCGAGATGTGCTAGGTTTGTTTCGCGCAGATGTGCGAAGAAGATTGATTTGTATTGTGTTTTTATATAAAAAAAAAAAACTTGAATTCGTATGTAGTAACAAACAACAATATATCACTGTCACGTCATATGTTAAGCGTGTATAACACCTGACTATATGGAAACAAAACTGTGTTACGCTATTCTAAATGTATGCCAAATCTGTAGGTGAGAAATAAAATGATATTCAGAATGAACGTGTTCTCGTTGTATTGTTAACGAATAACTATGAAAGATTAAAATGGATCTTTGCGTCTTACTATTTATGGAAGTTTCTGTATAGAATCTTGCTTAATTTTTTGTAGCCATTACAAGAGTACAAAATTCAACGTAATTATTGTACTATTTGCAAATTGCTGATGCATTTTACGGAAAGAGTTATATGTACGAGACTAGATGGAATTTAGAATAAATACACTAGGAATAAGTACAAAATATATAATTCCTGCACAGCAAAACATAAGATTTCAGACAAGAATGGAGCCATCATAATACTATATACAGAAAGGATGACCTTAGACTTCTAAAAAATGTAATGGACTACTAACCGAAGAACGAAAAAGCTAGGGACGACCGATAAAGAAATGAAGTGAAGATGCCTTAAATTTAGCTATTAACAAAAAACGAAAAATTAATCTTTATTTACAAACTTAAAAAGCTTATCAACGAATTCATAAATAGAAGCACACTGTAGCGGCAAGCGCAAAGCATTGTGCTACAAGCAGGTCACGCGTTCGACTTCCAATGGGTCATGTACTTTTTCTATCCATCTAATCATTCCGGCCGCATTATGACTTTAGAGATCATAGAACTTTTAAGAGAAATGAGTATGAGAAGTATTTCCGCTTAAGACTGACATCACTATTGCTATTATCGATAGTCTCTTGTGGTAGGAGCCTTAACATATCGCTCCTCCGAAAGCCTTTAGGAGCCTGTAATGGGAAGTTTTAAGGTGATATACTGACAGAATAGAAGCAAATTAAAATTAATATTATCATTACTAATAGTTCCACATGTAGGCCTATTTAAAGAATTAAAAATCAAGGAAAAACAATAATTTTCTGCAATTTTAATTTTTAAAGTATGAGTGAATGGTTAACAGAATTGTTTTCAGATGTTTTAGGATATGTTGTAACAGACAAATGACGATTTAAGAATTAAACATATTTTATATTTTGCATACAATTTCAAGCTGGCAAAAAACTGTACAATATAAGCCATTCTAAATATAATTTCCAGTCGTGATCAGGACTCGTAAGTTGGCACACATATGTATATCTAGTTACCTGGTTATGAACAGTCGTAGTTTCAGATAACTTGCTTATTCACTGTCAACTGCATATACAAAAAGCGTTAGCATGTCACGTCATACACGATGTGAACTACATAAGCGAAATAGTTTCTTGTAATATAAACAGAGACATCTGGGAACACGATAGAAGAAAAGGGGCTACAAGAGATTTAGAAGCCTGAACTTTGAAGTGAAATGAATGAATGAATGAATGAATGAATGAATGAATGAATGAATGAATGAACACATGAGCGAACGAACGAATGAGAAAATGGGTGAAAGCAAACTGAATGAATATATGATTTAATGTGGTCAATTATTATCGAATGCGTGGGTGAATTTATAATGAAACAAGCGACCGAAATGAAACGATGGAAAAACGAATGAAAGAATTAAATAATCGACCAACCTATAAATGAATTGGTAAGCAAATGTTGAAATAACGAACAAATGATTTGATGAATGAAAAAGTGAATTAATGAGGAAATGAAAGTTGGTGAACGGATGAACGACTTCATTTTTAAACTCAGGAATGAGTGAATTCATCAATAATATGTAGTGTAGTTGAATTGAAAAACTAATCAAATAGTTGGTGAAGAAACGAATTTTTGGGACAAATGAGCGAGTGACTTTATGAAGAGAAGAATATGTGAATTTATGTGTAAATGCGCGAGGAAATTTATCAAGGAATTAAATGTAATAAAATTATGAAATAATTGACGAATGAATTTATCGAATAATTAGTGAATTTATGAAAGAATTAACGAGAGAAATTATGACAGAATTAATGAAAGGATTGAAAAATGAATTTATGAAAGAATAAAAAGTTTAGCCTACGAGTGAATTGATGAACGAATGCCTAAATTCATTAATTAAGGAATGTAAGATCGAGATAATGAACGCCTTGTTCAAAAGAAGAGTAACTGGGTTAATTTTTCACAAATAAATTGAAGTGTGAAAATTATTTTTAATTACGCTGAATATTAAATCACATACAAATTCAGACTTTTTATGAAATGAAGGTTGTTCGAAAATCAGTTTGTTAATATTATTTGGCAGTGGCGATGAAAGAGTGATGATTTTGGAGTGTGATGATTTGGTAATGACAATAATATAGCGATGATTTGGTAGTGTGATAACATGGCGATTATTATATAGTTATTATATAGTTACGATCATGATATATTGATGGTTTGGCAGTGACTGTGGCATGGTGATTATTTTACTGTGTTGATATGATTTTTTGGCATTGACGATGATATAGTGACCATTTGGTGGTCTGATGATATGGTAATTATTTGGAAATGATGATGAATCAATTATTCCATAGTAATTATTTGGTAGTGCGATATTATAACGATAATTTGGCAGTGACGATGATATGATGATTATTAGGTAGCGACAATGATATGTAGTGGTGATTTAGTAGTGCCATTATTTCGTAGTGCCGATGGTATGGTGGGTGGTAATTTTGTAGTGACGATGATATGGCGATAATTTCGCCATAACAATCATTATACGGTGATTTAGCATTGATGATAACATGATATGGTGATTATATAGCAGTAAATATTAAGATAAATGGATAACAGGTGGGTGATATGGTGGCAAAGGCTATGATAATATGATGATACAATGAATATTGATGATGATATTATGTTGGTGATGATACATTGAGAATGAAGTTGTGGTAACAATTTTGATGATCATAAAGTGACGATATGATTGTGATAACGTTGATTATTAACAAGTAATAATTATTGTCTAAATGGGTAGTATAATAGTAAAATGTCCTTAGCCATTAGTTCTGTGGCAAGATTATAACTAAGAATAAATTCAGTTACTTAGACGCACTCAAAAGAAATTATAATTGATGCAATTAAATAAGTTAAATAAGGAATATTATAAATACATGCAGGAGTGATATGAATATATTATCGGTGGATTCTACTATGCTAATAATCTTAACAAAAGTGCATGGCGAAGACTAGTATGTGGGACGCCCCGTACTTACAGAGACGCTAGATGCCATTGTGTGTGGTATCCAGGCAATCCGCTGCTGACAGTAGCTGCGAGTGATGTGCCCATTGCCTGCCGTCAGACGCTTTTATATCCCTCCGGAATGAAAGGGAAGACGTTCAGCAAACATAATCCAAATAAAAACGTCAAAATCATCCGAGTGTTTTCTCTTTTGCATCTCCCACAATGAAAGGCATTGCTATTCCTTGCTTTTGTTGAACCCTCTCATAACACACGAGAGAAGGGATCGCCTGCCCCCCACTCCACCCCTCGATGCGGCCGGCGTTAAGGTCATAATTGAAGGGGGTGGGGCGCAAGTGACGGTGGGCTCCACTTTCTTCAGCTCTGGATGGCTGAGTGCTAGAGTAGCACATCTTCGCACTTCATCGTAATTAGTGTTGTATGCAGTCTATTGCCGGCCTTCGTCTAAGATGCACGAGGCCAGTCTGCGACGCGATATCTTTAAATTTCAAGTGTACAATGTGGTACATTGGGCTGCAAAAGAATTCCGATAAGAAATTATATCGTTTTCCGAGGATTTTAGCAAACATGGTGAGGTGGAAAGCTATTTTCCTGATACTAGTTTTAAAAACATGTAAACACGAATTTCATAACATGTTCACGTTATTATTTAATATGAATTCATTTTAAATTATTCATATACTTTCATTTTACAACATTACACGAAAATAGTGAAACTGCAGTTTATATAGTATTCCACAGCCTTTCTTATTAATCGATATATACGGCCAGTTACGTTTCATATTGTATTAACAAAGTCTTCTGTGTATCTCTATTTATATTGTTTCTAAGCGAAATCCTCGTAACACGATAATATTTCAAATCGATAAAGACTTCGATTCGGCATTTCTTTTGCAGCCCAGTGTACATGTTATACGATTTTTTTTCTTAAAATAAATAGAAATTTATTGTGATTTTCTGTAATCACAATGAATATAATATTTCGGAATAAGTATGATAAGAACTTTCTTGTGTTAAATTTTAACGTACTTTGTTAAAATGTTTCGACCTATTTTTGGTCATCTTCGGAAATGGTCGTTGTTGGTCTTGGCGCCTCTTGTTTCCTGTGTGGGTGCGTTCGTAGTGTAGAGTCAAAGAGTGTATGTGTTTTGAAATTGAGTTGTGTTTTGAGATTATCGTTGGGGTGTGTTTTCGTGTATCTGTATATTTCATATTGTTCTACTGTGTTGAGTTTCTGGCTTTTTGATTGGATGTGCAGTATTTCCATGTCTGTGTTGATGTCTCTGTAGATGTGGTTGGCATTTGTGATGTGTTCTGCATATGTGGAGGCGTTTTGTAATTTTGTTATGGCTGTGTTATGCATATGATAGATATGATAGATATGAAAAGACACTCACACTCGTGCCATCTGTTGCATTAGTCGAGAACACGCTGAAAATACACGCATGCTCACCATTTCATTATCAGTACCGTCAAGTAAGATATTTGTAAAAATTCAAAACTTAGACATTTAATTATGGTTGAAAAAAAAACAGTCGTATGCATATTGCCTATAACGATAATTAAGACGCTCGTATGAAAATTATGAAACTCGTGTCTTAATTACTGCCATTATAGGCTCGTTGCATAATGTACTATTATGCCTGTAAATTGAATTCCGGTAATCGTTTTATAGTTGTACTGTATATTTTTGTATAGCTTATGACTTGCTCCATATACGGTATACTGAAATAAGATCTATGGAATATTATAATAAATGAAATGGAACAGCAATGACTGGATAAATGCGTTCTTTGCAGGTAGTCCTATTACTAATACAATAAACTTATGACACCTTGCTGACACCAATAATTCCTCCGATGACGTTTAATAACAGCAGCCCTTCTCACTATATTGCTGTCATAACTCATGTTGCTAATGACTATGTTGATTTAATGTCCGGAACAACTTCATCTCTTTCCAAGCACTTTTTGACTATAATTTTAATGAGTTTACAGAACTCATTACAATCACAAGCAGTGTCTACATTTAGAACCCTATTTGAAACATTCTATCACCCATCATATCCCAGTGCTCTAATGTAAAATTTGTACTAATTTGTTGATGAGCATCAGGAACATTATTTGGAAGGCTGTGTGACGTAGAAAGTGAAAGTACTGAAGAGTTTACCAGTTTGAACTCAATTATTTAGTACGGGATTTAGAATGACCTAAGGAAAAATTAAGCTCTTACGCTGCAGATGAAAAGAAATTAATTTTCTGACGTCAGGAACATTTTCTTCATTGGTACACGAATAGAGAAGAGGAATTTACTCCATATTTTTGATAAGAAGGTACCTTAGTATACTGCAGTGATATTCCTGGTCTGATATAGAAGTGGGTGAATGGAGACTTTTGTCGATTCCTCCAAAAGAAGTCTGAAGACAGTGCTCAGTGATTTTGCACAATGACAAATAGACTATGCTTATTTACCTGCTGGTCATTCGGTACATCTTAAAGAAACTCTGAGAATTTTGAACTGGTTCTTGCAAAGATAAAATATAAAGATGATAACTGGATGATCTTTGAAGATCTGAGGGAGTTGTGCATGCTTCTTGGTCAGCAGGCTGGGTATAGGGGAGAGTTGGGTTTCATTTTCATTTCTTTTATTTTATTCCATAGATCTTACATGAGCAATGAAGCTTTAAGATGTGGAACATGTCAACATTTTACAATATTACAATTACAATTTTTACAAATTTTTATAGTTTTACAATTTAGTAATTTTCTACAATTTTTACAATTTTGTACAATTTTTTTACATTTTTTTACATTTTTTTACATTTTGGCGAGATGTAGTGAGATGAGATGAGGTCCGAGGATTCGCCAAAATATTACCCGGCATTTGCCTTTTCGGTGGGGGAAACCTCGGAAAAACCCAACCAGGTAATCAAATCAAAGGGGGTATATCCACGTGTTTTTACTTTTACATTTTTTCACCACCTTGACTGGAAAACATTCATTGAAATAATTCGTAAATGTAGTGAAAAATGCATTAAATTTAGTATTAATATCAATGGTATCGGTACTATATACATTTTCCCAAGATTCATTTTGTAGACATGTATTTAAATGATGAAGAGATTCAGCATTTATAATCCTTTTTTTTATTTTTAGATTAACACTTTGGAATTTTTCACTCATATTGAAAACACTTAGAATTTGTGCATCGTGATCAGACAGGCCATTGACTAATGGTACTGTTGAATAGGAATTCAATCTACTTTTATCTATAAATATATTATCAATGGCAGTACTACTTCCAGCTTGTGTTCTGGTTGGAAAACTTACTGTGTGACTAAGATTATAAGTTTCAAGAAGTGAGTTTAATTTTCTTTTACGTGAGCTTTCTGATAGATAATCTATGTTTATGTCACCACAGATTACAAATTCGGTATGTGGTTTATAAAGTCTTTTCAATAATGAATCTAAGTTAGTTGTAAATTTCTTATAATCTCCCATTGGCGCCCTATAAACACATAAGATAATTAAATTTGATATCTCATAACCAATTTGTATTCCACAGATTTCAATATCTTGTTCAAGGCAAAAATCAGATATATCAATTTTACTAAATAATAGATCCTCTCTGATAAAAATACAGGCACCCCCTTTTTGGAAGACATGTCTACAGAAATGGGAACCTAATACATATCCATGTAAAGACAGTTGTAGTATTTCCTGTTGCTTCATGTGATGTTCAGTTATACATAATATCTGAGGTTTATGCTTTTGAGTTGCTAAAGAAGTGATCAATTCATCAGTTTTTTGTAGTATCGAACATCGGGTAATATCGGACAGTGCGTTTCTTTCATCTACCACCAGATGATAGTACCTGAATGACATGGTTACGTTTCTGTATGCGACATCACAGAAACATAACCATGTCATTCAGGTAGTATTATCTGGTGGTAGATGAAAAAAGCTCACTTCCGATATTACTCGATGTCCGATACTACCCAACTCTCCCCTACTAAGATTCCATATTTTCTCACGGGGGGGGGGGGGAAACACTGGTCATAAGGAACAGCTCTTGAATCTCACACGAGAGAAAAAGCAACAAACGCAACTTCATCATGAAGACAAAAAGGTGGTATAAAATGACTAAATGTGACTGTTAATTACAACAATCTAATAGTTTTTGTAAAATATGTCTTTAATTTTTGCCACAGGACACGTTTCATATCATCATATTAAATTGAAGAGTGTATTTGAGTACTTGTTCGCCCAATTATGGAATATGGAGCAGTACGTTGGGATCCGTACAGACAAAACCAAATCGATTCAATAGAAAAGGTCCAACGCAAGGCAGCAAAATATGTCAAAATGGGGAAGGGACATGGTGAGGAGATAGTGAAAGATTTAGGGTGGGAAGTTCTCAAATCAAGACGACGAAAAACCAGATTCACCGCATTGTTTAAGGCACAAATGGGACACAAAGCATGGACCGATATCAATGCTAGATTAGCAACATCATCATACTTAGGAAGGACTGATCATATTAGGAAGTTTAAATGTAGAAAATAAAGAACGGACGTGGCAAAATTTTCCTTTGTTAACCGCACAATAGTAGACTGGAACAGCTTACCTGCGGCAATCTTTCAGGGTGGTCCTCTTAAAATCAATACATTTAAGGAAAGGTTGAGAAGATTAGACTGAAAATGTAATTGGAGATGTAGTGTAATTATTTAAGTTGTCATGTAACTAATTGAGTTGATATATAATTAATTAAGTTGATATGTAATTAATTAAGATGATATGTAATTTAGTTGATATTTAAATAAATTAAGGTGATATGTAATTAATTAAGATGATATATAATTAAGTTGGTATGTAATTAATTAAGGTGATATGTAATTATTTAAATTGGTAATAGTTGGGTGAAATAGAAGTACTTATAAGTTAGATTTACTTTTACTTATCGTAGGCGTTATTATAGAATAGTTTTTATTTATAGTCCTAGGTTTATTGCATTTACTATTTAAAGATTTACGTTTATTTTATTTTATTTCATTTACGTTTATTTATTTTATTTCATGTAATTGTAATTATTGTATATTATATATCACTGCCACCGGGTGTATACCCAATTGTAGTGTTAATACATACATACATACATACATTACATACATACATACATACATACATACATACATACATACATACATACATACATACATACATACATACATACATACATACATACATTTCCAAAGTAATATAAATCCACTTTTTAAAAAATTCGAGCTAACATATTTCTTGCATTCTCATAAGTCCCCTTTATCATACTACTGACAACATTGTGTTTTCAAAACGGTGTAAATCTGGTCTACAAATGACTTTGAAAATTGTGTTTATTCCCAAAGTGTTGTTATTGCTCCGCTCTTTTATTTCTAATACATCTTATTCCCACTTGGCCAATAGGAGCGCTGCTTCCTGTCACGTGAACCGCGTCACAGTAATGGCTGCTTCTGTTAGTTGAGTGCATACTATATGTGGAATCCAGTGTTCATATCGCTAGATATTGAGAATTATGGCAATTTTTGATGAAGCTATAACGCAACACCTAGGTTGTTATGCGAGGAAAAGATTACGAGAACCATCAGAATGGCATAAAAGCAAGGAGACGTCCCGGAGATGTGGAAGAGATGGTAGCGAACCTAAAGTATCTTGTAAACAAAGATTGACGCTGTCAAGCGAAACGATTATTACAGAATGGCATAGTGAGATTTTACAGTTTATTTTATAGTGATGGCACTGCTGAAGTGGAACAAGATAACTTCATAACTTATAATATTTTAGTAAACAACAAAGTTGTACGTAGTAGCGGTGCTTCGTATGCGTTCAGTGGTTCAGAGAACGTCCAAGAAAAGCAAAGAAATCATTTGATTGTTTAAATAAATTTATAATTTACACTATCATTCTTTGTTTCTTGCTCATCTTTAATAAGTTTACTTGCGGGTCTGATGTATTTTGTCGTATGAAAACCTATGAATCGCAGAGATCGAATACCTACTTGCTTACGAGTGCTTCCGAGATTCAATATTTCTCCTCTGAACCTCGCCGAGCCAGCTTCTGGACTTGTGTATACATTCCAAATCTTTATGAGAAGTTAGCATCCATTGCCCTTTGTTGCTAGCTGTCACTTCGGTCGCTAGTTGTTACGAATCCTCTACCAAACAACCGAGGACAACATGTACTCAGTAAACCATGAGTTGCCTATAAGTTCCGTCACATGAAAATACTGTGCATCCAACTAGACTGAACCTGCCTTTCGAGATATCCAATTCCATTTCCTGATGCCGGTCACAGAGAGGCTCTTTGAGCCTGGGCTACTACTAAGGTTATAAGCAGGGAACGGATTTATATGGACTAAAAATATATGAAATATGTAAATATATATGTAGTTATTTTTACCAAAATATGGAATTAAATATGGATTTTTACCAAAATATGGAATTAAATATGGACTTAAAATTATAAAAAAATGACTATGTACGTTAAATATTGGTACATTTTAATCAAACTAAACAAAAAATATAATGGACGTACCTTATCTTCCAATGTAGTTTCAACAAAACACAATTTTTATTGTCTGTTACCATAACAATAGGTTACAAACATTTCTTTCAAGTGCTGAAAAGTGAATCTTCTTCTATTGTCTCTGAGGATAGATTTATACTGACTAAAAGAGCGTTCGACGTCACAAGAAGTAACTGGTACATAATTCAATTTCACAATGTCTGCTGGGGATAAGTCCAAGTTAATCTTCACTGTTGATTCACCACTCATCACAGCAACAACCTTTTGTAGTTCTTCATATCCAGGGTTTTTTGAAAGTACAGTGTCCACCTTAGCTCTTACTGCATCTGCAACTTTACCTCTACCACGATTCAGTTGTTCCACAGTACTATTTATAATTTCAAAACTTTCAGATAGTGAAAGGTGCCTATTTTGGAGACTTTTGAGCGTTTTTATGATGCATGAAAATGTATGCTGAATGTGAGCTAAGTCATTCTTCACACTTATGTCACAGGTAACTGTTTTCGCAGTATCAATTGAGACTGCATCTTCAGAGTCCAATGCAAGGAGAACATTGTTAATAGAGTCTATATGTTCGGCATAATATTCAACTGCTTCTAGCCATGTACCCCATCTAGTTAAAATTGGCTTTGGTGGCAATGGAATTTCAGGGTACATTTCTTTCAACACGTTAACTCTACTGGGAGCTTTGAGAAATACTTTTTTCACTGATGAAATCAACAAATCTACTTTAGGGAAATTGTCTCTGACCACTTCTGCCACACGATGAAATGCATGCGCCACACAAGTAAAATGAGTCAATTTAGGATATACAACAGATAATGCTTGTCCAGCTTTGACCATATAAGGGGCAGCATCGCTAATAAAGAATAACACATTATCGTACATAATACCCTTTGGCCACAGGATACCCATAGCTTCGTTGAACAGTTTAACTATAGTTTTGTTATTGCACTTTTCTAGAACATCACAATGTAAAAGAATTCGTTCAGAATATTGTTCACTTAACAAACCGATAACTACATTACCAACAAGTCTACCTTCTTTGTCGGGAGTCTCATCAATGGAAACCCAAATTGAACTATCTTTAATTTCATCTCTTATCTTCTGTATTGTCTCATCGTAGATGGATGGAGCATACGTCTTCCTAAGTGTTGACTCATCTGGGATTGTATGTTGAGTATATTTTTCAAGGAATTCCCTGAAGACCTTATTCTTTAGTTTGTAGAGAGGAATATCAGCAGAGATGAGAGAACGGCACAGGTCGATGTTAAACTCAGATCTTACATTCGATGTTGTTGGTTGTGTTAAAAACAATTGTCTCTGCTTGGAATTTAGTTGTTTGTTGGCCTGATGTTTACTAGTTGTAATGTGTTGTTGCACCAGGAACTTTTGTGTAGATGATACTGCACACTGACACAAATTACAAAATAATATTTTATTGTCAGTTGATAAACCATCTTCTTTAAATTCTGAAATGTAACTTGTTAGTTTTGATTTTAAATTGACTGAATGACGTACTTTTGGCATATTTACCGTCTTTATAGTATGATTTACAAAACTGAACCTATGTGTACTCTGACTGGCATTTAACTGTTGAGCTGCACAACTGAAGTCTGTTAAAAATTTTAAATTAAATTAATACAGTTTTGTAACTTACTTTCCCATTGTTGATAGGACTGCTAATTTTCAAATAACTCTGATGTTAAAGGGATTACTGAACATGTGTTTAAATCTCTATTGTTGAAATGTATTTTTAAAAGTTAATGGAATTTTGTTTTGTTTTATTGTTAAACCTAATATAATATGGACTGTTTTATATGAAATATGGAAAATATATGGAAATTAACGAAAATATGTACTAAACTCTAAAATATGGAAAAATATGGAAAATAAAAGTAGGATTTTTCAACCCTACACATTGTGAAACATAAAGATAATGCAAAATATAAATTATATTAGCTTTATAAGTAAATATGTATTTACATATAAATCCTTTCCCTGGTTATAAGTGTGATGTTTTGTGTATTTGAATAACCTCATAACAATTTAAATATTAATGAACGCCGCTTTCGTTTTAGCGTCATCAAATTCGTCATCATCTTCATCGTTGTCATCCATCACATTCTACTTGTACATCAATATCTTCAAAGTTACCACCAAATTCTACACACTTCATTACCTTCGTCATTCTAATATCATTCGTCATCGCCTTCATTGTCATCACTTTCTACATCATCTTCATCGATGACATCTCATTCTTCATTATCATCTTCATTGTTACCATCGCATTCATCCGTCATATTCTTCCTCTTCATAGTTGTCATCGCATTCTTGCCATTAAATTCACTATCTTCATCGTTAACACAATGTTCATTATCTTCATCAGTGTCATCACAATTTAGACCATACTCACTGTTTTCTTAACATCCTCCGTCATCTCAACTGCTCTCGTCACATTTTTGTCATATCCACCGTTATCAAAATCTTCCTTACAATCATTGTTGTCACATTTCTGTCATCTTCATTGTTGCCATCACAGTCTTTATTATTTTGATCGGTCTTATCATATTCTTTGCCATCTTCATCGTTGTAATCACAGTCTCCACCTTTATTGTTTTCATCACATTATTCATCATCTTCATCGTTGTCATCAAATTCTACGTCAATATTTTCATTGTTATCACATTCTTCTTCACCTTCATCGTTGTCATAAAATTCTACGTAAAAATTTACATTGTTAGCACATTCTCCTTCATCTTCATCGTTGTCATCAAATTCTACGTCAAGATTTTCACTGTTATCACATTCTTCTTCACCTTCATCGTTGTCATAAAATTCTACGTAAAAATTTTCATTGTTAGCACATTCTCCTTCATCTTCATCGTTGTCATCAAATTCTACGTCAATATTTTCACTGTTATCACATTCTTCTTCACCTTCATCGTTGTCATAAAATTCTACGTAAAAATTTTCATTGTTAGCACATTCTCCTTGACCTTCATCGTTGTCATCAAATTCTACGTCAATATTTTCTTTGTTATCACATTTTTCTTCACCTTCATCGTTGTCATATTCTACGTCAAGATTTTATTGTTGCCATCACGTTCTTCGTCATCCTCATCGTTGTAATCACAGTCTCCATCTTTATCGTTTTTATCACTTTATGCATCACCTTCATCCTTGTCATCCATTCTATATCAAGATTTTGACTGTTATCACATTACTATACTAACTTCCATTATTCTATAAGATATAGGAATGGAGGGAAAAAATGTTGAATATTTCCAAAATTTTACTGCTGTAAGCTGTACCTAACCCCTTAAACAGTTTTTTGTATTTCCCCAAAACTTGTAAGGGCTTTCTTAAAAAACCGATTCAAATATGTGGATAGATAGATGGATTTATTCAATATTATACATACAGATGTACTTACACTATCAGAATTTTCTCTTAAATCCAATGCACGGGTCTTTTGACCGTACGTGTTTTACAAACCAAGTCCTACTTTGTAGATTTCACCCCTTCACCTATGATTAGATCCAACCACTCTCCAAAAGAACACACAGATTAAAATAAAAATGGCACAAACAAAACACATTATATAATATATCCTAACCTAACATACAAACAGGCATAAAAGTGTATTATACAATAGTTACCATTATCCCTTCGTCAAATATAAACAAAGCTGTGAGACAGTTTAGGATAGCTGTACGTATACACTTTTTTCTTTATTTCAGTAGGTTATTTTACGACGCTTTATCAACATCTTAGGTTATTTAGCGAGAGTATGAGATGAAGGTGATAATGCCGGTGAAATGAGTCAGGAGTCCAGCACCGAAAGTTACACAGCATTTACTCATATTGGGTTGAGGAAAAACCCCGGAAAAAACCTGAACCAGTAACTTGCCCCGACCGGGAATCGAACCCGGGCCACCTGGTTTCGCGGCCAGACGCGCTAACCGTTACTCCAAAGGTGTGCACACGTATATACAAACAGATGAAATTACGAAAACCACTTTTCGAATGATGATGGTTACGATCTCGTAAGTTGTTCTGTTACAAATTACGTGGAGGAATTTCGAAACGGGATCAGTATGACACAACCAGCGCTTGAGTGTCGTTATGCCGTTGTTGCGCTGAACGATAGCTGCACGTTCGTTTCTCCAGAAAGCTATTTACGCTACGATGAGATGCACATTTTATTTCCTTTCTAAATCTAATCTGAGCGTTGTTTTCTGAATGACAATGTATTGAGGAGATCTCGATCCCGTCGAACGGAAAGTGAAAACATAGCAAAGTTCACGGGCAACCAGCAAGTCAGTGGAGTCGTGCCTCGGACTGCATCTGGATGCGCGGGTGAGTACTGCATTCGTGCCGGCGATGCAGCGAGCGCTGCTGCAAACAATAGGCTGCCTGCAATCAAATCGCTGTTCACACAATGCGACATGCTAGCGTTCATCACGCAACCTTCATCATATCGCGCGCCAAGTCACTGAGCTTCGTTTCCAGTAAATAAATCGCATGGGTGCGAATTAAGATTTCTGATGAGGGGGGGGGGTAGAATCATAGACAGACAAACAGACAGACAGTTAGATGGATGGATGTATGGATAGATAGGATAGATAGGAAAGATGGATTAGATGGATAGAATAGATAGATAGATAGATAGATGGATAGATGGATAGATGGATAGATGGATAGATAGATAGATAGATAGATAGATAGATAGATAGATAGATAGATAGATAGATAGATAGATAGATAGATAGATAGATAGATAGATAGATAGATAGATAGATAGATAGATAGATAGATAGATAGATAGATAGATAGTTAGATAGATAGATAGATAGATAGATAGATAGATAGATAGATAGATAGATAGATAGATAGATAGATAGATAGATAGATAGATAGATAGATAGATAGATAGATAGATAGATAGATAGATAGATAGATAGATAGATAGATAGACAGACAGACAGATAGGTATATAGGTAGATAGATAGATAGGTACCGTAAAGTGGGGATATTTCGGACGCAGGGGTAACATCAGACGGTAATTCAATTTATCATATTTTATGTTGGTAACACCAGTTCTTAGCATCTTTTCCGCGCTTTTTACTATGTTCGTATGTTTCTGCACATTTTTAAAGACCCATTGGTGAACTGGTGTTACCAACATAAAATATGATAAATTGAATTACTGTCTGATGTTATCCCTGCGTCCGAAATATCCCCACTTTACGGTAGATAGATAGATAGATAGATAGATAGATAGATAGATAGATAGATAGATAGATAGATAGATAGATAGATAGATAGATAGATAGATAGATAGATAGATAGATAGATAGATAGATAGATAGATAGATAGATAGATAGATAGATAGATAGGCAGGCAGGCAGGCAGGCAGGCAGGCAGGCAGGCAGGCAGGCAGATTTATTCGTTCCATAATATTCTTACATTTGCTTTATAGCATAGAATAAAGAACATGTCCAATTCTTACATTTAACATATAAATGCAATACATATACCTTTCAGGAGGCCGAGACGAAGATGGGAAGATATTAAAATGGATTTGAGGGAGGTGGGATATAATGGTAGAGACTGGATTAATCTTGCTCAGGATAGGGACCAATGGCGGGCTTATATGAGGGCGGCAATGAACGTCCGGGTTCTTTAAAACCAGTAGGCCTAAGTAAGTATAAAATGAAAATATGAAATATGTACAGAATTAATAGTTTAATACCAATAATATTTTATGCAATGTAATGTATTCACCATTTAATAGTATTAAAATATTTACACCGTACTGTGAAATGTCAAGAATTCATCTACAGAACAGAAAGTGTGAGATATTAAGTAATTTTTTAGTTTTACCTCAAATAATGCAGGGTTTTGGCTATGATTCTTAATGTCTTCGGGAAGACTATTGAACATTTTTATCGCCATGTAACGTACTCCCCTTTGATAGCAAGATAAATTTGATGATGGCGTATGAAAATCCATACATAAAATTATTATTATCCTCATTCGATACGGCTCAACGCTTGGTCGCACTGAGTTGCTTGTCTTGCATCTTGATCATAATAATAATTATATCCGTGAGCAGCCTTATGATAAGATGTGTAATTCCTAAGTTATTGACTGTTGTCAGCTTGCCGGTGATGCTTACTTTATACTTTATAAAGTATATTCGTATTAAAGGAATTATATTTTGTGAGGGGAGATAGAAGTTATCCCTGGCAGGGATGTTAATATGAATTTATGAGAGGGAGATAACTTTGCAACAGGGGGAAAATCCCTCCACTCCCCCGTTAGTTTGCACCCTCTGTATGTACAACAATGGCTTAATTAAAGACGTGGGGATCTGTAGGCAGAGAAATTTGTGGTAGGCCGTTGAAGAATTCAATCTATTAATGTAGCTATATTTACTTGTTACTTCCTCGTTAGAAATAGTATTTTTATACTGCAAAAATCATAGGGAGTTTCGTAATACAGGTTTTTTTTACCTCCGACGACGAAAATACGGTTTTTTGACATGCCGTTTCTCTGTTTGTGTAAAGCTAATTCGATTTCTTCCAAACTACTGGACTTATTTTGCTAATAGCCTGTGCATTCCTGCCAATTTATCTGAAAATGATGCACACGAAACATAACAATTTTAGTAAAAATTTATACAGTGTATTTCAAATGATAATGAGCAAAATGGCGATGAATTCGAAATTTAACCCAAATAGTAGAGCTTTATGTAGAATTATCACACGATTTATTGGGAATTTTGTCGGAATCCGCTATCAGCGCCTTTCTACTACTACTACTACTACTACTACTACTACTACTACTACTACTACTACTACTACTACTACTACTACTACGATACTACTGCTGCTACTACTACTGCTACAAGCTACCGGCATAGCTCATGCGGTAGCTGATCCGGAGTTTCGCTCGGGTGTGGGTTCGATTCCCGCTTGGGCTGATTACCTGGTTGGAATTCTTCGAGGTTTCTCCAAATCGTAAGGCGAACGTCAGGTAACGTATGGCGTATCCTCGGCAACATCTCGCTACGAACAATTCCATCGACGCTAAATAATCCAGTAGTTGATACAACGTCGTTAAATAACCAAAAAAATTCTACCACAAGCACTGATACTACTGCTGTCGCTAATAAAACTACTAATACTACCGGTACTACTGTTGTTAGAGCAACTAATAATATTATTGCTACTTAATGCTAATATTTCTGTACATATTCAATTATAAATACTACTGCTGCCCATACTACTCACACTACTACTGCTGCTTATGCTACTAGTAACTACTACTGCTGTTCATAATACTATACTTCTACTGCTGCTGCTCGCTCATACTACTAGTACTACTATTCCTCATACTGGTGCTGATCATACTACTAATAACCACAACTGATGTTCATAATACTATACTACTACTACTGCTTTTCACTCATACTACTAGTATTTGTGCTGCTCATACTACTAGTGCTGTTGTTGCTCATGCTACTAGTACTGTTGTTGCCCATACTACTAGTACTGTTGTTGCTCATACTACTAGTACTGTTGTTGCTCATACTACTAGTACTGTTGTTGCTCATACTACTAGTACTGTTGTTGCTCATACTACTAGTACTGTTGTTGCTCATACTACTAGTACTGTTGTTGCTCATGCTACTAGTGCTGTTGTTGCTCATGCTACTAGTACTGTTGTTGCCCATACTACTAGTACTGTTGTTGCTCATACTACTAGTACTGTTGTTGCTCATACTACTAGTACTGTTGTTGCTCATACTACTAGTACTGTTGTTGCTCATACTACTAGTACTGTTGTTGCTCATACTACTAGTAGTGTTGTTTCTCATACTACTAGTACTGTTGTTGCTCGTACTACTAGTACTGTTGTTGCTCATACTACTAGTACTGTTGTTGCTCATACTACTAGTACTGTTGTTGCTCATACTACTAGTACTGTTGTTGCTCATACTACTAGTACTGTTGTTGCTCATACTACTAGTAGTGTTGTTTCTCATACTACTAGTACTGTTGTTGCTCGTACTACTAGTACTGTTGTTGCTCATACTACTAGTACTGCCGTTGTTCATACTACTAGTACTGTTGTTGCCCATACTACTAGTACTGTTGTTGCCCATACTACTAGTACTGTTGTTGCTCATACTACTAGTACTGTTGTTGCTCATACTACTAGTACTGTTGTTGCTCATACTACTAGTACTGTTGTTGCTCATACTACTAGTACTGTTGTTGCTCATACTACTAGTACTGTTGTTGCTCATACTACTAGTACTGTTGTTGCTCATACTACTAGTACTGTTGTTGCTCATACTACTAGTACTGTTGTTGCTCATACTACTAGTACTGTTGTTGCTCATACTACTAGTACTGTCGTTGCCCATACTACTAGTACTGTTGTTGCTCATACTACTAGTACTGTTGTTGCTCGTACTACTAGTACTGTTGTTGCTCGTACTACTAGTACTGTTGTTGCTCATACTACTAGTACTGTTGTTGCTCATACTACTAGTACTGTTGTTGCTCATACTACTAGTACTGTTGTTGCTCATACTACTAGTACTGTTGTTGCTCATACTACTAGTACTGTTGTTGCTCATACTACTAGTACTGTCGTTGCCCATACTACTAGTACTGTCGTTGCTCATACTACTAGTACTGTTGTTGCTCGTACTACTAGTACTGTTGTTGCTCGTACTACTAGTACTGTTGTTGCTCTTACTACTACTAGTACTGTTGTTGCTCATACTACTAGTACTGTTGTTGCTCATACTACTAGTACTGTTGTTGCTCATACTACTAGTACTATTGTTGCTCGTACTACTAGTACTGTTGTTTCTCATACTACTAGTACTGTTGTTGCTCGTACTACTAGTACTGTTGTTGCTCATACTACTAGTACTGTTGTTGCTCATACTACTAGTACTGTTGTTGCTCTTACTACTACTAGTACTGTTGTTGCTCATACTACTAGTACTATTGTTGCTCGTACTACTAGTACTGTTGTTTCTCATACTACTAGTACTGTTGTTGCTCGTACTACTAGTACTGTTGTTGCTCATACTACTAGTACTGTTGTTGCTCATACTACTAGTACTGTTGTTGCTCGTACTACTAGTACTGTTGTTCCTCATACTACTAGTACTGTTGTTGCTCATACTACTAGTACTGTTGTTGCTCATACTACTAGTACTGTTGTTGCTCATACTACTAGTACTGTTGTTGCTCGTACTACTAGTACTGTTGTTGCTCATACTACTAGTACTGTTGTTGCTCATACTACTAGTACTGTTGTTGCTCATATTACTAGTAGTGTTGTTGCTCATACTACTAGTACTGTCGTTGCTCATACTACTAGTACTGTTGTTGCTCATACTACTAGTAGTGTTGTTGCTCATACTACTAGTACTGTCGTTGCTCATACTACTAGTACTGTTGTTGCTCATACTACTAGTACTGTTGTTGCTCATACTACTAGTAGTGTTGTTGCTCATACTACTAATACTAGTTGCTACAAAACGGGAGAAGTGGTCAGTGAAATTGGTAGACATCAGTGCTGATAACGACCTGTATTACTAAGGTAAAAAAAAATTACTGGTGATTAATATTTTTCGAGTTTTAATGAGTGATCAATATTAGTGAACTAGTAAAAGATCAAGAAAAGAGCAAGAGGATCTGTGTAGTAGTACCAATTAAATTAATATCAAGGCACCAGAGTAATGAAGGTGTGAATAGTACGAATTATTTGATGGTGAAAATAAGTTTTTATAACAAATAGTGAACTGAATAACGAAGCGGCTGTAGAAGTGAACTGGTGTAAACAGTAAGGTATACGTCAACTAGTGAATAAATAATAAATAGCAATAATAAGGTAGGATGAGTATTAAATAGACGATGGACTGAGCAGCAAGAGGGGAGATAGCTACTGGGATTAGGGTAGTTTTAATAAAGTATACTGCAAAGAAGTGTAACTTGTAATGATTGTTAATGGTGGCACCGTATTCGTGAAAATATGAGATTCACCATTACATGTAAGAAATGCTGTGACGAAATATATACCATATTTGTGATATGCAGTAAAACTAGGAGAACCATAAATTGAATTTATAAAATAAAGAGTGAGTTCCTTGACTTTAGAGCGGACGAGGAAAGTTGCAGTTTTCCCTGCGTCAAATATTTTGTAATTTAACTTTTTAAATCTCATCGCAATGAAGAGAAATCACGTCACCCGCCTGTTAGCTTTATTACACGACAGAACACAGCCGCCAGTGTTTACTGGAAAGGGCAAGACAACACATTCGCTTGGACCATACAGAATGCAGTGTGTAATCAAGTGCCTCTTAAAACATTTATTGCATCTTCGTTCGCTTTAAATCACTACAGAGTCCAGTGATGACTTGACGTTCCGTTCTCCAGTTCCGGTTTTTTCTTCCTCCTCAAAGACGCTAGTCATCCGTTCTCACAGTTTCGCAAATGTCAAGTTTATGTTTCTCTTTGAAGACGATTCATTACCGGCTGATAACCTTCCCATGTGAAAAGATTTGAAAGCTCTCTGTTGTCATGAAAGTCGTATAGCTTTCAGGTGATATTCACACATCATCAACAATCACCAATCTCTCACAGATCATTTTTCATGGTATTCAAACAGTGCAAGATGCTCGGACGTTACGAAACATAATAAATCTTAAGGTCCATGACAATAAGAATTTAATATGTTAGCAAGCATATTTTCCGTTAATTAAATTACTTAATAATAATAATAATAATAATAATAATAATAATAATAATAATAATAATAATAATAATAATAATAACTAGCGAAATTTAATTAAGTCTTACAATTTTATTTTTTGTAAAATACCTGTTGGGAAAGGTTACCTGATTGAGGTTTTTTCTAAGATTTTCCATCAACTCATTAAGAGAAAAATTATATAGGCGGTATATCGGCCTTAACAGCTATTATGATCTTCTAAGTAACTTAAAGAAAATGTGATAAATTGATCTTTTGGTTACCGAAATAAAATAGTGCAAACGTCCTTTGACCTATTATATTGTTTCTTGTTACACTCACATTTCCCTATCAACCATTAAAATAACAAGATTCAATATACAATCTTTCTATCCTCTACAACACGCCTGCACAAGGTTTGCGCTCTCTGAGCCGGCTCACAGCTCATGAGCGGAATGCAATATTAGCTGCGCTCTTTATAAGGGTGGACTGCAAGAAGGGGTGATCTCGTACAAAATGTACACAAAAGGAAGTACTATTACGAGTGTTTATGAAATGAATTCCCGTTCAGTGTTTGCAAAACTATCATGGATTATTATTAATTAATAAAGAAATATTTATTTTACAGAAATAATAGAAATTCTATAGCTACTTAAATGTACAATATCATTTTGTTATATTTTTATTTATCAGTACATCAAAACGAGGTTTTATGCCGTTGGCAGCTGAAGGAACAGTAGCCTACTGATCGTAATGAAACATCAGTTACAGATGTTCGATGTCTGTCTTTTTAAAGTTGATTGTAGAAAACAGTTGCTCACAAATATAAATGTTGAGTCAAACATAGCAATCATTTTCACAGCCAGCCTGTGTAGTCGTGGATATTATTGCTAATGTTTAGTCTTGTAAAACTCAACCAGGCTAGTAGTATTATTCAAACGATCTTTAGCCCTTAGGTCACATTGAAGATCAATAAGTTCGAGCTGTAAATCGTTAAATGTTAAATGTTATGTTCCGTCTTTTAGATTCGTCCATACTGTACTGTAGCAGTAGGTAAGCAACGTGAAACAGTTACTGAGAATAGGCCTACACACTGCACTCCACTAGATAACTGAGTGGTCGTTTCCCTCTCATCTAACTATAGCAAGTCTATGTCATTCTGACGTATCTTCCTCTCCGTTTCGGCGAGCGGTAAACACGGCTCTCCCGCTCCGAAGAAGCGCTGTTTGTGCAGGTATGCTCTACAATCTTGGAGCTTCTACAGACGACTTAACTACACCCTGTCATTTCAATTTCATTGTGATAGATACTTCTCAAACAACTTAGTCCTTTGATAGTAAACAACCCGACTGCACTCACTAAACTCTTGCTCCACGAATGTTCTACGTACTATTTTTCTCTAACAGACTCGAAATCAAGGAACTGTATTTTTAACTTTTTTTCACGTCAACACGCTGCAAATTAAACAATGACAGACACTGTCACGCTGCAAGTCAGGAATAAGGAAATTCCAAGCTGATAATTGCATCTCAGTCAGAGCATTTCTTGAGATGCTGCCGATAGCGCAACTTTCTGTTGTTTGAAGGGAGCTCCACGTTCCAGTCTTATATTGTTCACAGCCGGAACACGACGAGGTGAAATTATGACACCACGACTTCTAATTATTGTTACGTGTGGGACATCCAATTTTAGTAGGAGCAAAGAACGGGAACAAATATCAATCCATTCATTTATTTACTCTCTCACATACTGTCACTCTTTCAACCTCTCTATCATTCAGACTCAATGTCTCTAACTTACTCATTCTTTACCACACTCCATTACACCTACAAGTTCCCTCACTTATAATCATATTCTCATACGCTCAATTTCTCATATACTTACAACTCACACATTTATAAGCTTATTGCCTCATACTGAAGCACTCTTTTATTCATTCCCTTATAATCACCCTCATATATCCACTCTTTCACAATCTCTATCAAATTCTCCAACTCATATATCACTCTCACTATCCATATCTCTTTTTTTATTCTCACAAGCAAACATTCTGATGAAGGGGCTGATAGAAAAGTTACATTTTTTCCTTCCACCATTTTAATAATGTCAAAAGACGTGCTTATACAAATTTTGGCCACTCGACCGCAATTACGAGGCCGTCCAGAAAGTGATTTTCCCTGGGATCGTTTACAGAAAAAAGCATAATTGCATAGAAATATGTACTGAAACAGATGCAGCAATTATTGCGCTATTTGTCAACATATCCCCCACTGGAACTGAGACATTTTTCATACCATGGGATCAATTTTTGTATCCTTGTGTCGTAGAAATCAACCGTCTAGGATCGGAACCAGCGTTTGACAGCCGTCTGCACCTCTCTGTCGGTCCCATAATATGGCAAATGTCTCAATTGAGTAGAGAATATGTTGGAAAAAGTCTCAACAATTGCTGTGTCTGCCCCAATAAATTTTTCCAGTAAAATTGTTTTTTCTTTCTGTTAACGGTTCTGGCGAACTTATTATTTTACGGCCCTCGTAATTGCGGTCGAGTGGCAAAAATTTGTATAAGCACTTTTTTTGACATTATTAACATAGTGAAAGAAAAAAAAATAACTTTTTTATCTGCTCTCATCAGAATGTTTGCTTGTCAGATGTCAAACCTCTCATTATCACAGAAGCTTTTATTGACTCTCTTATAATCACTTTTTCCTATACCCAATCTGATTGATTAATTCTCTCATAATCAGTCTTTTGTACGCACAATCTCACCAATTCACTCTCTCGCAATCACATTTTCGTACATCCAATCTCTTATTAGCACCCTCAGAATCACTTTTTCATTTCCCAATCTTCTACATTCATTTCAACACAGTCACATTTTCATATGTCGTTCTCCTATATTTTCTCTCTCACAACCACTTTTTCATACTCCCGATCTCAGACTTTCAATGCCTCACAATCACTTTTTCAGAGCCCAATTTTAATAATTTACTCTTTCAGAATCACTCTTCAACACATCTCATACCAATAAGTACCTCAAAATCTTTTCTTTAGGCCCAATCTTAACCATTCGCTCTCTCATAATCACTTGTTCTTACGCTCAATGCCATCCTTTCACACCCTCACAATCACTCTTTTATACTCCCTATTTCAATTATTCACTCTTTTAGATCATTTTTTATACTCCAAATATCATCAATTCACTCTTTCACAATCACTTTTTCAGAGTTCTAATTTCAGTCATTAAGTCCATTATAATTACTTTTTTACGAGGTCAATCTCATCAATTTCATCTCTAATAACCATTTTTCAGACTCTCAGTTTCAATAATTCACACATCCAACCTCACCAATTTCATTTCTAATAATCATTTTTTGGACTCCCAATTTCAGTCATTCACTCCCTTATAATTACTTTTTAACTCTTAAGGTATTAAGTAAGCTGATCCGGAATATAACTTAGGCCTACATCCAACACTAGGTTAAATTCTAACCCAGAACTATGGGACATAGCCTTGTGTTGCCTGAATATACAGATATGGAAGTTAAAATAGAAATCAGACGAAATGCCACAGCAAAGACAGAACAAATTAGTGCGTAATTTAATTTATTGGTTATTTTACGACGTTTTATTAACTGCTAAGGTTAACTAGCGCCTGTAAATTAGTGATACTGATTGTGTGTTTGCATTTTGTCTTAGGAAGTGCAATAACCTAATGAAGAAGTCAAGAAGAGCGAGGATTTCCGCCTTCGTCCGGGAAAGCGGAAGTCTCAGAGACAGAACTTCCTTCCCTCCAGGACGGTGTAGGCCACCAGCAGCCGTTTTCTCTGCAATATGCAGATGAGCTGCACAACAGAAAAGTGACGATGCAACAAGCTGTACAATCCCGGATGGTGAGCCTCGCGCATTCTTAACCTAGAACTGTATGAAGGTGAGTGATGAAAGCTCATTACGGCCGCTATGCTCAGCAGAAAATATCAGAAGCAAGACTAAGTGGAGCCCTGATCCGTTCTGGTAATATTGACAAAGAGAACAGCCGTTGTAACTGCAATTTAAGCTGACTTAATTATTTGGCTTCCCTTCTAGATTAAAATCAACAGACTGCAGATTGAAAGGGCGCTGTTGCAATACAGATTGAAAGCTATATTTTATTTTTTGTCACAACGTTCAGGACCCTATTCCACAAAAGCATGCAACAATACAAGTAAATTCATCTGCAATTTGTATAAATTTTTTTTATTTAATTTATTGGGTTATTTTACGACGCTGTATCAACATCTCAGGTTATTTAGCGTCTGAATGATAGGAAGGTGATAATACCGGTGAAATGAGTCCGGGGTCCAACACCGAAGGTTACCCAGCATTTGCTCGTATTGGGTTGAGGGAAAACCCCGGAAAAACCTCAACCAGGTAACTTGCCCCGACCGGGATTCGAATGCGGGCCTCCTGGTTTCGCGGCCAGACGCGCTGACCGTTACTCCACAGGTGTGGACAATTTGTATAAATTATGAGGAACTTTTTCCACGAAGTATGCTACACAATGAGGACCGTTTTTGCAAAACTTGCTAACTGCAAAATTTTCAAAACTGAGATTTTGATGTATTCGTTAACATAAGGCAGGCCTCTACATGATGTTAAAGGCGTCTTAGTAAAATTGGGTTATTTCTCTTCATTGTAGTGTGTCAAAGTGTGATCGTTTTTTCAAAACTTGTTTTCTCCTAAGTGAGAGATAGCAGCAAAATTTGCTTATTACAGTGTTTTGTCTCTCCTGTAAAATTTAGTTTTTTTTTTTTTTTTTTTTTTTTTTCAGTTAGCAAGTTTCACAAAAAACGGTCCTCATTATTTTAGTTTATCATTCCATACTTACATGTTACAAGTGAAATTAGCACTGATAAGGCTCATTCACAATGAAAATTAAACATAACGTAAACATTAACATAAGCACATAAACATATGCCACAAACTTAAGTAGCCAAGGCCCATTCACAACGAAAATTAAACATAACGTAAACATAACACGTGTGTGGAAACAAACATACCGAATCAACAAAACTACAGAATCTATTACATAAAAATGGAGAATTGCACAATGACTGACGATGTAGCTATTCAATTTATGTTTCTAATAACTACAATGGCATCAGTATATGGCTTTCAATACTTGAAATCAAAGAAACGGAGATGTAAAATAATCAACTTTTCGTCATATGATTCCATGTTGCGCGCCTAGCTATCATCACGGCCAATAGATCAAAATATTGCCTGTAGGCAAAGCCCATGAGATGTTAAACAAAAAGTGAAAACACGCTTTCCGCTTGTGTACTGTTTCCAAATCGCATAAACATAAGCATGAAAGTTTGGAGTTTGCAAACTTTCATGTTAACGTCTTATGATTAAGATTAAGTTTATAGCTATGTAATTCATTGTGAATGCTTTCATTAAATAACATGGACACAAGGTTTTATGCTTACGTTATGTTTATTTTTAATTTTCATTGTGAATGGGCCTTTACAGTAGGCCTAGTCTATGTTTGGCAAAATATTAACATTAGTTCATATAGTCTACGTACGTACAGTTTTTTCTACCCATGGAATGGAACTAATATTGCTAATACCAGAGTATTTTTGAACAATTTTTTATGGTAACAATAATTAGTAGAAGAGAAAAATTCGCTCCTGCGCGGCGCCCGGAATCGAACCCAGAACCTTGGTTCTACGTACCAAGCGCTTTAATCACCGAGCTACACCGAAGTTCGATCCGCAGCACCGAATCGATACCCCCTCCTCTAGTGTTTTTCTCTTTGTAGCCTTACTTCATTTTCGACATATATGTTGCTATCTTTACGTACAGTGGACTCTCCTAAGTTCGACTGAACAGAATTGAAAGTTCAGTTCAATAAGAGTAGTGGGTGTGGCAGGTGAAATGAGTACAAATTCTTATTGGTTATCCATCAACGAATACAGTACTGTACTTGTATTTCCTGCCCGCCCCGAGACTTGTGTATGCGCTTCTAGTACCACAGTGGGTTTCGACAGTTCCGTCTCACAAACGGCACAATTCTCAAACAGAAAAAGAAGAGTTCATTAATTTAAAATCAGTGATGAAATATGGATGTCCTAATAAATAAAATATTCTGTTTTCCTTAAACAAAAGTATCTCTACAAGACATAGAACCAAATCCCATTCAAATGACAAACCCATTTCTTAGTACCCTTATAGGGGCATCTCTAATTCTTCTACGTAAGCATTTGAACTAAAGGATGTCGAACTTGTTTTCTTTCGAACTTAAGAGTTTCCGCTATAAATTTTTTATGTTATATCAACATATAATATAAGAAATATATGGTCTAGTACAGCCGTGGCGAAAATGTGACTCACGTGAACATTGTGGCTCGCAATGATAGCTGTGCATTTTTCTTGCTTTCTACCTCCCACAACCTCCACCCTCTCACTCACTGGAGTCAAACTCCGTTCCATTTGTATTTGTCTCTGACCTGCGAGTGGCATATCGTCGCAATGTCTCTCTCGAATACATGTACCTCTACAAAAACGAAAGTTTCAAGTAGGATGGTAGGACGCATTTTTTTGCTGCCAATATGATGAGAATATTAAATGTATGATTTGTTCACAAGTATTACGAGGAAAACGGTTGTATAACATAAAACGGCATTATACTACATGTTACTGATGAAACATTAAAAGGTTAAGTGTTGTTATTATTATAATTATTATTATTATTATTATTATTATTATTATTATTATTATTATTATTTCTGTACGTCGATCTTTTTCAGCAGATGTATGAATAATGCGGTTAGATCTTCAATTTAAACTCACAGATTTACAATGTGATGTTAAATGAAAGCTAGATGTAAGGACTTGACAAATGTTGAACTTTTCAAATCTTTGCCAAAAAATAAATATCCGAAGCTTCGTCCTTTCGCTTTCTCTGTTGAAGCCATGTTCACTACAACTTACGTTTGTGAAAAATTATTTTCAACAATGAAAATAGTAAAAACCAAATTTAGATCACGACTGACAGACAAATACCTTCGTGATCAACTACGACAGGCAGTAAGTGACATAATTCCTGATTTTGAAACTGTCGCAGAGACATTCTGAAGACAGTTAATTTTAGGTTGTGATAATGTGTCCTATGTTTCATTCTTCATTTCTTTCTTCGTTACACGTACTAAACATTAGTTTGTAGCCTTGTACTGTATAAAATTGTATTTAAGTGCTTGACGTAAGGAAAATGAAAATTCGTTAATAAGTCAGACAGTTTCTTCACTTCCCCTTCAGGTGTCCGCCTCCCTCCATAGGTGCTATGCACGTTGCAGGTTACACAGTGGCTCGGCGCACGATCACATTTTCGCCACGGCTGGTCTAGTAGCAATGAAAGTGATGAAGATGATAATAAAAGCATAGAGTTCAGGAAGAAACACTAAATTTACAATTTAATACAAAATTTGGGTCTAATGAACGTTTTAGGTTAAGTGGTATGGAGGCGGTATAACTGAAGATTGTTGGTGGAGCAATCTGTTTACTACAATCGGCACTACTGCAATTCATAAGAAGCCAAAAACCGGTATTTCCCCCAGGGCGAAAAAAAAAAAACTTTTCTCACATATTATCAGAAATATGCTATGAACTATGATAACTGCAAGGTAATATGTTGAGATATGTCCAAATAATTAAAATTTGTTTGAAGAAACGTTTCGATTATCCAACTAAATTAATTTATTCTGAATTTAATGTATTTAATATTGAACAAATTTATAAGTATACGCTGTTAAAATTTTATCATAAAAATCGTAATAAGTTTGTATTACAGACACACAATTATGACACAAGACGAAATATTAATTCAACATTAGTAGAACCTAAATGTCTCACATCTGCTGGTCTAAAGCATAGCATAAATTTTGGCCCTCGTTTGTACAATGCTTTAACTAAATTACACCCAGAACTTCTAACATGTAACCCACTAACATATAACAAGAAAATTAGAAACGTGTTAATATCTTCAATTTGATTAAATAAATTTATAGCCTATGTGTATGAATTAATCAACCTATATTATATTTGTATTCTATAATTTTGAAATATATATTAATCCTACATTTCACGTGCGATATTATTCTTCTCTAGTGTTAATATTATATTATATAATTCCATTGCCGCTGTAATTATATTTTAGTTCCTATTTTATTTTACTTATTTATTTGTATTATTATTTTTTATTTTAATATTATATCTGAACTGCGACCGAGCACGAGCGCTGCTCATTCGGTCTCAAATTTTGTTAATACTACTGTATCTTCTTTTTATATTGCTTGTATTATTTTATTTCTATTTCTCTTGTTTGTTTTGTAATTATATTATTTATTCTGTATATTTAAATTTAAATAAAATAAATAAAAAAATATTTTAGTTATATTAATTTTGCCACAGTTCCTTAAATAACGATATCAAGCTGTGGAATTAAATTCAATCAACAAGACAAGAGTTAAATGCTAATATATACCTACAGTATACTGTTTGTTCAAATAGAAGCCAAAACATCTAGATGGCACTGTAGAAGAAGGAGAGTAAGACTAATTGAGACAATGATGTTGATTAACTAGAACATAATTAAAAGAAGAAGACGTATTTTTTGTGAAATCCTCTCTCGGCCCACGCCATACGTAATTTGTATTGTGGATTTACATTCAAATGTGGGAAGACAGTCACTTTTTTACTCAGACTCACAGTGTCCGGGAATGTACATTGCGTTCACACATTCATCATAGCGGGGAGGATCCCATGCGTGACAGACCACAGAGTGCGAAGGCACTTTCCAAACGGTGAGCGGAGTATCCAGACAATGTGGGCCTTCAATTTGATGGCTACACCTTGAATCTCGCGAGTTCACTGAACTTGGCAATAGTTTTAAAATGTAAGAACTACAAAATCTTATACGCTTCAGCATTCAATTCTTATTCATTACGAGCGAATCATAAAATTGGATGTGCAGTGTCTGCATGACCTACGCCAGTGGTGACCAAGCAGCTCCTCTTACGAAGCACTGTGTGCACTCACAAGTAAAAAAGAGCAACGTTGACATCGCAAGCATTTGGACGACGTGCCCTCGCATACTTGCACTTGATGACGTGTGGATAAGGATTGTTTAAGGAGAGATGGAATTGACTGTCTTGACAATGTTAAATAATTAATAATTTAATTGTGTCTTACATAAGCATTATTTTTTAACTTTGCTCTAGAGTATGCCATTAGGAAAGTCCAGGATAACAGAGAGGGTTTGGAATTGAACAGGTTACATCAGGTGCTTGTCTATGCGGATGACGTGAATATGTTAGGAGAAAATCCACAAACGATTAGGGAAAACACGAGAATTTTACTGGAAGAGGTAGGTTTGGAAGTAAATCCCGAAAAGACAAAGTATATGATTATGTCTCCTGACGAGAATATTGTACGAAATGGAAATATAAAAATTGGAAATTTATCTTTTGAAGAGGTGGTAAAAATTCAAATACCTGGGAGCAACAGTAACAAATATAAATGATACTTACTTACTTACAAATGGCTTTTAAGGAACCCGAAGGTTCATTGCCGCCCTCACATAAGCCCGCCATCGGTCCCTATCCTGAGCAAGATTAATCCAGTCTCTATCATCACTCCCCACCTCCCTCAAATCCATTTTAATATTATCCTCCCATCTACGTCTCGGCCTCCCCAAAGGTATTTTTCCCTCCGGTCTCCCAACTAACACTCTATATGCATTTCTGGATTCGCCCATACGTGCTGCATGCCCTGCCCATCTCAAACGTCTGGATTTAATGTTCCTAATTATGTTAGGTGAAGAATACAATGCGTTCAGTTCTGTGTTGTGTAACTTTAACTTTCTCCATTCTCCTGTAACTTCATCCCTCTTAGCCCCAAATATTTTCCTAAGAACCTTATTCTCAATCACCTTTAACCTATGTTCATCTCTCAGAGTGAAAGTCCAAGTTTCACAACCATACAGAAGAACCGGTAATATAACTGTTTTATAAATTCTAACTTTCAGATTTTTGGACAGCAAACTGGATGATAAGAACTTTTCAACCGAATAATAATAGGAATTTCCCATATTCATTCTGCGTTTAATTTCCTCCCGAGTGTCATTTATATTTGTTACTGTTGCTCCAAGATATTTGAATTTTTCCACCCCTTCGAAGGATAAATCTCCAATTTTTATATTTCCTTTCGTACAATATTCTCGTCACGAGACATAATCATATACTTTGTCTTTTCGGGATTTACTTCCAAACCGATCGCTTTACTTGCTTCAAGTAAAATTTCCGTGTTTTCCCCAATCGTTTGTGTATTTTCTCCTAACATATTCACGTCATCTGCATAGACAAGAAGCTGATGTAACCCGTTCAATTCCAAACCCTGCCTGTTATCCTGAACTTTCCTCATGGCATATTCTAGAGCGAAGTTAAAAAGTAAAGGTGATAGTGCATCTCCCTGCTTTAGCCCGCAGAGAATTGGAAAAGCATCAGATAGAAACTGACCTATACGGACTCTGCTGTATGTTTCACTGAGACACATTTTAATTAATCGAACTAGTTTCATGGGAATACCAAATTAAATAAGAATATCATATAATACTTCCATCTTAACCGAGTCATATGCCTTTTTGAAATCTATGAATAACTGATGTACTGTACCCTTATACTCCCATTTTTTCTCCATTATCTGTCGAATACAAAAAATCTGATCAATAGTCGATCTATTACGCCGAAAACCGCACTGATGATCCCCAATAATTTCATCTACGTACGGAATTAATCTTCTCAAAAGAATATTGGACAAAATTTTGTACGACGTCAACAAAAGTGATATTCCTCGAAAGTTACCACAGTTGGTTTTGTCCCCCTTTTTAAAAATAGGTACAATTATGGACTCCTTCCATTGTTCTGGTAGAATTTCCTTTTCCCAAATAGTAAGTACAAGTTTATAAATTTCGCTATATAATGCACTTCCACCCTCTTGTATTAATTCTGCTGAAATTTGATCGATACCTGGAGACTTGTACTTTTTCAGATTTTCTATCGCAATTTCGCCTTCTGAAAGCGTGGGTTCGGGTATAAATGGCTCAGCAGTTTGTATTTCAATTTCGTCCCGATCATGTCTATTTGGCCTATGTACATTTAGTAGTTGCGCAAAATAGTTTTTCCATCGGGAGGAAATTAAACACAGAATAAATATGGGAAATGCCTGTTATTATTAGGTTGAGAAGCTTTTATCATCTATTCTCCTGTCAAAAAATCTGGAAGTTAGAATTTATAAAACAGTTATATTACCGGTTGTTCTTTATGGTTGTGAAACTTGGACTCTCACTTTGAGAGAGGAACATAGGTTAAGGGTGTTTGAGAATAAGGTTCTTAGGAAATATTTGGGGCTAAGAGGGATGAAGTTACAGGAGAATGGAGAAAGTTACACAACACAGAACTGCACGCATTGTATTCTTCACCTGACATAATTAGGAACATTAAATCCAGATGTTTGAGATGGGCAGGGCATGTAGTACGTATGGGCGAATCCAGAAATGCATATAAAGTGTTAGTTGGGAGGCGAGAGGGAAAATGACCTTTGGGGAGGCCGAGACGTAGATGGGAAGATAATATTAAAATGGATTTGAGGGAGATAGGATATGATGATAGAGACTGGATTGATCTTGCTCAGGATAGGGACCTATGGCGGGCTTATGTGAGGGCGGCAATGAACCTCCGGGTTCCTTAAAAGCCAGTAAGTAAGTAAGTATTATTATTATTTCAAAATAAAGCAACAGAACTGACGTATTGCTGGTATTTTAAAGTTGAAGGGCGGACTCTGCTACTCTTTTGCAAAATCGTATCAATAGAAGCAGATTGATTTGTAGTTTTATTTCATGTCTAATCTGTTCTGTATTTGGAAATTTAGAAAACGAAGTATCAGATGATGCTAGAAGACACTTCTTAATGATCTCCGTATCTGTAAATGGCTTAATTATTGTTACGTGGTTCGGTGATTTTGTTGTTAATTCGTTTTTATGTGCAGTGGAATACATTGTTTTTTGTTCAGATTCACGGACATTTTTAACATTTTCAGTTTTTATCTCCTAGATTGAGAATATTTTAGATATTCGTTATCATAATTTGAATGCACGATATAGTAATGCCTATTAAGATAAAAAAAGTTTATAACCCATTATTATATCAAGACATAAAAAGCATAATATGAGACCTGACATTACCTTGTATAAAGAAAATAAAAATATGTCGTTGCTGAACACCTTCACTGCCAGTAATGATGCAGGATAACCAAATTTTTCTCCAATTTTATATTATTATTATATAAATTAGAAAATAATTATCAGAAAAAGAATAGTAACTCACTATAGGCACTGCAGTGAATATGAAACTTTACGACATGTGCTTGGGAGTTGCCCACAGGGAGAAGTACTCAGAATAAAACGTCACAACATCATACGTTCTATGATCGCAGATGCACTTCGATCCAAAAATCTAGACGTTCACGAGGAAGTTCATTGTATTGCTGATGGTGGGAGCAATCGTAGGATCGATATCATAGCTATAAATAGGAATAAACAGACAGCCGAAATAATTGATCCTACAATCAGATTTGAAATCTCAGCCACTCAACAATCTGAAGTGAACGAAGAGAAAAAGAAAATCTACGAGCCCATGATTCAGTACCTATCGGCGAAATACAACATAGAAAGAATCACAGTTACCGGTCTCTTCTTCGGAGCGAGAGGCACCATTCCGAAAGCCTTTGTAAAGTGGAGGGAAAAATACAAGCTGACGAGAGATTTTCAAGATGCCATCGTCACCATCATAATAAAATTTTCTGTAGCGATATTTCGTCAGCATCTTTATGGTGTACATTCAATTTAAATTATACTTGGTTCTATTTTTTTTTCTAATATCTTAATCAATTTTGTCTGAAACCTGTTTATATAATTTTTCATTTTAAATTTTATTGTGAGCTAGTCTGTGTCACAGGGCAAACCCAAATATTGGGTCAGATAAATTAATTAAATTAATATTAGTTCAGAGCCGCATGCGGTCCGCGGGCAGCGTAACTTGTACCACTGCTTTAACCACTACACCACCAATAACGAATCAAGGTTTGTAAAAGTCACATTATAGTATTAGCCCATGTCACAATGACATATGAATAAATGTAGATACTGAAACAAGAATCTTATTAACCGATGAATATCTGGAGATTCATTCATTGTTTCTGAGGTGTGATTATTTAATTATTTGTTAGTTTCATTATGCAAATATAAGATATGTATTGAGGTCAAGATTAACAGGGCCATAAATCGAGATCAGGAAAGCAGAGATTGTCTTCAGTTTGCAGCAATGACCTTGCGCTTGCATAACCATTTCATTTCCACCAGATTTATCTGATGAATTTCTTGCTCTGTTTCCTGAATCAAACGACCCGTGGATTGATATTAAATTTGTGGTCAACGGTTCGGAGAACAATACTCTCTCCAATCTGAAGGGAATTGTGGATTGAGATTTGAATCAGTCAGCAAGATAATTAATGTCTTGTGTCAGAATCGATCTCACTTTAGCCATTTGAGTAATACCATTATTATTATTATTATTATTATTATTATTATTATTATTATTATTATTATTATTATTATTATTATTAATTAGTTACTACATTATTACCTCTTCTTGTTTTCGACAAGTTCAATTTGTTAGCTGTTCATCGAATACCCCGCCGACTTACATGCGGCTTCAAGAGGAGCCTACTCAGACAGACCTCCTTCTAAACGTAACACCGAAGGAGATGAGTAATTAGCAAAAGAATTAATGTCTTCCTTTCTCTAATTACATTTTTTTATAGTTTTGGCAGGTTTTGTGTCAAACTTTGCGAGGTAGAACCGAAAGGATTAAATTATAGTTACTGAGTTTCAACATCCCTAATTTTTTCAGTCGGTTATTTAACAATGCTGTATCAACTACTACGACATCTAATCCCCATTTCAGTTTGGTTGATAGGCTTTCCCCTCTACTCACACTCTTTACCATCCGTGAAGGGCAAGATGCTACTATACATATTACTGACGTTCGACTAATTGGCTTCGAACATAGTGAAAAAGGTTTACCGGTAATCTATATTTGGAAAGCCTATACTAAGCGTTTGTATTTCATTTTATTGTTGTTTATATCAACTGGTACATTAAAAAGCTACTGACAGAAGATTAATGTTTTCTTCACCGCTAGTTCCTACTTTAGCATACACAATGGAACAATATGCACCGTGTCACTCCCCCACCCCCCGACTACATAATACAAACTAACATCTCTTAATTTAATTAATTATTAGTTGAAAATATTGTAAGAACGACACTAAAATATACTCTAACATGTAATTGTCAAACATCTGTGTCACTGTATTTTATATCCACTTATGTACTTTATTTAATATTTTATTTTCTTCTGTGTACAGCTTGGGGGGTGCAGTTATAAGAGGTAACAGCTACCGTTCTGTTACTGACGGACTCAGGGAAAGTAGAAGGGGAAAGAAATGCCTTCGCATCCTCTCAACTTGTATGAAAAGTCGTTTAGCGTCGATGGAATTGGTGATAGCGAGATATGATCTAGTGCGATTTGTCCGAGAATTTAATAATAATAATAATAATAATAATAATAATAATAATAATAATAATAATAATAATAATAATTTATTTAATCTGGCAGAGCTAAGGCCAGTAGGCCTTCTCTTCCGCCCAGCCAGACTCTAATTCTAATTAAATACATTTGCTTACATAGTTATTACATTAATATCTAGATCATAAAATAACATGAAAGTAAATAATGAAAACTGGATAACTAATGTTAGTGTGACAATAATAAACATTGGTAAGAAATAGTAATAATAATAATAATAATAATAATAATAATAATAATAATAATAATAATAATAGTAATAATAATAATAATTATAATAATAATGAGATAATTTAGATATTTATCTGTGATATATATATATATATATATATATATATATATATATAACCATTAAACATTGAGAAACCTGGAACAGCTATTATTGTTAACAAGAATTGTTAGAAAAATAACTCGTTAGGCTATTCTTAAATTGGTTTGATGTCTGACAGTCCCTGACATTACTCGGTAGAGAATTCCAAAGTCGAGGAACAGCCACAGTGAAAGAAGATGAATATGAGGATGTTCGGTGGGAGGGAATGGATGAGATTACCTGCTATTCGTCTTACAGCAAGAGAATACTCCGGAAAAAATTATTTTAGTTATACTAGGGCAGGGGTCGTCAGCACAGAGTACGCTGGGGCTAGCCTCTCTTACCCGCGGAAAACGCAGTGCACTATAGTGCTCTCGTAGCTGCTAGCGGGTATGCTCTCTATCTCTCCCTGTTGCACACGCAACGGCACCGCGTACCCATTGCACATTTCAGCGAGTGCTGACGATCACTGTACTAGGGAATTCAGTGAGAAATTGCAACAATACTGTAAATCAGCGCTCCTAGCGGTGAACATCTGAATCTTTTAGTACGTAATAGAGGAGGGATTGTTGCATAAATGTGGAATATTAAGTCTTTAAGTTACTATACTTTGTAAATACAGGGACTGTTTCTGATTTGTATTAAGTAATACCGCCCTAAAAATGTTCAGTAGATATGAACAAAGATGTTTAATAAAAATACAAGTTCCAAGAGGTAAAAATGCAACCCAGTGCTTTAGGGCATTACAAGAAGCTTGTGGAAGAAAAATCCTAACTATTGCAAGTTGGGTGAAAGCAAGGCATTCGCTGTCAATAAAGAGTTTGTATCCGAACAGCTTTAGATCGGTCAGTGAAAAAGAAGTCCAGAAATGATGCTGCAAATGAAGTCCGCCATCTTTCAAGGATTTGTCAACGTAATGTTGACATTGCAGGGGTCTATATTTGAAGTATGTAATGCCAAAAAGCAAACTAAATAAATTTAGTGAGAAACAGTTAATATGTTGCCATTACTTTTCGAATGCAGTATAAATACAGACACAAAAATGGAACGACTACTCACAAAGTTAAAAAAAAATTGAAATAAAAAAACTAAGTAAGCTTGAAAAAACATAAAAATGATAAAGCCATAATATTTCAAATTAGTGGTATTAATTTTGGAATTTACCATGTAAGATTATTTATTCTACATGAAAAAAAAATTCTATCTGAGAGATACTTATTTTTTTAACGACACCAATTTGTCTTTCGATATTTCTGATCTTCTCTCCTGGCTTAGGTGTAACCCACCTCTACGGTTGAAACGCCTGGAAGGCGGAATTACGTTACCCCGATTATAGGATAGGGTAGGGTAAGGTAGGGTAGGGTAGGGTAGAGTAGGGTAGGATAGGATAGGATAGGGTAGGGTAGGGTAGGATAGGATAGGATAGGATAGGATAGGATAGGGTAGGATAGGATAGGGTAGGGTAGGGTAGAGTAGGATAGGATAGGGTAGGGTAGGGTAGGATAGGATAGGGTAGGGTAGGATAGGATAGGGTAGGGTAGGGTAGGATAGGATAGGATAAGATAGGATAGGGTAGGGTAGAGTAGGGTAGGATAGGATAGGGTAGGGTAGGATAGGGTAGGGTAGGATAGGGTAGGGTAGGGTAGGGTAGGGTAGGATAGGATAGGATAGGATAGGATTGGGTACGATAGGATAGGATAAGGTAGGATAGGGTAGGGTAGGATAGGATAGGATAGGGTAGGATAGGATAGGGTAGGGTAGGATAGGATAGGGTAGGATAGGATAAGATAGGATAGGATGACCACGTATGATTATGTGGCGCAAGGAGAGGTCATAAATCTAGATTTGACCTAAATTCTAGATCAAATACGAACTCAAGAACTGTGACCAGTAATTCTGACCTGAAACTAAAACTGGTCACCTGATCATATACTAAAAATTATTAAAACAAACAGATTTGAAACTTGTAAATGAAATGCCAATTACTAATAGTCCATTTCTCGACAATTTTTGGGCCTAATACACCTGCGACATTAAGATAGCATGGCAATGACATTTCACCTAAGACGACGGAAGTATTTCGACTGGACAACGAACTATGTGCACGTATCCTTCGAGATTGTAACCCACAATCGTAGTTTCCGGCGTATGTTAGAGCGGCTTCTTACATTTCTTAATTAATTTGTGAAAATGTTAATATGTTCGTATAAATACACATTATCGTTGCTGTCAGATCAATACAAGTACCTCACAAATAAGCAAGCTTTTCCTAGGTAACACAGCCACTATATAGCTGGAGTTGAACGAAATCTGAACGACTGAGAAATCTGACAGCTAATTCGTGAGAAGAGTTTCGCTGATGAACGAGTTAATTGGAGCAGCAGTTACAAACATTTGACGTCAGATGGCGAAACAATGCAGCCATGATTTTTCTGAAGGTGTTACAACTAAGGGACAATTTTTTCAACGAAAGAAAATAATGACTTTCATTATAATTTCGAATACCGACTGCATATCTCGTTTATATTCTTTTACAATACGTCTAGTTTCTACGTCTGTATAAAACGATGTCGGCTGAAAAGTTGCGTAAAATTCACGTCATGGGTTCGAATTCCTATTAGATTATAAATATTTGTCCATTTTAATATAATATCTAGTGCATCGTGCTAACCCCACGTAGGTCTATATGAGGACACTAGTTATAATATTTATGTCATATACGAAAATATGGGATAAAATAGGCACGAGAATACTAGCCTAATGTAAACTCCCGAAAGGTATCTCGGCATAGAAATCTACCATATACAACATTTTATAATATGAAAAATTAATTAGGAACATTAAATCCAGACGTTTGAGTTGGGCAGGTCATGTAGCTCATATGGGCGAATACAGAAATGCATATAGAGTGTTAGTTGGGAGGCCGGAGTGAAAAAGACTTTTGGAAAGGCCGAGACATAGATGGGAGGGTAATATTAAAATTGATTTGAGGGACGTGGAATATGATGGTAGAGCCTGGATTAATCTTACTCAGAATAGGGAGCGATGGCGGGCTTATGTTAGAGCGGCAATGAACCTCCGGGTTCCTTAGAAGCCATAAGTAAATAAGTAAGTATAATCTGGAAAATGCTGAGATTGAAGTGACAGAAAAAAATTCTCTACTGTTCAACATTATAGATCAAAATGTTTGTAGGAATTTTGTTCGAAAGGAACATGCACCTTTGTTTAAATTGGCAATTTGTCACAACTCAAAATATAATAAACTGAAGTAATGTTAAAATCAATAAACACGTTTGAATTCATTTTCGTCGATTCTATTATCATCCTTATAAGAGTTACTGTAAATGCTCTCACCCCTATGGTCGTTATTGTTCTTGTCCTATTCGTCATTTTTCTCGTACTTTTCGTCATTGTCTTTTTTCTTGTCGTTATTGTCCCCGCCCTTTTTGTCATCGTCCTCGTTTTTGTCGGTCTGGTTAACACAGTTGGTATAGTGATGGTCCTCTATGCCCAAGATTGCGGGTTCGACCCCAGGCCAGGTCGATGACATTTCAGTGTGTTTAAATGCGACAGACTTAAGACAGATTTACTGGCATGTAAAAGAACTCCTGCGGGACAAAATTCCAGCACATCGGCGATGCTGATATAAACCTCTGCAGTTGCGAGCGTCGTTAAATAAACCATAATTTTTAAAATTTAAGAAACAGCAGATGTTGCATAATATAAATAATTTTTTTCTCAGTGTTATGAAGTTGTGTTTAATTTTAATATGTCACAATTAGAACAGCATTTAAAAACTGAATTTCATGTGAGAAATAAAAAGACGTGCTCCGTCCAAAGAACAAGTTCTGCTTACACATGTGTGCTGGAACCTTCTTCGTCTTCTACCAGTCAATTTAATAAATATTTGTACACGGCAATGGTTGCCGCAGACATACCATGGTATAAAATTGAAGTTTCAAGCATTCCTACGCAAATACTGATTCCTGATGAATCAACACTCTGGAAAAAAGTATTTGAACTCCTGCCGCACTGACACAATGGAAACGATTAGAGCTGAACTTGCCGATTCCTACGTATGGATTGCCGTTGACGAGACAATCAATGATCTCAGAAAACATGGAAAAATATTTAATTATTAATTGCGCCTCCAAACGATAATTAAATGAGGTTGAATCACATAAGCATGTGTAAATTTTTCATTTCTGTTTTCTTATCAGTGTGCAAATTGCATATAATAATGCATATATTTCAAGTTACATATTTTTATTTATTACATATTTATCTACAGTACCTGCTCACATTAATAGAATCACCTACAACTTTTCAAATAATGTATTTTAATTATTCTACATCTACTACAATTTTATATTAAATGTAAATATAACTATATTATCTCCATTACATTTTCAGAGAACCTTTTGAGCAATATTCATATTTTCTTATTACAAACTGACAGAATGCTGTTTATTTAAGCTCATGTGAAGTCCTTAAATTTTATGGATCCTCCTTTTGCTTTAATAACATCCTCAATTCTGCGTGGCATTCTTTCAGTCATTTTGGTTGTAATAATCTTTTTAGACATTTCCTTTTTACAAGTCCCTACAAATTCTCGATTGGGGTCAAATCCGGAGAACGTCCGGACCAAGGTCAAAGAGTGTTTTTTTTTCTGACAGAAATGCTTTCACTCTTTTAACAGTGTAACAAGGTGCCCTATCATGTCATTTTATAATCTGAAAATTTAAATATTGTTCAAAATTTGTTCTGAAAATATAGTGGAGGTAATGTAGTTGTATCTTTATACATAAATTTGCAATAAATGTAGAATTAAAATAAAGTATTTGAAAAATTGTAGCTGATTCTATTAATGTGGCCAGGTACTATACATAGGTAGGCCTATCCGTATTTTGACATTTTTAGCTACATATTCATGTTCATATTTCTCATTGTCATATTATATAAAATTCATGCTCTACTTATCAGATTATGTAAGTCTGTTGAAGTAGATATTCGGTTTTGAAACTGGTAATAGAACTCGGGACCTTTTGGTTCATAGACAACCGAAGCACTACACTAAGGAGAAGTCCTTTTAAGTTGTCAGTGAAAACTTTTAAAATTCTTACTGGTATTTCAGCATTTTAAAATATGAATTCTTTTTTAACTACAAGAGAAGAGAAATTCAGTCTGATGTAGTCGAATATACAGTACAGTGTCACAAACCTCCACTACTCTCTATTGTTTCTCTTTGGGTGGGTATAAGTAGTGGTATTGGAAGATTTCTTCTACCTTGTAAAGGGCAGAATCCGTACCATCATTCACCTTGTTCAATGTAATTTATTATTATTTGTCACAGCGGAGCGGAACTGATGGAAAATTACTTTAAACTGTAACAGCTCCAATTATAATCACAATAAAAGTGCTGTCTGTTTAACACCGGGTGGAGAGGTATAAAATGTCGCTGCGAAGAACAATGAAATTTAACCAAGAGCGCATAAACAAACAGAGAAGAAATGTTATAAAGGATAATCACAAGAAAGAGTTACAGGCCTTGACAGTATATTAAATTGTTCACCAATATAAAAATTAAGTAAGAAATGCAGGCCCAAACAATACGTATGGAACTAGAATGTCTTTGTTGTCATTGCTACAGTAAGTGCTAGTTGTATAAATTTATTATTCTCACATCAGACAATGAAATTAACCTTCAGTCAAGCTCCATTTAGATATTGAGTTATGTAAATATTACCGTAATCCAACATTATGTCGTTTCGATCTAAATTCAAATCTAATTCGTGAATTTTCTCAGTTCAGAATGGTTGAACAGAAATTAAATAATTCTTCATAAAAATAAAAGAGAATAATTCTGTTCCTACAAGTAAAATGGCGAAAGTGAATGAAGTTTATTTTAATGACATACGAAGGAAAGTTTGTATTAATATTTCATGCAAAATTAGGCTATGCTTACAATTATAGAAAGTATTGTCCCTAGTATTCCCAGTAACTAGATGCTTGGAGCACTGTAATCTCAAGAAATGTAAAAAACCACATCATGCTTCGTGACTGTATGTACTGGACTGCGGTAGTAGTCCGTAAAATAACAAAAACGATCGTCTGCAACTTTTAGGACATTTTTAGTTCAAGATTTCTTACTTATTTTGGTAGAAATTATGTACCATCTGCAACTATTTTCTGGACATTCTATAGCCTACATACATAAGTAATATTTTGTTATTATCTCTTTCTATATCGAATTGGTCCGCCATACTGGATCAGTGCTAACATAGGACCTTGTGACCAGAGAGCGTGGGTTACATTCCCGGAGTAGTTGTGTAAGAAATGTCATACCACGGGACTGGGTTTGTGTTCCTTCTCTTGCAATTGTTGTGTGTATCTGCGTCGTGCTGACCACATATTCAGGCAAGATCGCATTGTGTAGTTCTTTGATGATCAGTTTATAAAAAGAAAATAAATGCCGGCGCCTTAAAGTGCACGGAGGAGTTACGAACAAGAACATGTTTAATTGTTGCAAAAGTCAATCATTCCACACCCCTACGGTGGCTATGTGGTCATACCTTCAGCCTGTGATGCAGACGGCCCGGGTTGGAGTTCCGGCGAGAGCTTGGGTGCCTTAGATTTTTCAATGAAAAATCCATAGTGACACTTGTGGCGAAAAAGGTCTTAGTTGGGATTTTTGTCGGGGTTCTCCCCATTTCCCATATTAGGCAACTACATCTTCCGTCAACATTTCTCCATTTCGTCATTATTCCATAGCATTACCCGAAATGCCGGCTGGCGAGGTGCTGGCCTAGGGACGAGGGGGTGGTCTGCTCGAAACCGGGTACGCAGGGAGCCTTAGTGTAGTCAGCCGGTGTGGGTTTGGGAATGCGCGTACCTTGATGGTTAGCGGAATATATCGTAAAAGATCGCAGTGCTGGGTCATAGTGCCCCTATCCCGAAAATTCCATTCCATCATTCCACAGTTTCTGATCGCAGTTTCATTACTTTCAACCGTTTTTCGGGGGTAGGGCCGAAAAGTGAGATTAGGTACAACTTCACAATACAAACATCTCGACATGCAACTCACTGGCAGATTTAACTTAGTAGCAGCTAAACCAGTTATCCTAATGGGTGTATATTGTTTACATCGTACGTATTTATAACGGAATTCAATCACGTTACATGAGTAACTCACTTGTCTGCCACGGACAGTCAAATATTGGTTGTCTTCATATATTGATCCAGATGCGATAGAATTCGTTCGCACACGTAAAAATTCAATGTACAATAATTTTATTATTGAAGTATTTAAGATCGCTAAAGAAAATTTTATTGTACTGTAACGTTAAACATAATACAGTAATGTACAGAGTCTTAAAGCTTACCTTCCTCGTAATAAGGATCTCTCCTGGAAGTGAAATTATTTATTTTCTTACCTGAAACGGAAAAAGAACATAACTGTAATAAATTAAATAAATTTCGGTTGTTGGAAAATATGTAAATATGAAGGATCTATAATCTGGGTCTCAAATGTAAATAAGTTTATCTCGAAGATTCATCGAATTCTGAGGTGGCAACGCCTCGTTGAGAACTGTTTGACTGCGGCTCTGGAGATGAATAAGTGGTAGTCAGCTTCCTGAACTGTAAACTGATATTTATATTGAAGAACTGGATAAGAGGTATTTTGGGAAGCTGACGCCTCACATTCACAAGCGCGGCCATCACGCAGTATCACAGCTCACTGCTAGCAAATGTGAGTGAGACGTCGGGTTTCAAAATCCTTCTTATCCAGTTTCCATAAACTGTAAAAAAATCCTTTTCTGAGTTATTTTTTGATAACTTGCTTAAACCGATGTGTTATAAATGAAAACAAAATGGAAGAAAATCAGTTTGCAAAGTTCCATACTACAAACTTTAATGATGATAAAATAATAAGGCATAATATTTTTGATGAAATGTACAAAGAACAATGCGGGTTCTGGAACTGCAACTCAGAAATATGAGGGTATTTGGAACTGAAACAAATATTTAGTATACCTTCTCTCGTCAAAAGAAATTACTTTTATATCAGTTCCTTATTTGAGACTTGTAAAATATTAAGTTGAAAATTATTAGTTAAGTTACTGGAAAAGTACTGAACTTTCATTATTTCGAAATCATAAACCAAATAATGTGTTATAAGGCTTCTAGGTTAAAATGTTCAATCCAAATTGTCCAGAGGAAAAGATGTACATATGAAAAAATGTACAGTGCAAAATATCCGTAGAAAAATATCCATGAATAAACATTCCCAAGTCAGGAAAATGTCCAATGCTGAATGTTCAACATTTTTCAACTCATTGTATTCCAATATACTCGTTGCTAAACAAATTCGAAATACTAAGTTTTCGATATTATATAAATCTTAAAATTTCTTTCATAGATATACTGTAAAGTTAAGAATTCATATTAAACTAACATAATAAGAATGGAAAATCAATTTATTTTTTATTTTATGTAACGCCTTAAATATATTATTATCTGCTAACAGATTAAGGGAACATGGTGAATACGAAGTATATGAGGAAGTTCAATGTCTTTCTACGGAAGGATCTACACGGCGTGCTGACATACTAATTGACCGATATAAAAAAACTGGTCTCATTCTTGACCCCACTGTAAGGTTCGAAATTTATGAAGATCAACCAAAGCAGATACATGAAGAGAAACGCGCTATTTATCTTCCACGCTGTGATGATGTCAGTCATAAATATAATAGTCAAGATTGGAATGTCATTGGACTTATATTTGGTGCGCGAGGAACAATTCCCAAATTTACCTTGGAGATCCTCAGAAAATTAAAGGTTCCTGAAAATACTCTTCAGACAATTGCATCAACCATTTTAAAATCTTCATTGAACATCATCAATCACCATCTCTATTCATCTTTATAATATTCAATGTATATTATTTATTTTCAATAAATTTTTATCGTTTTGGTAGCTACCACATCTTGTCGCAGAATATATATATATATATATATATATATATATATATATATATATATATATATATATATTTAATTTCATTATGTGATTTTTTAACATTAATTTACATTTTCTTTTTTGTTCATTTAAATTGATTAGGATGCCGATATTTTAAATCCAAGATTTGGACGGCTATCATTTCGATCATGTATGTATAATTATGCCAAGTTCTCTTTATTAATTATATTTATTACTAATAGCGAAATAGACTTATTAAAATATCACACGACTACTCATATCTTTGCATAATTCACTCGCACGAGAACTCTAATAAAATTACCCATAAAAATGTGAAATACATGCATTATATGAATTTCGGAATCGAGAAATAATTCTATGATCGGTGATTTCAGAGTGCACAATAGTGGAAAAGGAGAAATACGAGCAATGACCTTGAAACAAGAGAAATGTTTACTATATTGAACAAAAATATCATACTATTGTTGTGTTACGCAATTCGTTGTCCATTTCTCGCCTTCTCAGATGAAAGAAACGTCTGTCTGTGGTCGCATATCGTTAAGTTCAGAAACGTAAAGAAAGGCTGCGAACTTGCGAACAATTGATCGCGTCACTTTCTCCGACTGGAAGATGAATTGATTCTTTCTCTGGTCTGCAGGTTAATCGTATCTGGTGCAGGGAAAGTAATGCGGGGTGACTAATCTGCTGACATTCGTCTCTTGACATTGCAGATGCTGCCTTTCTCTCGCTTTTTATACCGTCCTTGAACTTGTCTTCCGTTACAGTCCGTCCCTGAATACGAGACTTGCAAGTTATAACCGGCCCAGTGACAAGAAAGTAAGAGTGCCTGCCTTCAGCTGTTTGTCATCCAACAGTTACGACCTTTAAATGCTTTATCAATATTTGTTGTTATATTCCTCTCTTTCCTGAGTATACCTATAAAAGTCTATGGGTGTATCTAAATTGGTGTCAAATATTTCGGGGATGTGTTCCTAACATTAAAACAATTTAAAAAGTTAACAAGAACATGGGTCTCAAAACCATTCGTTAGGGAGTTATTAAAGGATTTGTCTCTTCATTGACCGCTGATTGTTTGATGGTTTTTTGTTTATTTGTATTTTGTAGAGCGAAGAAATCGGAAGAAAATGTATTCTGTGAGTGAACAGAACGAAATGATTTGCATCATTTAATTGATGATGTGCTTCTGGACGTCATCCAACGAATGTGTTTTAACACGATGCTGCTCCAGCTCATTTCAGTCTGATAGTTCGTAATTTTTTTAATGATCGATTTCCCCAAAGTTGCATTGGTCGAAGGGGATTCAGTGCATGGCCTGCTCGATCGCCTGACTTGAATCCAATGGATTTCTTCTTCTGGGGACATTTAAAGTCCCTGGTTTATGCGACTCCTGTACTTAATGTTGTTATTCTGAGAGCTTATCCAAACTGGATTTCACGAAATACGAAACACTCCAGGAATTTTCAACAGAGTACGCCAGAGCATGTAACGCAGGTTTAGGGGACACATCGAATCAGGAGGAAGCCACTTCGAGCAATTTTTGTAACATTAAATTTTGTCTTGTAACTCTGAAATAAATTATTTTGAGACCAATGTTCATATGAACCTTTTGTAATGTTTCTGTGTTAAGAAACACATCCCCGAAATATGACACCAATTTAGATACACCCTGTATATACATAATAGCTTTAATGTACATTAGACAAAATATTTGGTTTGTGGGTCTGTTGTGGATATTTCGTCCACTTCCTTATGTCCACAATTTGTTTCGTCCATTACCTTTCGTCCACGTTCTCTTGTCCACAACCGATTGGTCCATATAATGTACGTCCATCCATACATTTTGTCCACAACCTTTCATCCATCTTAGAATACATATTTGTGTTTCCCACTTACAATTGAAGAGTCCACTGCAAGAATGATGGCTGTCATTTGGAATACATTTGCAGGAGAAGCAATTGAAAGTTTGAAATGCTTAGCGCTCAAAGCTTAACTGTGATTTTCCGATCATTACTGGACAATGACTATCAGTGTTAATGCCATATAACTCTGTATGTACATTCTATATGTCTTAAGGTGAGAGGATGGTATATTAAAAAAATTTTTCCTATTTGGTGTAAATTATTAATTTTTTGTATGTAGAGAGCTCATAGCTGTGGCAACTCAACCAAATAAAAATGTTTTGAAAAAAATTATTTGGGGGCCCAAATTTGAAAAAAATATACCCAATGCAGGATTGTACTAAAAAAGATATATCTAAACCGTTTTTAAAGATAGATTAAACAGTTTTTGCAATGTATTTGCAAAAGTATGTTCTACAAACTGTCTGTAACAGAATTTTGATATTAGTCCCTACGTTTGTAAAATAAACAATGAAAATTTAGTAACAATTTTTCTGATTTCCTTTCTTGCAAACAAACGGACGTATTTTTAGAATGAAATCAATTAATAAAATTCTGTTACAGAGAATAGTTTCCTAATAGTCTAAAGAATGTGTTCTAAATTTCATCCATGTATCTTTAATAGTTCAGAAATTATATTCATTTTGTCTGGCAATGTAGCAAAAAAAAAAAAAAAAAATGAAGTTACTGGAAATCGATAAAAGCGGGCGTGTGATTTAAAAATCCATAGCGCAGGAAGTTTAAAAATGACGTCTCAACATCCGATAAGGGCACAAATACCCACAAAATGTTATGCAATGCATTCCACACATTTCAAAGGGTATTTTAAAGAAAAAACAATTTTTTGAAAATTTAATTTACCGGAAACAATAATAAAAGTGGGCGAGTGATTTAAAAATCCATAACGCAGGAAGTTTAAAAATGGCGATCCGCACACATCACAGAGTATTTTAAAGATTTTTTTTTTAATTTAGTCATTTTTCATAAAAAATACCATCCTCTCCCCTTAAGCTATGCATTGACAGTCTTGGTTCATTTTCGACAAGAAAGTGACATCTATCATTCTTGCAGTGGAGTGTTCAATTACAACAGAAGGTGTTGCTGTCATTGTCGTCTGTTTCTTAGATACGTTTAATTTTCCTTTGAATATTAAAAATTTATTTATTTATTTTATTTATTTAATAATAACATATACATAAAAACGTTACATTAAAATACCCCGAAAGAGCAAAGCTCGTGTTCGGGGACAGTTCCGTTACATAGATACACATACTTTGTAGACAAAATACTTAAGAAAAAAGCTCACATTAAGATTGTAATAAAATTAGTAAATAATAATACTAATAATAACTGAGTGAAAACAGACACGATGTTTAGATTGATGGATTAATATTAAATTATTATTAGTAGTATAATTAGTGCAGGTCATGTTGATATAGTAACCAAGATAAAATAGAAAAATACACTTAGGATAGAAATAAACTTGTTTTACAATACATGGTACATAATATATATACAGGGAGGTCTGTCATATAAATTTTTTAATTCTGGATCTGAAAATTTCATTGCTTAAAGTAGTCAATTCTGGATGAAATTTTATTATCGAATTATATAGCCGTGGACCATAATTTGTACTGTGTAGTAAAGCAGCAGATGTGAAATATTTAGGTTCAACTAATTTAAGAATTTCGTTTCGTCTTGTATTATGAGCATGTGGCTGAGCTACAAATTTCATTTTATTTCTATGATAGAATTTCATTAAAGAGTTTTTATAAATTTGGTCAATTCTAAAAACATTCAATTCAGAATAAATATTCAGTATGAATATTTATATTTTCCATTTTGGATATTAAAGATGATGGCAGAGGTAGTATATGTATACACGTCGGAGGCAACCAATGTTACATTGTAATGAGTACTGCTACCACTGCCACTCTGTCAGCAAAGATGGAAGAAGAAGAAGAAGAAGAAGAAGAAGAAGAAGAAGAAGAAGAAGAAGAAGAAGATATTGGAGATGTGAGCATCGACAGAATTATGCAAGATGCACGACTAGGACTGACTTAGATGACATCGCTATGTATAAACCTCCGACACAAGTTATGTGTGTAGCTCTTTACGGCGTGACCGACCAGGAAACCCTTCCGATGTTGCCGGACAGAAACACTGTAAAGAGACATGCGAACCGAACTCAAAATAAAACTCGGGCACCAATTCCTCGAAGTTTACAAGACCTTGTTCTCATAGATAAATAAATTTAAATAAATTACATTTCCACCAAATGAAATATGTTTCATGTCGTCTATTTTTTTGCCATAGTGATCGAAATAGTCAGTGGATGAAAACATAATTGACGAAGCATGAAAATGACTAGGTCTAAACGGTCAGCGGACAAAACGTAATGGACGAATCATGAAATGGACAAAAGTGGAAGAAACGAAATGGACCAAAGGCCCTATAACGACTCAAATGACTACTGTGCAAAATTTTAGCAGGTGATTTTAATGCAAGCGTTTTCAACACTTGCATAAATTTAGGCCTACATTAAAATGAGAATCAAATAAATTCCAAATGGAAATATATTACCCTCGGCATGTTTTAACCTGTTAACTTAACTTAAAGTACAAAAAAATAACAGTTTTTAAGAAAGCACACGAATGAATAAAAATTAAAAAATCTAATTCCATACGCTAAATATTAAATTAAAGTTTAACACACCAAAAAGGATTTAGTGAAAGAGCAAACGCTGGGTAACTTTCGGCAATAGACCTTGGACTCATTTCGATGGCATTATCACCTTCATCTCACTCAGACGCTTGATAACCATAACAGTTTATTAAGCGTCGTAAAATAACAATAAAAAGAAACAACTAAGTTGCCCAGCCAGTGACTGGCACTGGGTCAAGATGTAGCTCCGTATTTCTGGTAGCATCATCTCTTTCAATGCTTGAATGCGATTTGGTGATTTAAGAAAACCATTCTTGACAGAAATAATAATACCTATAATTTATTTCAGGAACATTATTTATATCTTTTCTGCCAACCGATTTCAGCCATGGCTAGACACGTTGCGTGGATCATAATCATACTTACATAGAAATTTGTCTAAATGTCTCCTGTTTTAATCATATAGGTTGCAATTATCTTCTTCTCATACAGTTCCTTCTATTTTATCCATTAACCTCATTTTCTTCTTCAGCGTAACCTCTTTTATTTTCCACACTAATCTCATTTTATTCTTCACTTTCACCTTTTTCTTTTTTTCCACATTAATCTCATTTTAATCTTCACATTCACATTTTCTCTTATACCAAATTAATATAATTTTCGGTCCACACCTGTGGAGTAACGGTCAGCGCGTCTGGCCGCGAAACCAGGTGGCCCGGGTTCGATTCCCGGTCGGGGCAAGTTATCTGGTTGAGGTTTTTTCCGGGGTTTTCCCTCAACCCAATATGAGCAAATGCTGGGTAACTTTCGGTGCTGGACCCCGAACTCATTTCACCGGCATTATCACCTTCATCTCATTCAGACGCTAAATAACCTAAGCTGTTGATAAAGCGTCGTAAAATAGCCTACTAAAATAAAAAAATATATAATTTTCTTCTAGAATTGCATCTCTTTCAATTTTCCACATTAATCTAATTTTATTCTTCATCTTCATCTCTTTCTATTTTCCACATTAATCACATTTTAATCTTCACATTTACATCTTTCTCTTGTATCAAATTAATACAATTTTCTTCTAGAACTACATCTCTTTATATTTTCCACATTAATCTCATTTTAATATTCACTTTCACATCTTTTGCTTGTTTCAAATTAATCTCATTTTCTTCTAGAAATGCACCTCTTTCCATTTTCCACATTAATTAATTTTCTTCTATAATCCGAATACTATTTTCACCTTCATCTTCTTCTTTTCTTCAGAGTCACCTTTCTAATTTTTCTTCACATCTCCATTTCATTCCCTTGTTCATCTTCAACTGCTCCTGTTTCCACAATAAGTCATATTCTTCATTACCTCACTTTTCTCTCATCTTCCACTTCATTTCCGTCACTTCTTCACCTCAATCTCCTTGACTTTACCTTAATCTTATCGTCATTAGTTTTCTTGAAGTCTACAATATGTTGTTATTTTCTTCTTCAATTCTGTTACTTTCTCGTCTTTAAATTTATCTTCTCTTTCGTACTTTCATTGTCAAGTTTTCTATTCTTCATTTTCCTCGTCAACATCTTTAAGCTCACAGTGCTGTTTTTGAAAACAACAGACTCTGAATTTTTTGAAAGTCCACTTTATACTCGCGATATTCTCAGTGCCATATCAGTACTGAAATATATTACACATTAGAATCATGTAATTCTAAAGTCACTCTTATCTTAATATAACATATTTAGGAGCTACAATGTGAAAACAAGACAATTTCCTAGCGATACAATAAAGTAGGCAAGCTTAAGTAGTCTGAGAAATCTTCTCTGTACCTAGTCTTTTATCCATTAGAAAAGTCGTGTAATTTACCGGGAATCGATGCTTGCTATCTTCTGCAAGATGCCGTCAGCTAGATGGGTTGCGGTCGGGCTATAAGTGAAATTCAGAGACAAGCCTGAGAAAGCAGACTGCAATCAGTCTTTTATCGATATGGAAGAGTGAGATTTAATTCAGGATATCCTGTGAAAGTTGTCGATGGACAGAGAATCATTCCTATTATGAAATGCATTACGTTAATTATGCCAGATTTCACCCTGAAGAGCCATCGGCATAACTCAGGAAGTAAGATCTAGTCTATGTTTGATATCAGTTTATCTGATAACGTGAATCTTTTGTCGGGAGAGGGGGTATTTGGAAAAGGGTGTAATATCTTCTTTCTTTCTACGAGATCCTGCCATTAATTTCATTCTTAGGTCTTCAGTTTCATTTCAAAATGCACAATGAAAGCTAAGCTGAGTAGTTTCGTAGGCTTACAATAGTTCGGTAAAAAAAAGTCCTCATTCAGCCTTCATAATCACCAGACATAGCCTCTTGGAGACCGATGAGTTAAGTTGACTGCAACTCGGATGGTACACTGGAAGCTTCATTGCTAGTGGCAGAAGATGGAGGTATACAGAAACATAAAAACTTAAGGGAAGACTCCACTGAAAATCATGAAAATTTTTCACAAATTTTTTTAGCTATTTCACTTATTCAGAATTTATATTTTCATACCCCAAATGGATTCAGCTCAATTCTGATTACAAATAGGCCTACTCGTATGTTTACATTTTTAAAATTAAGGCCGGAAGGGGGCGTGGAATTTAAAGAGTTGTCAAAATTGTTTTTCATCGAAGAATTCTTTTTTTAAAATTTCTGATTACAAATCTAGTAACTTTTTGTTGGCTTCCCCCTGAAGTTACTAGATGAATGTAGCGGAGGAGAATATTAATTTACATAAATATACATTTTATTTTCAAATCTATTTTTCTGTGTTCATTTTTGTTGGTTTAACACCAACTTTCTTATGCCAAATATTAATCAATCTGGATGAAATTTTTACTGCAAGTATTTATGAGGTAGCTGCATGTTTCTATGCATTTATTTTGTGAGAAATACTGCTAGTTTATTTTATTAATATGTTTTTTAATGCTGCTAGTTTATTTTATTAATATTTTTCTTAAGTCAGAGAACTCTTCTAGAATCATTGTTAGTGGACGTTCTTGTAACTCTGTATTAGTACTTGACACGTTAAATGTGAGTCGACCAAGAACACATTCTTGCAATCCAGCGATGTCGCAATTAAAAGTAGTGGAGCCATCCACGTCCATTGCGGTACCGAGGCCGGCTTCGTGAGGCTCTGTAGTTCCTCTCATCTCCCGAGCGGAACTCTCTGGTTCGGCAGGCAAGCGTCTCAGCCTACTGAACTACGCCTGTGACCATTTCATTCTTACGTACATAGATATAAACAGGAAAGGCTCCTTTTCCAGATGCCTAATGTAGTTCTGATATGGGAACTATTGAAGATTGTGCTATCATGAACAGATACAGAGAATCGTGTAACAAAATCTCTAACCCTCAATGAATCACCACAGATAATTGAATATTCATTCAGTCATTCATTCATAATTAGGCCCCGGATTTTTATGTAATACTAGCCGTACCCGTGCGCTCCGCTGCACCTGTTAGAAATAAATATAAAGTAATTACATAATTAAAATAGGACATTTGATCCAGGAAACATTCGTGTTTGATAGAAGGATAAATCGTTTAATATGTTACTTAATTTAAATTGCATCCAAATAATTAAAATGCGATCATTTTGGTCCAGAGTCACTCATTTGGTGCAATGACAATTCCTTTAACATGTTTCTTAATTTTTTATTACATGCAACCATAGTTTAATGAAGATTGACATCATGTAGATTTAATGTGTATATTTTATTTTACTTATTATAGGTTTCCATTGAATTATGGTAATAACTTAATTTTAACCCTTGTTTTCTACGTATTCAGTAAATAGCGCTTGGCCCGCTATGGTATTGAACCCTTCAAATAACTTAAATTATATTATATAATATTACATATTATATTATATTATATTATATTATATTATATTATATTATATTATATTATATTATATTATATTATATTATATCAGAAGTTACTGTAATAACATTATAGCATTATGTCCATCTAGAGAAACTACACTTTCCAATGGTGAAATAATAATTAATTATACAAATCGGTTAATTTAGCTTCCGATATTACTTCATACAAACACAGAAACATTCTCTGTAGGCTATGTTTCATAGCTTTCGATTGTTGTTGTCCAAGGCCCCTTATAGACGAAGTCATTTGTTTTTTAATTCATTACACGGCCTTAGATGGCAGTTATTTTAATTTTAAAACTCATTTATCTCATTAAATATCAGTCCTATCAAAATGTTTCTGGGAATAAAACTTATCGAAAATTATTTTTAAAGAAACTTTTGTTATGTAACAGTTTTCACAAAAATCAATAATAAGCGAGATATTTCGATTTATTTAATTCATGCCCCCTTATAACACCCGTTTTAAATAATGTATTTTGAATGCCATATAGCCTAAACTCTAAATTACAACGAACTTAATTCATATTCCAATTTTCATCAAAATCCGTTCAGCCATTATCGCGTGGAAAGGTAACAAACATACAGACAGACAGACAGACAGACAGACAGACATACAAACAAAAATGTCAAAAAAGCGATTTTCGGTTTGAGGGTGGTTAATTATATATGTTAGGACCAATTATTTTTGGAAAATCGAAAATTACCAGAAAAATTTCGGCTACAGATTTATTATTGGTATAGATGAAAGTGCTAAATATGTACATAAAAATGTAGTAAATATCGGGGAAATATGTAATTAAATATGTAATATTAATACTTACTTATTTACTTACTGGCTTTTAAGGAACCCGTAGGTTCATTGCCTCTCTCACATAAGCCCGCCATTGGTCCCTATCCTGAGCAAGATTAATCCAGTCTCTACCATCATATCCTACCTTCCTTAAATCCATTTCATGTGATATCTAGGTAACTGATCAAAAGTATTTTCCAATTCCTCATAGAAGCTATCCTTTATATGGTCGTCTTTCTCTTCTGTAGGGGCGTGAGCATTTATAACTACGATATCGCACCATCTACCCTTAAGTACTAAATACGATAACCTGTCACTGATAAATTCGACCTTTTTTACTGCTGATTTTATTCTTTTATGTTTAAAGAATCCTGTTCCTAATTGGTGATTATCGTTTCCTTCCCCATAATACAACAAGTAATCTCCTATTTGTGATATGCCATTCCCATCTAACCTAACCTCTTGTACTCCCACGAAGTCTATTCTATATCTAGCTAGTTCTTTTGCTACTAATGTTACCCCTCCTGTTCTATAAAGACTAGTTACATTCAATGTACCAAATATTATAACCTTTTTCCTTTGCTGTGGTCGTGCCGGAGAATTAGTCCCATTGCGAAGGCTTACTATTAGGTTTCATAACAAGCTGTTTTTTACGGTGATGGGTTGTTAGCCCTTCGCCGAACCCCCAAGCTGGAGGACCACCCCTTATCGGCTGTCCACGACTGCTTATAATGTAATCTATACTAATAATAAATCTGTAGCCGAAATTTTTATGGTAATTTTCGATTTTCCAAAAATAATTGGTCCTAACATATACAATTAACCACCCTGAAACCGAAAATCGCTTTTTTGAAATTTTTGTTTGTATGTCTGTCTGTATGTTTGTTACCTTTTCACGCGATAATGGCTGAACGGATTTCGATGAAAATTGGAATATAAATTAAGTTCGTTGTAACTTAGATTTTAGGCTATATGGCATTCAAAATACATTATTTAAAATGGGGGTTATAAGGGTGCCTGAATTAAATAAGTCGAAATATCTCGCTTATTATTGATTTTTGTGAAAAATGTTACATTACAAAAGTTTCTTTAAAAATAATTTCCGATAAGTTTTATTCCATGAAAAAGTTTGATAGGACTGATATTTAATGAGATAAATGAGTTTTAAAATTAAAATAACTGCCATCTAAGGCCGTGTAATGAATTAAAAAACAAATGACTTCGTCTATAAGGGGCCTTGGACAGCAACAATCGAAAGCTATGAAACATAGCCTACAGACAATGTTTCTGTGTTCGTATGAAGTAATATCGGAAGCTAAATTAACCGATTTGTATAATTAATTATTATTTCACCATTGGAAAGTGTAGTTTTTCTGTATGGACATAATGCTATAATGTTATTACAGTAACTTCTGAGTGAATTCAGGACAGGTAAGATTAAAATAGCTTCTTATGCACAGAAAACTTGATAGGTTATTCTGTATATTCATTTCCTGTATTTCTTATAATAATGTTTATGAACATATTCCTTTTTATCTCAGAGAATTAACGAACAACGAGAGTGTATTGATTTAGTATGCAGTAATAGTACGTTAGCTTAGCAATCCATTATTTTATAATTCAAATTTTAACTATGCTCAATTGAATCGTGTTAAAATACATAAAATACATATGCAATAAATGCAATGCAAAAAAATTGGGTAATGAGCCAAGCAGATTATGTTGCGCTGTTGTAAAAGTTGTTCCTCCTGAGATTCAAGAGCTCCCACAAACTAATTAAAAACTTTCTAATTCGAGTACATCCGTTATCAACACACTTTTTACATAATATAATATAATATAATATAATATAATATAATATAATATAATATAATATAATATAATATAATATAATAATAAATCTGTAGCCAAAATTTTTCTGTTAATTTTCGCTTTTCCAAAAATAATTGGTAATAACAATTAAGAAACATGTTAAAGGAATTGTCATTGCACCAAATGAGTGGTCTCTGGATCAAAATGATCGCATTTTAATTATTTAAATACAATTTAAATTAAGTAACATATTAAACGATTTATCCTTCTACCAAACAGGAATGTTCCCTGGATCAAACGTCCTATTTTAATTATGTAATTACTTTATATTTATTTCTAACTGGTGCAGCGGAGCGCACGAGTACGGCTAGTATGTAATATTAATAAAACATGTAATCTAAAATCACTATTCATTAAAGCATTTAATTCTCAAAAATGTCGTCACAATTTAACTGGTCAGTTGAAGTGGGAGGATGCAGCCTGGAAAGCCGGTTTGCCATTTCCATCCCATTGTATAGCTTGCAAACATAACTTGTCTCTGCAAAAATTTATGATTTTTTTTTTGTGCCTTGAGATTTCCTAGAAAAATATTTTTCTGTGGCACACATAATGGTATTTTGATTTACCTGACACCCCACCCAAACCCTTCGCTAATAGCCTTCTTTCAATTTGTAACAGAGTTAAATGACCGGCGCACCTGACCATCCCAGATTCTGAGAAATTAGTGCAAATGTTTAGAAATGAGGCATTCCGAAGTACTAGGTTTTACAGACAAAGAGTTGGAATCCCTAGTTTTATGTTTGTTTTTTATTTAAAAGAACTATTCTCTTAAACCAGCTTTAGAAATTGAAGTATTTCCTATACTCGCTGTTCAGTTCAAAGTGTGTCACGGCTCGCTGTATGACGTCACGTGGCTAGTCGATGAGCCTAGAGAATTCAATCTTCCTACACTTCCGCAGAGGCGTATTACTTATCTGCCAGAGAAGTTGCCTAGCAAGTACGGCGTTCATTTAGGTCAAAATTACATAAATTCTTACTTAACAGATGAATTGCTGATTAATATTTGTTACTTATAATGAAACTAACATCTGTCCATTCTTATTATTATCATTAATTTCTCTAAATAGACTTACAAAACCTCTAATGGCAATTACATTAATATTCTCATTATAGAAATATATTTTTGATTTATATATATATTTTTTTTCTCCCTGTAACATAGTTCTAGTAAGATTATATTAAATTAATTTTCATCATTTTACTAGCTATCCCAAATATTAAATTAATTATAATTGATTGAATTAAATTAGCTCATAAATTAAGTTACTATTTTACCTTATAGGTTTATCTAAATTTAAATAAATATGTAGTCTACGAATCGTTAAAATTGAAGAATATTGCTGGAGAACATTTTAAGTGTAATTTGTAATTTAAATATGTATTGTATTGATTAAGGCTGGTTGAGTGGAAGAGAAGGCCTTATGGCCTTAACTCTGCCAGCGAAAATAAAACTTTATTATTATTCATTCAGAAGAGTACTTGCTGATATGTACGGTAACGCCGGTAGTGGCAGGAATGTGAACTGTTTCGAAACATGTACTGAGGTGAGTTTTTTCTTACTGTCGGGATATGGGGAGAGGGTTAAGACGATTACTTACGTATTTGTTGACATTAACTTCGACGGTCAACATGGACACGGAGCATTTGATTTGTGTTGTGGAATGTTGCCGTACGCAACCGATGATAACAAATACCCTGCGTACGACTTGCCCGAGCAAAACACAGATCGAAAGAGGTTATGGTAGCACACAGACCGTACAAGCCGCCATCTGTTGCTACGACGTTCAAGTTATACCGTACACGTTCTCAAGTTCAGATTGAACGCCTTGATAACAGGCAACTTCTCTGACATAAAAGCTGAAACTCGCTTCAAATCGCTGACTCATCAACAGTAACGTCATGACACACTTTGAAATGCACACCCAGTAGTTGTGAACAGAATATAATGACGTCAGTACCGGACCCTCCCTCTTTACCAGCATCGAGTAATATAGTGAGAACAAAAGGCGATCCTCCAGTGGGAGTAATGGGACAGAAAAGTTACGATATATGTGTAAATATATATGAAAAAAATTCAATAATTCTGTCTGAAAAATAAAACGAATTTAATAAAAAAATTAAAAACTCAATAATTGCCTAGATGCGTAGAAAAATGTTACATTCTTTATATAATATGTAAACTATGTAATGTTACTAATAATAAATCTGTAGCCGAAATTTTTCTGGTAACTTTCGATTTTCCAAACATAATTCGTCCTAACATATATAATTAACCACCCTGAAACCGAAAATCGCTTTTTTTAAATTTTTGTTTGTATATCTGTCTATCTGTCTGTCTGTCTGTATGTTTGTTACCTTTTCACGCGATAATGGCTGAACGGATTTCGATGAAAATTGTAATATAAATTAAGTTCGTTAACTTAGATTTTAGGCTATATGGCATTCAAAATACATTATTTAAAAGGGGGGTTATAAGGGGGCCTGAATTAAATAAATCGAAATATCTCGCTTATTATTGATTTTTGTGAAAAATGTTACATAACAACAGTTTCTTTAAAAATAATTTGCGATAAGTTTTATTCCTTGAAAAATTTTGATAGGAGTGATATTTATGAGATAAATGAGTTTTAAAATTAAAATAACTGCCATATAAGGCCGTGTAATGAATTAAAAAACAAATGACTTCGTCTATAAGGGGCTTTGGACAGCAACAATCGAAAGCTATGAAAGATAGCCTACAGATAATGTTTCTGCGTTTCTATGAAGTAATATCGGAAGCAAAATTAACCGATTTGTATAATTAATTATTAATTCACCATTTGAAAATGTAGTCTCTCTAGATGGACATAATGCTATAATGTTATCACAGTAACTTCTGAGTGAATCGAGGACAGGTAAGATTAAAATAGATTCTTATGCACAGAAAACTTGATAGGCTATTCTGTATATTCGTTTCCTGTATTTCCTAACCTAATTTTTATGACCAAATGAGTGATCTCTGGATCAAAATGATCGCATTTTAGTTTTTTAATTCAATTTAAATTAAGTAACATAATAAACGATTTATCCTTCTATCAAACACGAATGTCTCCTGGATCAAATATCCTATTTTAATTACATAATTACTGTATATTTATTTCTAACGGGTGCAGCGGAGCGCACGGGTACGGCTAGTATAGAAATATGTAAAATGAAACTAAACTATAACCATATCAGAACCACAAATCGCCGACATTTGTCATTTTCGGTAGTCTACAAGTAAAGGAATATAATATTAGATTACATAAGAATCCGGGCTCTATTCACAATGTTCTGCCAAGGGCAGATCTTTCGCTGTAAATCCAGCATTCTCCAGTCTTTCCTCTTAGTCTCCGCATATGATCCACATATCTTAATGCCGTCTATCATCTGATATCTTCTTCTGCCCCGAATTCTCCCCTTCACTACTCCTTGCAGTGCATCCTTCAAAAGACGTTTCTTTTCAACCAGTGACCCAACCAATTTCTTTTCCCCTTCCTGATCAATTTCAGCATCGTTCTTTCTTCATCCACTCTTTTTTCAACACAGATTCCTTTCTTATTTTGTCTGTCCATTTCACACGTTCCATCCTTCTCCATATCTACATTTCAAATGCTTCTATTCGCTTCTCTTCACTTCGTAGTAATTTCCATGTTTCTGCCCCGTACAATGCTAAACTCCACACAAAGCACTTCACTAGTCTCTTCCTTAGTTCTTTCTTCAGAGGTCCGCAGAAAATGCTCTTTTTTCTATCAAAAGCTTCCTTTCCCGTTGCTATCCACCTTTTGACTTTCTGGTAGTAACTCATGTTACTGCCTATAGTACACCCCAAGTATATGAAGCTGTCCACTTGCTCTACTGCCTCATTTAGAATTCGCACGTTTACCTTCTTTACTTCTAATAATTATGTTGGTGTAGGTGTTGTGTCGGTGTCGTAGCTGAGTCGGCAGAGCATTCGTGCGCTAAGCGAAGGGTCCCAGGATCGATACCCAGCCACGGAACAATCTTTTATTGAAATTATTCAACCTGCTTTACAGGCAGCTACTACTAGAAAGCCAGATTTGTATAATATATTCGTTACTGGTGGCACGTTAACAGGAAGCCACAATTTAAGTCACACAGAATTTTGTTGGGTTCTGGCGCCTTGTCAGTCCATTTGAGTTCTGTGGATATAAAGAAAGAATTGCGACGGTGTCGTGTATAGTCTCTGGGGTAGCTCAGTCGGCAGAGCATTCGTGCGCTAAGCGAAGGGTCCCGGGATCCATACCCGGACCAAAACAATTTTTACTTGATATTATACAATTCAATGTGTTTTACGAGATATTGTATTCTGATCCCTTCAACTTCTTGATGCTGTAATATTATCGATGATAGGTAAGTTACACTTAAAATGACAAGACATTAGCTTAATTAAGATCTTAATAGGAAAAATGTTACAGTATTGTAAACATATCATAATTAATATTGTTATGTTTAGGAAACCAAGTTTTATTTCTCCTACAAAACATCTTGTTTAGAAAACAACATTAAATTAAACGTATTTTAACTGGATATATTTCTACTTCCAGTATATTTTAAAGAAAAAAAAACATATAATTCGTAACCACAATCACTTACATACACTGTAATTACTTCTAAGATTACACATTTAAAATATTATAATTCACTCTACACAATTAGCACAGCAAAAACAACGGAAGTTACTTGCTGCGCTCTAGCGTCGAATCTGGACAACAATGTTCCACGCGAAACTCAATGCTAAGAAAGAGGAATGAGCAGGCTGTTACGCAGCCATAAGATGCGATCCAGCAGGCAGAGGTAGCAATTCAAATGTCTACACTGTTTCCAATAATCTGTAATTTACAATTGTCACCGTTTCCATGGAAATTCCCAGTAGCCTACTTCTAGTCGGACATGTCATGATTTCTTCGAAGAGAGGATCCCACATTTAAATGTATCAAACTTTCCTGTTAATAGAAATGGAATCATAAAATGTTGCGTATATGAACAAAGAGCCATGTGCAATGCAAAATTCACAACGAATTTCGATGACGATAACCAGGTAACTATTTTCAAGATGAAAGCTATACATATCCTGCTAATTTCGGTGATGTAGAAGTAAACGAAACAGTACAGTTTTTCAAACGCAGAGCTAAAGAACATACTAACGAACCTCCGACAGCAGTACTACGGGTAGAATAAACCAAGACGAGTTAGGCCCTGCTGCAGGTTTTACCTGAGAAATAGCCTATTTTGTTCAGAATGGTCAATCGAGTTCAAAATGTAAACAGGTGTCTTTTGCTAAGATCGGGAAAAAGTGGGTGGACATTTAAACTCGTGGATATGCAATATAAAGTGGACAAAGAAATATATGCACGAATAAGACAATAAGCTCCGAAAGTTGCCCAGCATTTGGTCTTAATAGGCAAAAAGAAACTTGTCTTAAAATAATAAGATTAATAATTAATAATAAGATTAATAAATTATGGTGCTAGTTTCGGCCGAAGTCTTTATAATATAATTACAAATCATCTTATAAATTTTAATTTTTTTAAATTGAAGCTTTTAAAAAAGAAGTTTGTAACATTATCCATGATATATAATATTAACAAATGTATTTTTTTACCTTTTATTTCTGTCGACTATATTCATGTTTTTATTGAATATCAATGGCTTCTGTCGGATTGTCAATTTATATTAAATGTGTATTTTTCTCTCTTTTTCTCTTTCTTCTTTATTCTTTCTCTTGTGTGTATTTATCGGTTTGAATTAAGTTACTTACTGTATTTAGTAAACTGTCTTTGTAACCTGAAGTTTATGTTATATTATTGACTAAGTCCACACCGTACACGAGCCTTGCTCTAACGGTAGTGGCTAGAAACATTTTTATTTTATAAATTTAATTTGAACTCACTAGCTAGGTAGTTAAATAAATAGGCCTACATTAAATTAAATTAAATATTAAACAAATAACTTTTAAATACAAACATCTCCAATTAACATAAATGTAATTCTCGTATGAGTAACACTTGTGTTCGGAGAGGGGGGGGGGAATTGAGCGTACATTAACCTAACATATTATTTCTAAGAAAGAAAAGTAATATTAAATTATACTTAAAATGAAAATAATTCTAGTATTGAATTTAGTAAAAATTTAATATTAGTAAAAAGTCAGAATGAAATTTGATAATAAATGTGAAATCGGATATAATCAAATGAACTAAAATGAATATAATCAAATCATAAAATAATAAAATTAATATGTATCAGTCAAAATATGGCAGGCCTAATAATTTAAATATTGTATGCTACATACTTATTTATTTATTTATTTATTTATTTATTTATTTATTTATTTATTTATTTCCTTATTTATTACTTTATTTATTTCTTTAATTATTTATTGAGTCATTGATTCATTCATTCATTCGAATATTTATTTATTTATTTATTTATTTATTTATTTATTTATTTATTTATTTATTTATATTTTCTTTGTTCCTTTCTTTATTTATTTATGTATTCATGAATTTATTTATTTATTTCTTCATTTATTTATTTCCTCATATATTTTTTTCTCATTTATTTCTTAATTTACGTATTTATTAATTTCGTCATTTATTTATTTGTCCATTTATTTCTTTATTTCCTCATTTATTTACACAGGCACAAGACGTAGTAATAATTGCGGTGCATGAACTAAGCAGAAGACGTAGTAATAATTGCGGTGCACTGAACTAAGCAGAAGAAGTAGTAATAATTGCGGTGCACTGAACTAAGCAGAAGACGTAGTAATAATTGCGGTGCACTGAACTAAGCAGAAGAAGTAGTAATAATTGCGGTGCACTGAACTAAGCAGAAGAAGTAGTAATAATTGCGGTGCACTGAACTAAGCAGAAGAAGTAGTAATAATTGCGGTGCACTGAACTAAGCAGAAGAAGTAGTAATAATTGCGGTGCACTGAACTAAGCAGAAGAAGTAGTAATAATTGCGGTGCACTGAACTAAGCAGAAGAAGTAGTAATAATTGCGGTGCACTGAACTAAGCAGAAGAAGTAGTAATAATTGCGGTGCACTGAACTAAGCAGAAGAAGTAGTAATAATTGCGGTGCACTGAACTAAGCAGAAGAAGTAGTAATAATTGCGGTGCACTGAACTAAGCAGAAGACGTAGTAATAATTGCGGTGCACTGAACTAAGCAGAAGACGTAGTAAAAATTGCGGTGCACTGAACTAAGCAGAAGACGCCGTAAAAATTGCGGTGCACTGAACTAAGCAGAAGAAGTCGTAAAAAATTGCGGTGCACTGAAATATGCAAAAGATGTCGTAAAAAAAGGCGGCTTAAGAAAACAGTGGCGAGAAGAAGTAAAAGCAAGGCGGCTTAAGAAAACAGCGGCGAGAAGAAGTAAAAGCAAGGCGGCTTAAGAAAACAGCGGCGAGAAGAAGTAAAAGCAAGGCGGCTTAAGAAAACAGCGGCGAGAAGAAGTAAAAGCAAGGCGGCTTAAGAAAACAGCGGCGAGAAGAAGTAAAAGCAAGGCGGCTTAAGAAAACAGCGGCGAGAAGAAGTAAAAGCAAGGCGGCTTAAGAAAACAGCGGCGAGAAGAAGTAAAAGCAAGGCGGCTTAAGAAAGCAGCGGCGAGAAGTAGTAAAAGCAAGGCGGCTTAAGAAAACAGCGGCGAGAAGAAGTAAAAGCAAGGCGGCTTAAGAAAACAGCGGCGAGAAGAAGTAAAAGCAAGGCGGCTTAAGAAAACAGCGGCGAGAAGAAGTAAAAGCAAGGCGGCTTAAGAAAACAGCGGCGAGAAGAAGTAAAAGCAAGGCGGCTTAAGAAAACAGCGGCGAGAAGAAGTAAAAGCAAGGCGGCTTAAGAAAGCAGCGGCGAGAAGTAGTAAAAGCAAGGCGGCTTAAGAAAACAGCGGCGAGAAGAAGTAAAAGCAAGGCGGCTTAAGAAAACAGCGGCGAGAAGAAGTAAAAGCAAGGCGGCTTAAGAAAACAGCGGCGAGAAGAAGTAAAAGCAAGGCGGCTTAAGAAAACAGCGGCGAGAAGAAGTAAAAGCAAGGCGGCTTAAGAAAGCAGCGGCGAACAGAAGTAAAAACAAGGCGGCTTTAGAAAACAGCGGCGAGAAGAAGTAAAAGAAAGGCGGCTTAAGAAAACAGCGGCGAGAAGAAGTAAAAGCAAGGCGGCTTAAGAAAGCAGCGGCGAGCAGAAGTAAAAACAAGGCGGCTTTAGAAAACAGCGGCGAGAAGAAGTAAAAGCAAGGCGGCTTAAGAAAACAGCGGCGAGAAGAAGTAAAAGCAAGGCGGCTTAAGAAAACAGCGGCTAGAGAAAGTAAAAGCAAGGCGGCTTAAGAAAACAGCGGCGAGAAGAAGTAAAAGCAAGGCGGCTTAAGAAAACAGCGGCGAGAAGAAGTAAAAGCAAGGCGGCTTAAGAAAACAGCGGCGAGAAGAAGTAAAAGCAAGGCGGCTTAAGAAAACAGCGGCAAGAAGAAGTAAAAGCAAGGCGGCTTAAGAAAACAGCGGCGAGCAGAAGTAAAAGCAAGGCGGCTTAAGAAAACAGCGGCGAGAAGAAGTAAAAGAAAGGCGGCTTAAGAAAACAGCGGCGAGAAGAAGTAAAAGCAAGGCGGCTTAAGAAAGCAGCGGCGAGCAGAAGTAAAAACAAGGCGGCTTTAGAAAACAGCGGCGAGAAGAAGTAAAAGCAAGGCGGCTTAAGAAAACAGCGGCGAGCAGAAGTAAAAACAAGGCGGCTTAAGAAAACAGCGGCGAGAAGAAGTAAAAGCAAGGCGGCTTAAGAAAACAGCGGCGAGAAGAAGTAAAAGCAAGGCGGCTTAAGAAAACAGCGGCGAGAAGAAGTAAAAGCAAGGCGGCTTAAGAAAACAGCGGCGAGAAGAAGTAAAAGCAAGGCGGCTTAAGAAAGCAGCGGCGAGAAGTAGTAAAAGCAAGGCGGCTTAAGAAAACAGCGGCGAGAAGAAGTAAAAGCAAGGCGGCTTAAGAAAACAGCGGCGAGAAGAAGTAAAAGCAAGGCGGCTTAAGAAAACAGCGGCGAGAAGAAGTAAAAGCAAGGCGGCTTAAGAAAACAGCGGCGAGAAGAAGTAAAAGCAAGGCGGCTTAAGAAAGCAGCGGCGAACAGAAGTAAAAACAAGGCGGCTTTAGAAAACAGCGGCGAGAAGAAGTAAAAGAAAGGCGGCTTAAGAAAACAGCGGCGAGAAGAAGTAAAAGCAAGGCGGCTTAAGAAAGCAGCGGCGAGCAGAAGTAAAAACAAGGCGGCTTTAGAAAACAGCGGCGAGAAGAAGTAAAAGCAAGGCGGCTTAAGAAAACAGCGGCGAGAAGAAGTAAAAGCAAGGCGGCTTAAGAAAACAGCGGCTAGAGAAAGTAAAAGCAAGGCGGCTTAAGAAAACAGCGGCGAGAAGAAGTAAAAGCAAGGCGGCTTAAGAAAACAGCGGCGAGAAGAAGTAAAAGCAAGGCGGCTTAAGAAAACAGCGGCGAGAAGAAGTAAAAGCAAGGCGGCTTAAGAAAACAGCGGCAAGAAGAAGTAAAAGCAAGGCGGCTTAAGAAAACAGCGGCGAGCAGAAGTAAAAGCAAGGCGGCTTAAGAAAACAGCGGCGAGAAGAAGTAAAAGAAAGGCGGCTTAAGAAAACAGCGGCGAGAAGAAGTAAAAGCAAGGCGGCTTAAGAAAGCAGCGGCGAGCAGAAGTAAAAACAAGGCGGCTTTAGAAAACAGCGGCGAGAAGAAGTAAAAGCAAGGCGGCTTAAGAAAACAGCGGCGAGCAGAAGTAAAAACAAGGCGGCTTAAGAAAACAGCGGCGAGAAGAAGTAAAAGCAAGGCGGCTTAAGAAAACAGCGGCGAGAAGTAGTAGAAGCAAGGCGGCTTAAGAAAACAGCGGCGAGAAGAAGTAAAAGCAAGGCGGCTTAAGAAAACAGCGGCGAGAAGAAGTAAAAGCAAGGCGGCTTAAGAAAACAGCGGCGAGAAGTAGTAAAAGCAAGGCGGCTTAAGAAAACAGCGGCGAGAAGAAGTAAAAGCAAGGCGGCTTAAGAAAACAGCGGCGAGCAGAAGTAAAAGCAAGGCGGCTTAAGAAAACAGCGGCGAGAAGAAGTAAAAGAAAGGCGGCTTAAGAAAACAGCGGCGAGAAGAAGTAAAAGAAAGGCGGCTTAAGAAAGCAGCGGCGAACAGAAGTAAAAACAAGGCGGCTTTAGAAAACAGCGGCGAGAAGAAGTAAAAGAAAGGCGGCTTAAGAAAACAGCGGCGAGAAGAAGTAAAAGCAAGGCGGCTTAAGAAAGCAGCGGCGAGCAGAAGTAAAAACAAGGCGGCTTTAGAAAACAGCGGCGAGAAGAAGTAAAAGCAAGGCGGCTTAAGAAAACAGCGGCGAGAAGAAGTAAAAGCAAGGCGGCTTAAGAAAACAGCGGCGAGAAGAAGTAAAAACAAGGCGGCTTAAGAAAACAGCGGCGAGAAGAAGTAAAAGCAAGGCGGCTTAAGAAAACAGCGGCGAGAAGAAGTAAAAGCAAGGCGGCTTAAGAAAACAGCGGCGAGAAGAAGTAAAAACAAGGAGGCTTAAGAAAACAGCGGCGTGAAGAAGTAAAAACAAGGCGGCTTTAGAAAACAGCGGCGAGAGGAAATAAAAGCAAGGCGGCTTAAGAAAGAAGCAGCGAAAAGAATTATGAACAAGGCGGCATAACAAAAAAACGGCGAAAAGGATAATGATCAAGGCGGCATAATAAAACAACGGCGAAAAGGATTATGAACAAGGCGGCACAACAAAACAACGGCGAAAAGAATAATGATCAAGGCGGCGTAACAAAACAACGGCGAAAAGGATTATGAAGAATGCGGCACAACAAAACATCGGCGAAAAGGATTATGAACATGGCGGCATAACAAAACAACGGCGAAAAGTATTATGAACATGGCGGCATAACAAAACAGCTGCGAAAAGGATTACAAACATGGCGGCATAACAAAACAAGGGCGAAAAGGATTATGAACAATGCGGCAAACAAAAGAACAGCGAAAAGGTTTAAGAACAAGGCGGCATAATAAAACAGAGGAGAAAAGGATTATGAACGAGGCGGCATAACAAAACAACGGCGAAAAGTATAAAGAACATGGTGGCTTACAAAACAACGGCGAAAAGGATTATGAACAACGCGGCATAACAAAACAACGGCGAAAAGGATTATGAACAAGGCGACATAACAAAACTACGGCGAAAAGGATTATGAACAAGGCGGCATAACAAAACAACGGCGAAAAGGATTATGAAAAAAGCGGAATAACAAAACAACGGCGAAAAGGATTATGAACAAGGCGGCATAACAAAAGAACGGCGAAAAGGATTAAGAACATGGCGGCATAACAAAACAACGGCGGAAAGGGTTATGAAGAAGCGGCATTACAAAACACCGGCGAAAAGGATTATGAACATGGCGGCATAACAAAAACAACGGCGAAAAGGATTATGAACAAGGCGGCATAACAAAACAATGGCGAACAGGATTATGAAAAAGGCGGCATAACAAAACAAGGGCGAAAAGCATTATGAACAAGGCGGCATAACAGAACAACGGCGAAAAGTTTTATGAACATGGCGGCATAACAAAACAAGGGCGAAAAGCATTATGAAGAAGGCGGCAGAACAAAAACAACGGCGAAAATTATTATGAAGAAGGCGGCATATCAAAACAGCGGCGAAAAGGATTAAGAACATGGTCGCATAACAAAACAACGGCGAAAAGATTTATGAACATGGCGGCATAACAAAACAAGGGCGAAAAGCATTATGAACAAGGCGACAGAACAAAAACAACGGCGAAAAGTATTATGAACAAGGCGGCATAACAAAACAGCGGCGAAAAGGATTAAGAACATGGCGGCATAACAAAACAACGGCGAAAAGAATTATGAATATGGCGGCATAAAAAAACAACGGCGAAAAGAATTATGAACATGGCGGCATAAAAAAACAACGGCGAAAAAGATTAAGAACATGGCGGCATAACAAAACAACGGCGAAAAGGATTATGAACAAGGCGGCATAACAAAACAACGGCGAAAAGGATTATGAACAAGGCGGCATAACAAAACAACGGCGAAAAGAATTATGAACAAGGCGGCATAACAAAACAGCGGCGAGGAGGTGTAAGAAGGCGGCCCATAGTTTTACTCATTTATATTAATTAATTTAATTTCAGATTTAAATTTGATATGTAACCGACATGAATGTCTTAAATAAGAATTAAGTAATTAATGGATTATTAATGAAATATAGTGTAAATCAGTAATTCTAAAACTACTCGTAATTCGTTCTCTCAATATTTTCATTATACAGGATTTTCCAATTTTTTGGAGGTTTATGAGTATTTCCATATGCCGTTGTAGTGCATAGAATGTAAAATATTAACTGTGAAGTGAGTTGTCTACATGAACTCGATAATGCAATAAAATTTCTTTATACCGAGCGAGAGTGTAATGAATTATTCATTATTACGGAATTATTTTCTGTGCCCTGCCCTTTTTCGTACGTAGGCCTAACAAGTAGAATGTAACGTTAAAATATATTAATAGAGGGGATGGGTGAATTTTCTTATATCCTTTGTTTTAAGCTAAAGCTTCGATTTCTTGTATGCATATTCCTATTTATGTGAGTATTGATATGTTTAAATTTTAAGTCTATTATTTTGAGAATAATTTAGGTTATAAAAATAATAATCATATGTTCATAATTTCTCATTTTCCCAAAATTTTAAGTATGATGATGAAATTTTTTACTACATACTTCATCTCTTCAGAAAGCCCTACTTCTCAAATTTTTTTGTTTTACCTTGTACAACCATGAAAATTTAAACCTATTGTTATTCAAATTTAAAACAATTTACAAGATATCTACACTTACTTACTTACTTACTTACAAATGCCTTTTAAGCAACCCGAAGTTTCATTGCCGCCGTCACATAAGCCCGCCATCGGTCCCTATCCTGTGCAAGATTAATCCAGTCTCTATCATCATATCCCATTTCCCTCAAATCCATTTTAGTATTATCTTCCCATCTACGTCTCGGCCTCCCTAAAGGTCTTTTTCCCTCCGGTCTCCCAAATAACACTCTATATTCTTTTCTGGATTCTCCCATAAATGCTACATGCCCTGGCCATCTCAAACGTCTGGATTTAATGTTCCTAATTATGTCAGGTGAAGAATACAATGCGTGCAGTTCTGCGTTGTGTAACTTCCTCCATTCTCCTTTAACTTCATCCCTCTTAGCCCCAAATATTTTCCTAAGCACCTTATTCTCAAACACCCTTAACCTATGTTCCTCTCTCAAAGTGAGAATCCAAGTTTCACAACCATAAAGAACAACCGGTAATATAACTGTTTTATAAATTCTAACTTTCAGATTTTTTGACAGCAGACTAGATGATAAAAGCTTCTCAACCGAAAAATAACACGCATTTCTCATATTTATTCTGCGTTTAATTTCCTCCCGAGTATCATTTATATTTGCTGCTATTGCTCCAAGATATTCGAATTTTTACACCTCTTCAAAGGATAAATCTCCAATTTTTAATATTTCCATTTCGTATAATATTCTGGTCACGAGACATAATCATATACATTGTCTTTTCGGGATTTACTTCCAAACCGATCGCTTTACTTGCTTCAAGTATAATTCCCGTGTTTTCCCTAATCGTTTGTGTATTTTCTCCTAACATATTCACGTCATCCGCATAGGCAAGAAGCTGATGTAACCCATTCAATTCCAAACCCTGCAAGATATTTACACACACTTTTTTATTAAAAGCATTTTTTTAATTCTAACACGACATTGTTCAATATACTGTATCTTAAAGAATAAGCAGTAAGAATTTCAGTTTCCTAATGTGAAATCTGTAGGAGTATTAGCAATGTGAAAGTGGGGAAGTGGGAAAAATTTCCGAAATATGAGTATGAAGTTTACATGCATTGTAAACTGATTGAGCACAGCTATTTTAAAGATGACGTAAGTAATACCACCATGTTGTATCGTTATACTAGTCATTCATTCATAGTGTTCTGCCCAAGGGCAGATCTTTCACTACAAACTCAACATTCTCCGGTCTTTCCCATATTGTGCCTTCCTCTTAATCTCCGTATATGATCCATATATCTCAATGTCGTCTATCATCTGCTATCTTCTTCTTCTTCTTCTTCTTCTTCTTCTTCTTCTTCTTCTTCCGGGAATTCTTCTCCCGTTCACCACTCCTTCCAGTGCATCCTTCAGAAGGCAGTTTCTTCTCAACCAGTGACCCAACCAATTCCTTTTCCTCTTTCTGACCAGTTTCAGAATCATTCTTTCTTCATCCACTCATTTTTCAACACAGATTCCTTTCTTATTCTGTCTGTCCATTTCACACGTTCCATCCTTCTTCATATCCACATTTCAAATGCTTCTATTCGCTTCTGTTACTTCGTAATAATTTCCATGTTTTCTGCCCGTGCAATGCTACACTCCACACAAAGCACTTCACTAGTCTCTTCCTTAGTTCTTTCTTCTAAGTTCCGCAGAAGATGCTGCTTTTTCTATTGCTGTTGCTATCCACCTTTTGACTCTCTGGTAGTAGCCTAACTCATGTTACTGCTTACAGTACACCCCGAGTATATGAAGCTGTCCACTTGCTCTACTGCCTCATTTAGAATTCGCACGTTTACCTTCTTTACTTCTAATAATTGTTTTGGTGCAGGTGTTGTGTCCGTGCCGTGTATAGTCCCTGGGGTAGCTCAGTCGGCAGAGCATTCGTGCGCTAAGCGAAGGGTCCCAGGATCGATACCCAGCCACGGAACAATTTTTCCTTGAAATTATACAACCTGCTTTACAGGGAGATACTTCCAGAAAGCCAGATTTGTATAATATATTCGTTACTGGTGGTACGTTAACAGGAAGCCACAATTTAAGTCACACAGAAGTTTGTTGGGTTCTGGCGCCTTGTCAGTCCATTTGAGTTGTGTGGATATAAAGGAAGAATTGCGACGGTGTCGTGTATAGTCCCTGGGGTAGCTCAGTCGGCAGAGCATTCGTGCGCTCAGCGAAGGGTCCCGGGATCGATACCCGGACACGAAACAATTTTTACTTGATATTATACAATTCAATGTATTTAACGAGATATTGTATTCTGATCCTTTCAACATCTTGATGCTGAAATATTATGGATGACAGGTAAGTTACACTTAAAATGACAAGAAATTAGCTTAATTAAGATCTTAATAGGAAAAAAGTTACACCATTGTAAATATGAGTAGTTTAATATCAAAGACGGACATCTGTCATCTCCATAGTTTTGATGTAGAGGCAATTTTTTAATTCACATTGTTCTCTGTAATATTTAACACAATTTATTTTATAAATATAGTGTTAGAGTTTGCATATGGTTTCACTATAACTGGAAAGAGTATGAAAAATTGTATAAAAAACCACAGCTATCTAAATTTCGATTAAGTTCAGATGTCCGTATTTGAAATTAAGATACTCATATATATATATATTAATTAATATTGTTATGTTTAGGAAACCAAGTTTTATTTCTCCTACAACAAATCTTGTTTAGAAAACAACTTTAAATTAAACGTATTTTAACTGGATATATTTCTACTTCCAATATATTTTAAAGAAAAAAAAACATACTTCATAAACAATCACTTACATACACTGTAATTACTTCTAAGATATCATATTTAAAATGCTATAATTTATTCTACACAATTAGCACAGCAAAAACAACGGAAGTTACTTGCTGCGCTCTAGCGTCGAATCTGGACAACAATGTTCCACGCGAAACTCAATGCTAAGAAAGAGGAATGAGCAGGCTGTTACGCAGCCATAAGATGCGATCCAGCAGGCAGTGGCAGAAATTCAAATGTCTACACTGTTTCCAATAATCTGTAATTTACAATTGTCACCGTTTCCATGGAAATTCCCAGTAGCCTACTTCTAGTCGGACATGTCATGATTTCTTCGAAGAGAGGATCCCACATTTAAATGTATCAAACTTTCCTGTTAATAGAAATGCAATCATAAAATGTTTCGTATATGAACAAAGAGCCATGTGCAATGCAAAATTCACAACGAATTTCGAAGACGATATAACCAGGTAACTATTTTCAAGATGAAAGCTATACATATCCTGCTAATTTCGGTGATGTAGAAGTAAGCGAAACAGTACTGCTTTTCAAACGCTGAGCTAAAGAACATACTAACGAACCTCCGACAGCAGTACTACGGGTAGAATAAACCAAGACGAGTTAGGCCCTGCTGAAGGCTTTACCTGAGAAATAGCCTATTTTGTTCAGAATGGCCAATCGAGTTCAAAATGTAAACAGGTGTCTTTTGCTAAGATGGGAAAAAAAGTGGGTGGACATTTAAACTCGTGGATATACAATATAAAGTGGACAAAGAAATATATGCACGAATAAGAATATAAGCTCCGAGGGTTGCCCAGCATTTGGTCTTAAAAGGCAAAAAGAAACTTGTCTTAATATAATAAGATAAATAATTAATAATGAGATTAATAATTAATAAAAAGATTAATATGATTAATAAATTATGGTGCTAGTTTCGGCCTAAGACTTTATAATATAATTACAAAACAATTTTCCAAATTTGAATATTTTAAAATTGAAGCTTTTAAAAAAGAAATTTGTAACATTATCCATGATATATAATATTAACAAATGTATTTTTTTACCTTTTATTTCTGTCGACTTTATTCAAGTTTTTATTGAATATCACTGGCTTCTGTCGGATAGTCAATTTATATTAAATGTGTATTTTTCTCTCTTTTTCTCTTTCTTCTTTATTCTTGCTCTTGTGTTGTATTTATCGGTTTGAATTAAGTTACTTACTGTATTTAGTAAACTGTCTTTGTAACCTGAATGTTATGTTATATTATTGACTAAGACTACACCGTACACGAGCCTGGCTCTTACGGTAGTGGCTAGAAACATTTTTATTTTATAAATTTAATTTGTACTCTCTAGCTAGCTAGTTAAATAAATACATTAAATTAAATTAAGTATTAAACAAATAACTTTTAAATACAAACATCTCCACTTTACATAAATGTAATTCCCGTATGAGTAACACTTGTGTTCGGAGAGGGGGGGGGGAATTGAGCGTACATTAACCTAACGTATTATTTCTAAGAAAGAGAAGTAATATTAACTTATACTTACAATAAAATTAATTCTAGTATTGAATTTAGTAAAAATTTAATATTATTAAAAAGTCAGAATGAAATTTGATAATAAAAGTGAAATCGGATATAATCAAATGAATTAAAATGAATATAATCAAATCATAGAATAATAAAATTAATATATATCAGTCAAAATATGGCAGGCCTAATAATTTAAATATTGTATTCTGCTTATTTATATATTTATTATGTAATTTATTTACTTATTTCCTTATTTATATCTTTATTTACTTCTTTAATTCTTTATTTATTTATTTATTTATTTATTTATTTATTTATTTATTTATTTATTTATTTATTCATTTATTAATTTATTCATTTAATAATTTATTCATTTATTTATTTATTTACTTATTTATTTATTTATTTATATTTTCTTTCTTTACTTTTTACGCATTTATGTATTTATTTATTTATTTCCTCATTTCTTCATATATTTATTTAATTCCTCATTTCTTTCTTTCCTCATTTCTTTATTTCCTCATTTATTTACACAGGCACAAGACATAGTAAAAATTGCGGTGCACTGAACTAAGCAGAAGACGTAGTAATAATTGCGGTGCACTGAACTAAGCAGAAGAAGTAGTAATAATTGCGGTGCACTGTACTAAGCAGAAGAAGTAGTAATAATTGCGGTGCACTGAACTAAGCAGAAGAAGTAGTAATAATTGCGGTGCACTGAACTAAGCAGAAGACCTAGTAATAATTGCGGTGCACTGAACTAAGCAGAAGAAGTAGTAATAATTGCGGTGCACTGAACTAAGCAGAAGAAGTAGTAATAATTGCGGTGCACTGAACTAAGCAGAAGAAGTATTAATAATTGCGGTGCACTGAACTAAGCAGAAGAAGTAGTAATAATTGCGGTGCACTGAACTAAGCAGAAGAAGTAGTAATAATTGCGGTGCACTGAACTAAGCAGAAGAAGTAGTAATAATTGCGGTGCACTGAACTAAGCAGAAGACCTAGTAATAATTGCGGTGCACTGAACTAAGCAGAAGAAGTAGTAATAATTGCGGTGCACTGAACTAAGCAGAAGACGTAGTAATAATTGCGGTGCACTGAACTAAGAAGAAGAAGTAGTAATAATTGCGGTGCACTGAACTAAGCAGAAGAAGTAGTAATAATTGCGGTGCACTGAACTAAGCAGAAGAAGTAGTAATAATTGCGGTGCACTGAACTAAGCAGAAGAAGTAGTAATAATTGCGGTGCACTGAACTAAGCAGAAGAAGTAGTAATAATTGCGGTGCACTGAACTAAGCAGAAGACGTAGTAATAATTGCGGTGCACTGAACTAAGCAGAAGACGTAGTAATAATTGCGGTGCACTGAACTAAGAAGAAGAAGTAGTAATAATTGCGGTGCACTGAACTAAGCAGAAGACGTAGTAATAATTGCGGTGCACTGAACTAAGCAGAAGACGTAGTAATAATTGCGGTGCACTGAACTAAGCAGAAGACATAGTAATAATTGCGGTGCACTGAACTAAGAAGAAGAAGTAGTAATAATTGCGGTGCACTGAACTAAGCCGAAGAAGTAGTAATAATTGCGGTGCACTGAACTAAGCAGAAGAAGTAGTAATAATTGCGGTGCACTGAACTAAGCAGAAGAAGTAGTAATAATTGCGGTGCACTGAACTAAGCAGAAGAAGTAGTAATAATTGCGGTGCACTGAACTAAGCAGAAGACGTAGTAATAATTGCGGTGCACTGAACTAAGCAGAAGACGTAGTAATAATTGCGGTGCACTGAACTAAGCAGACGACGTAGTAATAATTGCGGTGCACTGAACTAAGCAGAAGAAGTAGTAATAATTGCGGTGCACTGAACTAAGCAGAAGAAGTAGTAATAATTGCGGTGCACTGAACTAAGCAGAAGAAGTAGTAATAATTGCGGTGCACTGAACTAAGCAGAAGAAGTAGTAATAATTGCGGTGCACTGAACTAAGCAGAAGAAGTAGTAATAATTGCGGTGCACTGAACTAAGCAGAAGAAGTAGTAATAATTGCGGTGCACTGAACTAAGCAGAAGACGTAGTAATAATTGCGGTGCACTGAACTAAGCAGAAGAAGTAGTAATAATTGCGGTGCACTGAACTAAGCAGAAGACGTAGTAATAATTGCGGTGCACTGAACTAAGCAGAAGACCTAGTAATAATTGCGGTGCACTGAACTAAGCAGAAGAAGTAGTAATAATTGCGGTGCACTGAACTAAGCAGAAGACGTAGTAATAATTGCGGTGCACTGAACTAAGAAGAAGAAGTAGTAATAATTGCGGTGCACTGAACTAAGCAGAAGAAGTAGTAATAATTGCGGTGCACTGAACTAAGCAGAAGAAGTAGTAATAATTGCGGTGCACTGAACTAAGCAGAAGAAGTAGTAATAATTGCGGTGCACTGAACTAAGCAGAAGACCTAGTAATAATTGCGGTGCACTGAACTAAGCAGAAGAAGTAGTAATAATTGCGGTGCACTGTACTAAGCAGAAGAAGTAGTAATAATTGCGGTGCACTGAACTAAGCAGAAGAAGTAGTAATAATTGCGGTGCACTGAACTAAGCAGAAGACCTAGTAATAATTGCGGTGCACTGAACTAAGCAGAAGAAGTAGTAATAATTGCGGTGCACTGAACTAAGCAGAAGAAGTAGTAATAATTGCGGTGCACTGAACTAAGCAGAAGAAGTATTAATAATTGCGGTGCACTGAACTAAGCAGAAGAAGTAGTAATAATTGCGGTGCACTGAACTAAGCAGAAGAAGTAGTAATAATTGCGGTGCACTGAACTAAGCAGAAGAAGTAGTAATAATTGCGGTGCACTGAACTAAGCAGAAGACCTAGTAATAATTGCGGTGCACTGAACTAAGCAGAAGAAGTAGTAATAATTGCGGTGCACTGAACTAAGCAGAAGACGTAGTAATAATTGCGGTGCACTGAACTAAGAAGAAGAAGTAGTAATAATTGCGGTGCACTGAACTAAGCAGAAGAAGTAGTAATAATTGCGGTGCACTGAACTAAGCAGAAGAAGTAGTAATAATTGCGGTGCACTGAACTAAGCAGAAGAAGTAGTAATAATTGCGGTGCACTGAACTAAGCAGAAGAAGTAGTAATAATTGCGGTGCACTGAACTAAGCAGAAGAAGTAGCAATAATTGCGGTGCACTGAACTAAGCAGAAGAAGTAGTAATAATTGCGGTGCACTGAACTAAGCAGAAGAAGTAGTAATAAATGCGGTGCACTGAACTAAGCAGAAGAAGTAGTAATAATTGCGGTGCACTGAACTAAGCAGAAGACGTAGTAATAATTGCGGTGCACTGAACTAAGCAGAAGAAGTAGTAATAATTGCGGTGCACTGAACTAAGCAGAAGAAGTAGTAATAATTGCGGTGCACTGAACTAAGCAGAAGAAGTAGTAATAATTGCGGTGCACTGAACTAAGCAGAAGAAGTAGTAATAATTGCGGTGCACTGAACTAAGCAGAAGAAGTCGTAAAAAATTGCGGTGCACTGAAATATGCAAAAGATGTCGTAAAAAAAGGCGGCTTAAGAAAACAGTGGCGAGAAGAAGTAAAAGCATGGCGGTTTAAGGAAACAGCGGCGAGAAGAAGTAAAAGCAAGGCGGCTTAAGAAAACAGCGGCGAGAAGAAGTAAAAGCAAGGCGGCTTAAGAAAACAGCGGCGAGAAGAAGTAAAAGCAAGGCGGCTTAAGAAAACAGCGGCTAGAAAAAGTAAAAGCAAGGCGGCTTAAGAAAACAGCGGCGAGAAGAAGTAAAAGCAAGGCGGCTTAAGAAAACAGCGGCTAGAATTAGTAAAAGCAAGGCGGCTTAAGAAAACAGCGGCGACAAGAAGTAAAAGCAAGGCGGCTTAAGAAAACAGCGGCGAGAAGAAGTAAAAGTAAGGCGGCTTAAGAAAACAGCGGCGAGAAGAAGTAAAAGCAAGGCGGCTTAAGAAAACAGCGGTGAGAAGAAGTAAAAGCAAGGCGGCTTAAGAAAACAGCGGCGAGAAAAAGTAAAAAGCAAGGCGGCTTAAGAAAACAGCGGCGAGAAGAAATAAAAGCAAGGCGGCTTAAGAAAACAGCGGCGAGGAGAAGTAAAAGTAAGGCGGCTTAAGAAAGCAGCGGCGAGAAGAAGTAAAAGCAAGGCGGCTTAAGAAAGCAGCGGCGAGAAGAAGTAAAAGCAAGGCGGCTTAAGGAAGCAGCGGCGAGCAGAAGTAAGAACAAGGCGGCTTAAGAAAACAGCGGCGAGAAGAAGTAAAAACAAGGCGGCTTAAGGAAGCAGCGGCGAGCAGAAGTAAGAACAAGGCGGCTTAAGAAAACAGCGGCGAGAAAAAGTAAAAGCAAGGCGGCTTTAGAAAACAGCGGAGAGAAGAAGTAAAAGCAAGGCGGCTTAAGAAAGCAGCGGCGAGCAGAAGTAAAAACAAGGCGGCTTAAGGAAACAGCGGCGAGGAGAAGTAAAAGCAAGGCGGCTTAAGAAAGCAGCGGCGAGCAGAAGTAAAAACAAGGCGGCTTAAGGAAACAGCGGCGAGGAGAAGTAAAAGCAAGGCGGCTTAAGAAAACAGCGGCGAGAAGAAGTAAAAGCAAGGCGGCTTAAGAAAACAGCGGCGAGAAGAAGTAAAAGCAAGGCGGCTTAAGAAAGCAGCGGCGAAAAGAATTATGAACAAGGCGGCATAACAAAAGAACGGCGAAAAGAATAATGATCAAGGCGGCATAACAAAACAACGGGGAAAAGGATTATGAACAAGGCGGCATAACAAAACAACGGCGAAAAGAATAATGATCAAGGCGGCATAACAAAACAACGGCGAAAAGAATTATGAACAAGGTGGCGTAACAAAACAACGGCGAAAAGGATTATGAAGAAGGCGGCACAACAAAACATCGGCGAAAAGGATTATGAACATGGCGGCATAACAAAACAGCTGCGAAAAGGATTATAAACAAAGCGGCATAACAAAACAAGGGCGAAAAGAATTATGAACAATGTGGCAAACAAAACAACAGCGAAAAGGTTTAAGAACAAGGCGGCATAATAAAACAGAGGAGAAAAGGATTATGAACAAGGCGGCATAACAAAGCAACGGCGAAAAGTATTAAGAACATGGTGGCATACAAAAGAACGGCGAAAATGATTATGAACAAGGCGGCATAACAAAACAACGGCGAAAAGGATTATGATGAAGGCGGCATAACAAAACAACGGCGAAAAGGATTATGAACAAGGCGGCATAACAAAACAACGGCGAAAAGGATTATGAAAAAAGCGGAATAACAAAACAACGGCGAAAAGGATTATGAACAAGGCGGCATAACAAAAGAACGGCGAAAAGGATTAAGAACATGGCGGCATAACAAAACAACGGCGGAAAGGGTTATGAAGAAGCGGCATTACAAAACACCGGCGAAAAGGATTATGAACATGGCGGCATAACAAAAACAACGGCGAAAAGGATTATGAACAAGGCGGCATAACAAAACAACGGCGAACAGGATTATGAACAAGGCGGCATAACAAAACAAGGGCGAAAAGCATTATGAACAATTCGGCATTACAGAACAACGGCGAAAAGGTTTATGAACATGGCGGCATAACGAAACAAGGGCGAAAAGGATTATGAACAAGGCGGCAGAACAAAAACAACGGCGAAAATTATAATGAAGAAGGCAGCATATCAAAACAGCGGCGAAAAGGATTAAGAACATTGTGGCACAACGAAACAACGGCGAAAAGATTTATGAACATGGCGGCATAACAAAACAACGGCGAAAAGAATTATGAAGATGGCGGCATAACAAAAGAAAGGCGAAAAGGATTAAGAACATGGCGGTATAACAAAACATAGGTGAAAAGGGTTATGAACAAGGCGGCATAACAAAACAAGGGCGAAAAGCATTATGATCAAGGCGGCATAACAGAACAACGGCGAAAAGGTTTATGAACATGGCGGCATAACAAAACAAGGGCGAAAAGCATTATGAACAAGGCGGCAGAACAAAAACAACGGCGAAAAGTATTATGAACAAGGCGGCATAACAAAACAACGGCGAAAAGGATTAAGAACATGGCTGCATAACAAAACAACGGCGAAAAGAATTATGAACATGGCGGCATAAAAAAACAACGACGAAAAGAATTATGAACATGGCGCATAACAAAACAACGGCGAAAAAGATTAAGAACATGGCGGCATAACAAAACAACGGCGAAAAGAATTATGAACAAGACGGCATAACAAAACAACGGCGAAAAGAATTATGAACATGGCGGCATAACAAAACAACGGCGAAAAGGATTATGAACAAGGCGGCATAACAAAACAGCGGCGAAAAGGATTATGAACAAGGCGGCATAACAAAACAGCGGCGAGGAGGTGTAAGAAGGCGGCCCATAGTTTTACTCATTTATATTAATTAATTTAATTTCAGATTTAAATTTGATATGTAACCGACATGAATGAATTAAATAAGAATTAAATAATTAATGGATTATTAATGAAATATAGTGTAAATCAGTAATTCTAAAACTACTCGTAATTCGTTCTCTCAATATTTTCATTATACAGGATTTTCCAATTTTTTGGAGGTTTATGAGTATTTCCATATGCCGTTGTAGTGCATACAATGTAAAATATTTACTGTGAAGTGAGTTGTCTACATGAACTCGATAATGCAATAAAATTTCTTTATACCGAGCGAGAGTGTAATGAATTATTTATTATTACGGAATTATTTTCTGTGCCCTGCCCTTTTTCGTACGTAGGCCTAACAAGTAGAATGTAACGTTAAAATATATTAATAGAGGGGATGGGTGAATTTTCTTATATGCTTTGTTTTAAGCTAAAGCTTCGATTTCTTGTATGCATATTCCTATTTATGTCAGTATTGATATGTTTAAATTTTAAGTCTGTTATTTTGAGAATAATTTAGGTTATAAAAATAATAATCATATGTTCATAATTTCTCATTTTCCCAAAATTTTAAGTATGATGATGAAATTTTTTACTACATACTTCATCTCTTCAGAATGCCCTACTTCTCATATTTTTTTGTTTTACCTTGTACAACCATGAAAATTTAAACCTATTGTTATTCAAATTTAAAACAATTTACAAAATATCTACACTTACTTACTTACTTACAAATGCCTTTTAAGCAACCCGAAGTTTCATTGCCGCCCTCACATAAGCCCGCCATCAGTCCCTATCCTGTTCAAGATTAATCCAATATCTATCACCATATCCCATTTCTCTCAAATCCATTTTAGTATTATCTTCCCATCTACGTCTCGGCCTCCCTAAAGGTCTTTTTCCCTCCGGTCTCCCAAATAACACTCTATATGCTTTTCTGGATTCGCCCATACGTGCTACATGCCCTGCCCATCTCAAACGTCTGGATTTAATGTTCCTAATTATGTCAGGTGAAGAATACAATGCGTGCAGTTCTGCGTTGTGTTACTTCCTCCATTCTCCTTTAACTTCATCCCTCTTAGCCCCAAATATTTTCCTAAGCACCTTATTCTCAAACACCCTTAACCTATGTTCCTCTCTCAAAGTGAGAATCCAAGTTTCACAACCATTAAGAACAACCGGTAATATAACTGTTTTATAAATTCTAACTTTCAGATTTTTTGACAGCAGACTAGATGATAAAAGCTTCTCAACCGAAAAATAACACGCATTTCCCATATTTATTCTGCGTTTAATTTCCTCCCGAGTATCATTTATATTTGCTGCTATTGCTCCAAGATATTCGAATTTTTACACCTCTTCGAAGGATAAATCTCCAATTTTTAATATTTCCATTTCGTACAATATTCTGGTCACGAGACATAATCATATACTTTGTCTTTTCGGGATTTACTTCCAAACCGATCGCTTTACTTGCTTCAAGTATAATTCCCGTGTTTTCCCTAATCGTTTGTGTATATTCTCCTAACATATTCACGTCATCCGCATAGACAAGAAGCTGATGTAACCCATTCAATTCCAAACCCTGCAAGATATTTACACACACACTTTTTTATTAAAAGCATTTTTTTTAAATTCTAACACGACTTTGTTCAATATACTGTATCTTAAAGAATAAGCAGTAAGAATTTCAGTTTCCTAATGTGAAATCTGTAGGAGCATTAGCAATGTGAACGTGGGGAAGTGGGAAAAATTTCCGAAATATGAGTATGAAGTTTACATGCATTGTAAACTCATTGAGCGCAGCTATTTTAAAGATGACGTAAGTAATACCACCATGTTGTATCGTTATACTAGTCATTCATTCATAGTGTTCTGCCCAAGGGCAGATCTTTCACTCCAAACTCAACATTCTCCAGTCTTTCCCATATTGTGCCTTCCTCTTAATCTCCGCATATGATCCATATGACTCAATGTCGTCTATCATCTGCTATCTTCTTCTTCTTCTTCTTTTTCCGGGAATTGTTCTCCCGTTCACCACTCCTTCCAGTGCATCCTTCAGAAGGCAGTTTCTTCTCAACCAGTGACCCAACCAATTCCTTTTCCTCTTTCTGACCAGTTTCAGAATCATTCTTTCTTCATCCACTCATTTTTCAACACAGATTCCTTTCTTATTCTGTCTGTGCATTTCACACGTTCCATCCTTCTTCATATCCACATTTCAAATGCTTCTATTCGCTTCTGTTACTTCGTAATAATTTCCATGTTTTCTGCCCGTACAATGCTACACTCCACACAAAGCACTTCACTAGTCTCTTCCTTAGTTCTTTCTTCTAAGTTCCGCAGAAGATGCTGCTTTTTCTATTAAAAGCTTTCTTTGCTGTTGCTATCCACCTTTTGACTCTCTGGTAGTAGCCTAACTCATGTTACTGCTTACAGTACACCCCAAGTATATGAAGCTGTCCACTTGCTCTACTGCCTCATTTAGAATTCGCACGTTTACCTTCTTTACTTCTAATAATTGTTTTGGTGCAGGTGTTGTGTCCGTGACGTGTATAGTCCCTGGGGTAGCTCAGTCGGCAGAGCATTCGTGCGCTAAGCGAAGGGTCCCACGATCGATACCCAGTCACGGAACAATTTTTCCTTGAAATTATTCAACCTGCTTTACATGGAGATACTTCCAGAAAGCCAGATTTGTATAATATATTCGTTACTGGTGGTACGTTAACAGGAAGCCACAATTTAAGTCACACAGAAGTTTGTTGGGTTCTGGCGCCTTGTCAGTCCATTTGAGTTGTGTGGATTTAAAGGAAGAATTGCGACGGTGTCGTGTATAGTCCCTGGGGTAGCTCAGTCGGCAGAGCATTCGTGCGCTCAGCGAAGGGTCCCGGGATCGATACCCGGACACGAAACAATTTTTACTTGATATTATACAATTCAATGTATTTAACGAGATATTGTATTCTGATCCTTTCAACATCTTGATGCTGTAATATTATGGATGACAGGTAAGTTACACTTAAAATGACAAGAAATTAGCTTAATTAAGATCTTAATAGGAAAAAAGTTACACCATTGTAAATATGAGTAGTTTAATATCAAAGACGGACATCTGTCATCTCCATAGTTTTGATCTAGAGGCAATTTTTAAATTCACATTATTCTCTGTAATATTTAACACAATTTATTTTATAAATATAGTGTTAGAGTTTGCATATGGTTTCACTATAACTGGAAAGAGTATGAAAAATTATATAAAAAACCACAGCTATCTAAATTTCGATTAAGTTCAGATGTCTGTATTTGAAATTAAATTACTCATATATATATTAATTAATATTGTTATGTTTAGGAAACCAAGTTTTATTTCTCCTACAAAAAATCTTGTTTAGAAAACAACATTAAATTAAACGTATTTTAACTGGATATAGTTCTACTTCCAATACATTTTTAAGAAAAAAAAACATAATTCATAAACAATCACTAACATACACTGTAATTACTTCTAAGATTTCATATTTAAAATGCTATAATTTATTCTACACAATTAGCACAGCAAAAACAACGGAAGTTACTTGCTGCGCTCTAGCGTCGAATCTGGACAACAATGTTCCACGCGAAACTCAATGCTAAGAAAGAGGAATGAGCAGGCTGTTACGCAGCCATAAGATGCGATCCAGCAGGCAGTGGCAGAAATCAAATGTCTACACTGTTTCCAATAATCTGTAATTTACAATTGTCACCGTTTCCATGGAAATTCCCAGTAGCCTACTTCTAGTCGGACATGTCATGATTTCTTCGAAGAGAGGATCCCACATTTAAATGTATCAAACTTTCCTGTTAATAGAAATGGAATCATAAAATGTTTCGTATATGAACAAAGAGCCATGTGCAATGCAAAATTCACAACGAATTTCGAAGACAATATAACCAGGTAACTATTTTCAAGATGAAAGCTATACATATCCTGCTAATTTCGGTGATGTAGAAGTAAGCGAAACAGTACTGCTTTTCAAACGCTGAGCTAAAGAACATACTAACGAACCTCCGACAGCAGTACTACGGGTAGAATAAACCAAGACGAGTTAGGCCCTGCTGAAGGCTTTACCTGAGAAATAGCCTATTTTGTTCAGAATGGCCAATCGAGTTCAAAATGTAAACAGGTGTCTTTTGCTAAGATGGGAAAAAAAGTGGGTGGACATTTAAACTCGTGGATATACAATATAAAGTGGACAAAGAAATATATGCACGAATAAGAAAATAAGCTCCGAGGGTTGCCCAGCATTTGGTCTTAAAAGGCAAAAAGAAACTTGTCTTAATATAATAAGATAAATAATTAATAATGAGATTAATAATTAATAAAAAGATTAATATGATTAATAAATTATGGTGCTACTTTCGGCCTAAGACTTTATAATATAATTACAAAACAATTTTCCAAATTTGAATATTTTAAAATTGAAGCTTTTAAAAAAGAAATTTGTAACATTATCCATGATATATAATATTAACAAAAGTATTTTTTTACCTTTTATTTCTGTCGACTTTATTCAAGTTTTTATTGAATATCACTGGCATCTGTCGGATAGTCAATTTATATTAAATGTGTATTTTTCTCTCTTTTTCTCTTTCTTCTTTATTCTTGCTCTTGTGTTGTATTTATCGGTTTGAATTAAGTTACTTACTGTATTTAGTAAACTGTCTTTGTAACCTGAATTTTATGTTATATTATTGACTAAGACTACACCGTACACGAGCCTGGCTCTTACGGTAGTGGCTAGAAACATTTTTATTTTATAAATTTAATTTGTACTCTGTAGCTAGCTAGTTAAATAAATACATTAAATTAAATTAAGTATTAAACAAATAACTTTTAAATACAAACATCTCCACTTTACATAAATGTAATTCCCGTATGAGTAACACTTGTGTTCGGAGAGGGGGGGGGGGAATTGAGCGTACATTAACCTAACGTATTATTTCTAAGAAAGAGAAGTAATATTAACTTATACTTACAATAAAATTAATTCTAGTATTGAATTTAGTAAAAATTTAATATTAGTAAAAAGTCAGAATGAAATTTGATAATAAAAGTGAAATCGGATATAATCAAATGAATTAAAATGAATATAATCAAATCATAGAATAATAAAATTAATATATATCAGTCAAAATATGGCAGGCCTAATAATTTAAATATTGTATTCTGCTTATTTATATATTTATTAATTAATTTATTTACTTATTTCCTTATTTATATCTTTATTTACTTCTTTAATTCTTTATTTATTTATTTATTTATTTATTTATTTATTTATTTATTTATTTATTTATTTATTTATTTATTTATTAATTTATTCATTTATTAATTTATTCATTTATTTATTTATTTACTTATTTATTTATTTATATTTTCTTTCTTTACTTTTTACGCATTTATGTATTTATTTATTTATTTCCTCATTTCTTCATATATTTATTTAATTCCTCATTTCTTTCTTTCCTCATTTCTTTATTTCCTCATTTATTTACACAGGCACAAGACATAGTAAAAATTGCGGTGCACTGAACTAAGCAGAAGAAGTAGTAATAATTGCGGTGCACTGAACTAAGCAGAAGACGTAGTAATAATTGCGGTGCACTGAACTAAGCAGAAGACGTAGTAATAATTGCTGTGCACTGAACTAAGCAGAAGACGTAGTAATAATTGCGGTGCACTGAACTAAGCAGAAGACGTAGTAATAATTGCGGTGCACTGAACTAAGCAGAAGACGTAGTAAAAATTGCGGTGCACTGAACTAAGAAGAAGAAGTAGTAATAATTGCGGTGCACTGAACTAAGCAGAAGACGTAGTAATAATTGCGGTGCACTGAACTAAGCAGAAGACGTAGTAATAATTGCGGTGCACTGAACTAAGCAGAAGACGTAGTAATAATTGCGGTGCACTGAACTAAGCAGAAGACGTAGTAATAATTGCGGTGCACTGAACTAAGCAGAAGACGTAGTAATAATTGCGGTGCACTGAACTAAGCAGAAGAAGCAGTAATAATTGCGGTGCACTGAACTAAGCAGAAGAAGTAGTAATAATTGCGGTGCACTGAACTAAGCAGAAGAAGTAGTAATAATTGCGGTGCACTGAACTAAGCAGAAGACCTAGTAATAATTGCGGTGCACTGAACTAAGCAGAAGAAGTAGTAATAATTGCGGTGCACTGAACTAAGCAGAAGAAGTAGTAATAATTGCGGTGCACTGAACTAATCAGAAGAAGTCGTAAAAAATTGCGGTGCACTGAAATATGCAAAAGATGTCGTAAAAAAAGGCGGCTTAAGAAAACAGTGGCGAGAAGAAGTAAAAGCAAGGCGGTTTAAGAAAACAGCGGCGAGAAGAAGTAAAAGCAAGGCGGCTTAAGAAAACAGCGGCGAGAAGAAGTAAAAGCAAGGCGGCTTAAGAAAACAGCGGCGAGATGAAGTAAAAGCAAGGCGGCTTAAGAAAACAGCGGCTAGAAAAAGTAAAAGCAAGGCGGCTTAAGAAAACAGCGGCGAGAAGAAGTAAAAGCAAGGCGGCTAAAGAAAACAGCGGCTAGAATTAGTAAAAGCAAGGCGGCTTAAGAAAACAGCGGCGACAAGAAGTGAAAGCAAGGCGGCTTAAGAAAACAGCGGCGAGAAGAAGTAAAAGCAAGGCGGCTTAAGAAAACAGCGGCGAGAAGAAGCAAAAGCAAGGCGGCTTAAGAAAACAGCGGCGAGAAGAAGTAAAAGCAAGGCGGCTAAAGAAAACAGCGGCTAGAATTAGTAAAAGCAAGGCGGCTTAAGAAAACAGCGGCGACAAGAAGTGAAAGCAAGGCGGCTTAAGAAAATAGCGGCGAGAAGAAGTAAAAGCAAGGCGGCTTAAGAAAACAGCGGCGAGAAGAAGTAAAAGCAAGGCGGCTTAAGAAAACAGCGGCTAGAAAAAGTAAAAGCAAGGCGGCTTAAGAAAACAGCGGCGACAAGAAGTAAAAGCAAGGCGGCTTAAGAAAGCAGCGGCGAGAAGAAGTAAAAGCAAGGCGGCTTAAGGAAGCAGCGGCGAGCAGAAGTAAGAACAAGGCGGCTTAAGAAAACAGCGGCGAGAAGAAGTAAAAGCAAGGCGGCTTAAGAAAGCAGCGGCGAGAAGAAGTAAAAGCAAGGCGGCTTAAGGAAGCAGCGGCGAGCAGAAGTAAGAACAAGGCGGCTTAAGAAAACAGCGGCGAGAAGAAGTAAAAACAAGGCGGCTTAAGGAAGCAGCGGCGAGCAGAAGTAAGAACAAGGCGGCTTAAGAAAACAGCGGCGAGAAAAAGTAAAAGCAAGGCGGCTTTAGAAAACAGCGGCGAGAAGAAGTAAAAGCAAGGCGGCTTAAGAAAGCAGCGGCGAGCAGAAGTAAAAACAAGGCGGCTTAAGGAAACAGCGGCGAGGAGAAGTAAAAGCAAGGCGGCTTAAGAAAACAGCGGCGAGAAGAAGTAAAAGCAAGGCGGCTTAAGAAAACAGCGGCGAGAAGAAGTAAAAGCAAGGCGGCTTAAGAAAGCAGCGGCGAAAAAATTATGAACAAGGCGGCATAACAAAAGAACGGCGAAAAGAATAATGATCAAGGCGGCATAACAAAACAACGGGGAAAAAGATTATGAACAAGGCGGCATAACAAAACAACGGCGAAAAGAATAATGATCAAGGCGGCATAACAAAACAACGGCGAAAAGAATTATGAACAAGGCGGCGTAAGAAAACAACGGCGAAAAGGATTATGAAGAAGGCGGCACAACAAAACATCGGCGAAAAGGATTATGAACATGGCGGCATAACAAAACAGCTGCGAAAAGGATTATAAACAAAGCGGCATAACAAAACAAGGGCGAAAAGGATTATGAACAATGTGGCAAACAAAACAACAGCGAAAAGGTTTAAGAACAAGGCGGCATAATAAAACAGAGGAGAAAAGGATTATGAACAAGGCGGCATAACAAAACAACGGCGAAAAGAATAATGATCAAGGCGGCATAACAAAACAACGGCGAAAAGAATTATGAACAAGGCGGCGTAAGAAAACAACGGCGAAAAGGATTATGAAGAAGGCGGCACAACAAAACATCGGCGAAAAGGATTATGAACATGGCGGCATAACAAAACAGCTGCGAAAAGGATTATAAACAAAGCGGCATAACAAAACAAGGGCGAAAAGGATTATGAACAATGTGGCAAACAAAACAACAGCGAAAAGGTTTAAGAACAAGGCGGCATAATAAAACAGAGGAGAAAAGGATTATGAACAAGGCGGCATAACAAAGCAACGGCGAAAAGTATTAAGAACATGGTGGCATACAAAACAACGGCGAAAATGATTATGAACAAGGCGGCATAACAAAACAACGGCGAAAAGGATTATGATCAAGGCGGCATAACAAAACAACGGCGAAAAGGATTATGAACAAGGCGGCATAACAAAACAACGGCGAAAAGGATTATGAAAAAAGCGGAATAACAAAACAACGGCGAAAAGGATTATGAACAAGGCGGCATAACAAAAGAACGGCGAAAAGGATTAAGAACATGGCGGCATAACAAAACAACGGCGGAAAGGGTTATGAAGAAGCGGCATTACAAAACACCGGCGAAAAGGATTATGAACATGGCGGCATAACAAAAACAACGGCGAAAAGGATTATGAACAAGGCGGCATAACAAAACAACGGCGAACAGGATTATGAACAAGGCGGCATAACAAAACAAGGGCGAAAAGCATTATGAACAATTCGGCATTACAGAACAACGGCGAAAAGGTTTATGAACATGGCGGCATAACGAAACAAGGGCGAAAAGGATTATGAACAAGGCGGCAGAACAAAAACAACGGCGAAAATTATAATGAAGAAGGCAGCATATCAAAACAGCGGCGAAAAGGATTAAGAACATTGTGGCACAACGAAACAACGGCGAAAAGATTTATGAACATGGCGGCATAACAAAACAACGGCGAAAAGAATTATGAAGATGGCGGCATAACAAAACAAAGGCGAAAAGGATTAAGAACATGGCGGTATAACAAAACATAGGTGAAAAGGGTTATGAACAAGGCGGCATAACAAAACAAGGGCGAAAAGCATTATGATCAAGGCGGCATAACAGAACAAAGGCGAAAAGGTTTATGAACATGGCGGCATAACAAAACAAGGGCGAAAAGCATTATGAACAAGGCGGCAGAACAAAAACAACGGCGAAAAGTATTATGAACAAGGCGGCATAACAAAACAACGGCGAAAAGGATTAAGAACATGGCGGCATAACAAAACAACGGCGAAAAGAATTATGAACATGGCGGCATAAAAAACAACGACGAAAAGAATTATGAACATGGCGGCATAACAAAACAACGGCGAAAAAGATTAAGAACATGGCGACATAACAAAACAAAGGCGAAAAGAATTATGAACAAGACGGCATAACAAAACAACGGCGAAAAGAATTATGAACATGGCGGCATAACAAAACAACGGCGAAAAGGATTATGAACAAGGCGGCATAACAAAACATCGGCGAAAAGGATTATGAACAAGGCGGCATAACAAAACAGCGGCGAGGAGGTGTAAGAAGGCGGCCCATAGTTTTACTCATTTATATTAATTAATTTAATTTCAGATTTAGATTTGATATATAACCGACATGAATGAATTAAATAAGAATTAAATAATTAATGGATTATTAATGAAATATAGTGTAAATCAATAATTCTAAAACTACTCGTAATTCGTTCTCTCAATATTTTCATTATACAGGATTTTCCAATTTTTTGGAGGTTTATGAGTATTTCCATATGCCGTTGTAGTGCATACAATGTAAAATATTTACTGTGAAGTGAGTTGTCTACATGAACTCGATAATGCAATAAAATTTCTTTATACCGAGCGAGAGTGTAATGAATTATTTATTATTACGGAATTATTTTCTGTGCCCTGCCCTTTTTCGTACGTAGGCCTAACAAGTAGAATGTAACGTTAAAATATATTAATAGAGGGGATGGGTGAATTTTCTTATATGCTTTGTTTTAAGCTAAAGCTTCGATTTCTTGTATGCATATTCCTATTTATGTCAGTATTGATATGTTTAAATTTTAAGTCTGTTATTTTGAGAATAATTTAGGTTATAAAAATAATAATCATATGTTCATAATTTTTCATTTTCCCAAAATTTTAAGTATGATGATGAAATTTTTTACTACATACTTCATCTCTTCAGAAAGCCCTACTTCTCATATTTTTTTGTTTTACCTTGTACAACCATGAAAATTTAAACCTATTGTTATTCAAATTTAAAACAATTTACAAGATATCTACACTTACTTACTTACTTACAAATGCCTTTTAAGCAACCCGAAGTTTCATTGCCGCCCTCACATAAGCCCGCCATCAGTCCCTATCCTGTTCAAGATTAATCCAATATCTATCACCATATCCCATTTCCCTCAAATCCATTTTAGTATTATCTTCCCATCTACGTCTCGGCCTCCCTAAAGGTCTTTTTCCCTCCGGTCTCCCAAATAACACTCTATATGCTTTTCTGGATTCGCCCATACGTGCTACATGCCCTGCCTATCTCAAACGTCTGGATTTAATGTTCCTAATTATGTCAGGTGAAGAATACAATGCGTGCAGTTCTGCGTTGTGTTACTTCCTCCATTCTCCTTTAACTTCATCCCTCTTAGCCCCAAATATTTTCCTAAGCACCTTATTCTCAAACACCCTTAACCTATGTTCCTCTCTCAAAGTGAGAATCCAAGTTTCACAACCATTAAGAACAACCGGTAATATAACTGTTTTATAAATTCTAACTTTCAGATTTTTTGACAGCAGACTAGATGATAAAAGCTTCTCAACCGAAAAATAACACGCAATTCCCATATTTTTTCTGCGTTTAATTTCCTCCCGAGTATCATTTATATTTGCTGCTATTGCTCCAAGATATTCGAATTTTTACACCTCTTCGAAGGATAAATCTCCAATTTTTAATATTTCCATTTCGTACAATATTCTGGTCACGAGACATAATCATATACTTTGTCTTTTCGGGATTTACTTCCAAACCGATCGCTTTACTTGCTTCAAGTATAATTCCCGTGTTTTCCCTAATCGTTTGTGTATTTTCTCCTAACATATTCACGTCATCCGCATAGGCAAGAAGCTGATGTAACCCATTCAATTCCAAACCCTGCAAGATATTTACACACACTTTTTTATTAAAAGCATTTTTTTAATTCTAACACGACATTGTTCAATATACTGTATCTTAAAGAATAAGCAGTAAGAATTTCAGTTTCCTAATGTGAAATCTGTAGGAGCATTAGCAATGTGAAAGTGGGGAAGTGGGAAAAATTTCCGAAATATGAGTATGAAGTTAACATGCATTGTAAACTCATTGAGCGCAGCTATTTTAAAGATGACGTAAGTAATACCACCATGTTGTATCGTTATACTAGTCATTCATTCATAGTGTTCTGCCCAAGGGCAGATCTTTCACTCCATACTCAACATTCTCCAGTCTTTCCCATATTGTGCCTTCCTCTTAATCTCCGCATATGATCCATATGACTCAATGTCGTCTATCATCTGCTATCTTCTTCTTCTTCTTCTTCTTCTTCTTCTTCCGGGAATTCTTCTCCCGTTCACCTCTCCTTCCAGTGCATCCTTCAGAAGGCAGTTTCTTCTCAACCAGTGACCCAACCAATTCCTTTTCCTCTTTCTGACCAGTTTCAGAATCATTCTTTCTTCATCCACTCATTTTTCAACACAGATTCCTTTCTTATTCTGTCTGTCCATTTCACACGTTCCATCCTTCTTCATATCCACATTTCAAATGCTTCTATTCGCTTCTGTTACTTCGTAATAATTTCCATGTTTTCTGCCCGTGCAATGCTACACTCCACACAAAGCACTTCACTAGTCTCTTCCTTAGTTCTTTCTTCTTAGTTCCGCAGAAGATGCTGCTTTTTCTATTAAAAGCTTTCTTTACTGTTGCTATCCACCTTTTGACTCTCTGGTAGTTGCCTAACTCATGTTACTGCTTACAGTACACCCCAAGTATATGAAGCTGTCCACTTGCTCTACTGCCTCATTTAGAATTCGCACGTTTACCTTCTTTACTTCTAATAATTGTTTTGGTGCAGGTGTTGTGTCCGTGCCGTGTATAGTCCCTGGGGTAGCTCAGTCGGCAGAGCATTCGTGCGCTAAGCGAAGGGTCCCAGGATCGATACCCAGCCACGGAACAATTTTTCCTTGAAATTATACAACCTGCTTTACAGGGAGATACTTCCAGAAAGCCAGATTTGTATAATATATTCGTTACTGGTGGTACGTTAACAGGAAGCCACAATTTAAGTCACACAGAAGTTTGTTGGGTTCTGGCGCCTTGTCAGTCCATTTGAGTTGTGTGGATATAAAGGAAGAATTGCGACGGTGTCGTGTATAGTCCCTGGGGTAGCTCAGTCGGCAGAGCATTCGTGCGCTCAGCGAAGGGTCCCGGGATCGATACCCGGACACGAAACAATTTTTACTTGATATTATACAATTCAATGTATTTAACGAGATATTGTATTCTGATCCTTTCAACATCTTGATGCTGAAATATTATGGATGACAGGTAAGTTACACTTAAAATGACAAGAAATTAGCTTAATTAAGATCTTAATAGGAAAAAAGTTACACCATTGTAAATATGAGTAGTTTAATATCAAAGACGGACATCTGTCATCTCCATAGTTTTGATCTAGAGGCAATTTTTTAATTCACATTGTTCTCTGTAATATTTAACACAATTTATTTTATAAATATAGTGTTAGAGTTTGCATATGGTTTCACTATAACTGGAAAGAGTATGAAAAATTGTATAAAAAACCACAGCTATCTAAATTTCGATTAAGGTCAGATGTCCGTATTTGAAATTAAGCTACTCATATATATTAATTAATATTGTTATGTTTAGGAAACCAAGTTTTATTTCTCCTACAACAAATCTTGTTTAGAAAACAACTTTAAATTAAACGTATTTTAACTGGATATATTTCTACTTCCAATATATTTTAAAGAAAAAAAAACATACTTCATAAACAATCACTTACATACACTGTAATTACTTCTAAGATATCATATTTAAAATGCTATAATTTATTCTACACAATTAGCACAGCAAAAACAACGGAAGTTACTTGCTGCGCTCTAGCGTCGAATCTGGACAACAATGTTCCACGCGAAACTCAATGCTAAGAAAGAGGAATGAGCAGGCTGTTACGCAGCCATAAGATGCGATCCAGCAGGCAGTGGCAGAAATTCAAATGTCTACACTGTTTCCAATAATCTGTAATTTACAATTGTCACCGTTTCCATGGAAATTCCCAGTAGCCTACTTCTAGTCGGACATGTCATGATTTCTTCGAAGAGAGGATCCCACATTTAAATGTATCAAACTTTCCTGTTAATAGAAATGGAATCATAAAATGTTTCGTATATGAACAAAGAGCCATGTGCAATGCAAAATTCACAACGAATTTCGAAGACGATATAACCAGGTAACTATTTTCAAGATGAAAGCTATACATATCCTGCTAATTTCGGTGATTTAGAAGTAAGCGAAACAGTACTGCTTTTCAAACGCTGAGCTAAAGAACATACTAACGAACCTCCGACAGCAGTACTACGGGTAGAATAAACCAAGACGAGTTAGGCCCTGCTGAAGGCTTTACCTGAGAAATAGCCTATTTTGTTCAGAATGGCCAATCGAGTTCAAAATGTAAACAGGTGTCTTTTGCTAAGATGGGAAAAAAAGTGGGTGGACATTTAAACTCGTGGATATACAATATAAAGTGGACAAAGAAATATATGCACGAATAAGAAAATAAGCTCCGAGGGTTGCCCAGCATTTGGTCTTAAAAGGCAAAAAGAAACTTGTCTTAATATAATAAGATAAATAATTAATAATGAGATTAATAATTAATAAAAAGATTAATATGATTAATAAATTATGGTGCTAGTTTCGGCCTAAGACTTTATAATATAATTACAAAACAATTTTCCAAATTTGAATATTTTAAAATTGAAGCTTTTAAAAAAGAAATTTGTAACATTATCCATGATATATAATATTAACAAATGTATTTTTTTACCTTTTATTTCTGTCGACTTTATTCAAGTTTTTATTGAATATTACTGGCTTCTGTCGGATAGTCAATTTATATTAAATGTGTATTTTTCTCTCTTTTTCTCTTTCTTCTTTATTCTTGCTCTTGTGTTGTATTTATCGGTTTGAATTAAGTTACTTACTGTATTTAGTAAACTGTCTTTGTAACCTGAATTTTATGTTATATTATTGACTAAGACCACACCGTACACGAGCCTGGCTCTTACGGTAGTGGCTAGAAACATTTTTATTTTATAAATTTAATTTGTACTCTCTAGCTAGCTAGTTAAATAAATACATTAAATTAAATTAAGTATTAAACAAATAACTTTTAAATACAAACATCTCCACTTTACATAAATGTAATTCCCGTATGAGTAACACTTGTGTTCGGAGAGGGGGGGGGAATTGAGCGTACATTAACCTAACGTATTATTTCTAAGAAAGAGAAGTAATATTAACTTATACTTACAATAAAATTAATTCTAGTATTGAATTTAGTAAAAATTTAATATTAGTAAAAAGTCAGAATGAAATTTGATAATAAAAGTGAAATCGGATATAATCAAATGAATTAAAATGAATATAATCAAATCATAGAATAATAAAATTAATATATATCAGTCAAAATATGGCAGGCCTAATAATTTAAATATTGTATTCTGCTTATTTATATATTTATTAATTAATTTATTTACTTATTTCCTTATTTATATCTTTATTTACTTCTTTAATTCTTTATTTATTTATTTATTTATTTATTCATTTATTAATTTATTCATTTATTAATTTATTCATTTATTTATTTATTTACTTATTTATTTATTTATATTTTCTTTCTTTACTTTTTACGCATTTATGTATTTATTTATTTCCTCATTTCTTCATATATTTATTTAATTCCTCATTTCTTTCTTTCCTCATTTCTTTATTTCCTCATTTATTTACACAGGCACAAGACATAGTAAAAATTGCGGTGCACTGAACTAAGCAGAAGACATAGTAATAATTGCGGTGCACTGAACTAAGCAGAAGACGTAGTAATAATTGCGGTGCACTGAACTAAGCAGAAGAAGTAGTAATAATTGCGGTGCACTGAACTAAGCAGAAGAAGTAGTAATAATTGCGGTGCACTGAACTAAGCAGAAGAAGTAGTAATAATTGCGGTGCACTGAACTAAGCAGAAGAAGTAGTAATAATTGCGGTGCACTGAACTAAGCAGAAGAAGTAGTAATAATTGCGGTGCACTGAACTAAGCAGAAGAAGTAGTAATAATTGCGGTGCACTGAACTAAGCAGAAGAAGTAGTAATAATTGCGGTGCACTGAACTAAGCAGAAGACATAGTAAAAATTGCGGTGCACTGAACTAAGCAGAAGAAGTAGTAATAATTGCGGTGCACTGAACTAAGCAGAAGAAGTAGTAATAATTGCGGTGCACTGAACTAAGCAGAAGAAGTAGTAATAATTGCGGTGCACTGAACTAAGCAGAAGAAGTAGTAATAATTGCGGTGCACTGAACTAAGCAGAAGACATAGTAAAAATTGCGGTGCACTGAACTAAGCAGAAGAAGTAGTAATAATTGCGGTGCACTGAACAAAGCAGAAGAAGTAGTAATAATTGCGGTGCACTGAACTAAGCAGAAGAAGTAGTAATAATTGCGGTGCACTGAACTAAGCAGAAGAAGTAGTAATAATTGCGGTGCACTGAACTAAGCAGAAGAAGTAGTAATAATTGCGGTGCACTGAACTAAGCAGAAGAAGTAGTAATAATTGCGGTGCACTGAACTAAGCAGAAGAAGTAGTAATAATTGCGGTGCACTGAACTAAGCAGAAGACATAGTAAAAATTGCGGTGCACTGAACTAAGCAGAAGAAGTAGTAATAATTGCGGTGCACTGAACTAAGCAGAAGAAGTAGTAATAATTGCGGTGCACTGAACTAAGCAGAAGAAGTAGTAATAATTGCGGTGCACTGAACTAAGCAGAAGAAGTAGTAATAATTGCGGTGTACTGAACTAAGCAGAAGAAGTAGTAATAATTGCGGTGCACTGAACTAAGCAGAAGAAGTAGTAATAATTGCGGTGCACTGAACTAAGCAGAAGAAGTAGTAATAATTGCGGTGCACTGAACTAAGCAGAAGAAGTAGTAATAATTGCGGTGCACTGAACTAAGCAGAAGAAGTCGTAAAAAATTGCGGTGCACTGAAATATGCAAAAGACGTCGTAAAAAAAGGCGGCTTAAGAAATCAGTGGCGAGAAGAAGTAAAAGCAAGGCGGCTTAAGAAAACAGCGGCGAGAAGAAGTAAAAGCAAGGCGGCTTAAGAAAACAGCGGCGAGAAGAAGTAAAAGCAAGGCGGCTTAAGAAAACAGCGGCTAGAAAAAGTAAAAGCAAGGCGGTTTAAGAAAACAGCGGCGAGAAGAAGTAAAAGCAAGGCGGCTTAAGAAAACAGCGGCTAGAATTAGTAAAAGCAAGGCGGCTTAAGAAAACAGCGGCGACAAGAAGTAAAAGCAAGGCGGCTTAAGAAAACAGCGGCGAGAAGAAGTAAAAGCAAGGCGGCTTAAGGAAACAGCTGCGAGAAGAAGTAAAAGCAAGGCGGCTTAAGAAAACAGCGGCGAGAAGAAGTAAAAGCAAGGCGGCTTAAGAAAACAGCGGCGAGAAAAAGTAAAAAGCAAGGCGGCTTAAGAAATAGCGGCGAGAAGAAATAAAAGCAAGGCGGCTTAAGAAAACAGCGGCGAGAAGAAGTAAAAGTAAGGCGGCTTAAGAAAACAGCGGCGAGAAGAAGTAAAAGCAAGGCGGCTTAAGAAAACAGCGGCGAGAAGAAGTAAAAGCAAGGCGGCTTAAGAAAACAGCGGCGAGAAGAAGTAAAAGCAAGGCGGCTTAAGAAAGCAGCGGCGAGAAGTAGTAAAAGCAAGGCGGCTTAAGAAAACAGCGGCGACAAGAAGTAAAAGCAAGGCGGCTTAAGAAAACAGCGGCGAGAAGAAGTAAAAGCAAGGCGGCTTAAGAAAACAGCGGCGAGAAGAAGTAAAAGCAAGGCGGCTTAAGAAAACAGCGGCGAGAAAAAGTAAAAAGCAAGGCGGCTTAAGAAAACAGCGGCGAGAAGAAATAAAAGCAAGGCGGCTTAAGAAAACAGCGGCGAGAAGAAGTAAAAGTAAGGCGGCTTAAGAAAGCAGCGGCGAGAAGAAGTAAAAGCAAGGCGGCTTAAGAAAACAGCGGCGAGAAGAAGTAAAAGCAAGGCGGCTTAAGAAAACAGCGGCGAGAAGAAGTAAAAGCAAGGCGGCTTAAGAAAACAGCGGCGAGAAGAAGTAAAAAGCAAGGCGGCTTAAGAAAGCAGCGGCGAAAAGAATTATGAACAAGGCGGCATAACAAAAGAACGGCGAAAAGGATAATGATCAAGGCGGCATAACAAAACAAAGGCGAAAAGGATTATGAAGAAGGCGGCACAACAAAACAACGGCGAAAAGGATTATGAAGAAGGCGGCACAACAAAACATCGGCGAAAAGGATTATGAACATGGCGGCATAACAAAACAACGGCGAAAAGTATTATGAACATGGCGGCATAACAAAACAGCTGCGAAAAGGATGATAAACATGGCGGCATAACAAAACAAGGGCGAAAAGGATTATGAACAATGCGGCAAACAAAACAACAGCGAAAAGGTTTAAGAACAAGGCGGCATAATAAAACAGAGGAGAAAAGGATTATGAACAAGGCGGCATAACAAAACAACAGCGAAAAGTATTAAGAACATGGTGGCATACAAAACAACGGCGAAAAGGATTATGATCAAGGCGGCATAACAAAACAACGGCGAAAAGGATTATGAACAAGGCGGCATAACAAAACAACGGCGAAAAGGATTATGAACAAGGCGGCATAACAAAACAAGGGCGAAAAGTTTTATGAACATGGCGGCATAACAAAACAAGGGCGAAAAGCATTATGAACAAGGCGGCAGAACAAAAACAACGGCGAAAAGTATTATGAACAAGGCGGCATATCAAAACAGCGGCGAAAAGGATTAAGAACATGGCGGCATAACAAAACAAAGGCGAAAAGGATTATGAACATGGCGGCATAACAAAAACAACGGCGAAAAGGATTATGAACAAGGCGGCATAACAAAACAATGGCGAACAGGATTATGAAAAAGGCGGCATAACAAAACAAGGGCGAAAAGCATTATGAACAAGGCGGCAGAAGAAAAACAACGGCGAAAATTATTATGAACAAGGCGGCATATCAAAACAGCGGCGAAAAGGATTAAGAACATGGTCGCATAACAAAACAACGGCGAAAAGATTTATGAACATGGCGGCATAACAAAACAACGGCGAAAAGAATTATGAACATGGCGGCATAACAAAACAAGGGCGAAAAGGATTAAGAACATGGCGGCATAACAAAACAAAGGCGAAAAGGGTTATGAACAAGGCGGCATAACAGAACAACGGCGAAAAGGTTTATGAACATGGCGGCATAACAAAACAAGGGCGAAAAGCATTATGAACAAGGCGACAGAACAAAAACAACGGCGAAAAGTATTATGAACAAGGCGGCATAACAAAACAGCGGCGAAAAGGATTAAGAACATGGCGGCATAACAAAACAACGGCGAAAAGAATTATGAACATGGCGGCATAAAAAAACAACGGCGAAAAGAATTATGAACATGGCGGCATAAAAAAACAACGGCGAAAAAGATTAAGAACATGGCGGCATAACAAAACAACGGCGAAAAGGATTATGAACAAGGCGGCATAACAAAACAGCGGCGAAAAGGATTAAAAACAAGGCGGCATAACAAACCAACGGCGAAAAGAATTATGAACAAGGCGGCATAACAAAACAACGGCGAAAAGAATTATGAACAAGGCGGCATAACAAAACAGCGGCGAAAAGGATTAAGAACATGGCGGCATAACAAAACAACGGCGAAAAGAATTATGAACAAGGCGGCATAACAAAACAGCGGCGAAAAGGATTAAGAACATGGCGGCATAACAAAACAACGGCGAAAAGAATTATGAACAAGGCGGCATAACAAAACAGCGGCGAGGAGGTGTAAGAAGGCGGCCCATAATTTTACTCATTTATATTAATTAATTTAATTTCAGATTTAAATTTGATATGTAACCGACATGAATGACTTAAATAAGAATTAAGTAATTAATGGATTATTAATGAAATATAATGTAAATCAGTAATTCTAAAACTACTCGTAATTCGTTCTCTCAATATTTTCATTATACAGGATTTTCCAATTTTTTGGAGGTTTATGAGTATTTCCATATGCCGTTGTAGTGCATAGAATGTAAAATATTAACTGTGAAGTGAGTTGTCTACATGATTTCGATAATGCAATAAAATTTCTTTATACCGAGCGAGAGTGTAATGAATTATTCATTATTATGGAATTATTTTCTGTGCCCTGCCCTTTTTCGTACGTAGGCCTAACAAGTAGAATGTAACGTTAAAATATATTAATAGAGGGGATGGGTGAATTTTCTTATATCCTTTGTTTTAAGCTAAAGCTTCGATTTCTTGTATGCATATTCCTATTTATGTCAGTATTGATATGTTTAAATTTTAAGTCTATTATTTTGAGAATAATTTAGGTTATAAAAATAATAATCATATGTTCATAATTTCTCATTTTCCCAAAATTTTAATTATGATGATGAAATTTTTTACTACATACTTCATCTCTTCAGAAAGCCCTACTTCTCATATTTTTTTGTTTTACCTTGTACAACCATGAAAATTTAAACCTATTGTTATTCAAATTTAAAACAATTTACAAGATATCTACACTTACTTACTTACTTACTTACAAATGCCTTTTAAGCAACCCGAAGGTTCATTGCCGCCCTCACATAAGCCCGCCATCGGTCCCTATCCTGTTCAAGATTAATCCAGTCTCTATCATCATATCCCATTTCCCTCAAATCCATTTTAGTATTATCTTCCCATCTACGTCTCGGCCTCCCTAAAGGTCTTTTTCCCTCCGGTCTCCCAAATAACACTCTATATGCTTTTCTTGATTCGCCCATACATGCTACATGCCCTGGCCATCTCAAACGTCTGGATTTAATGTTCCTAATTATGTCAGGTGAAGAATACAATGCGTGCAGTTCTGCGTTGTGTAACTTCCTCCATTCTCCTTTAACTTCATCCCTCTTAGCCCCAAATATTTTCCTAAGCACCTTATTCTCAAACACCCTTAACCTATATTCCTCTCTCAAAGTGAGAATCCAAGTTTCACAACCATTAAGAACAACCGGTAATATAACTGTTTTATAAATTCTAACTTTCAGATTTTTTGACAGCAGACTAGATGATAAAAGCTTCTCAACCGAAAAATAACACGCATTTCCCATATTTATTCTGCGTTTAATTTCCTCCCGAGTATCATTTATCTTTGCTGCTATTGCTCCAAGATATTTGAATTTTTACACCTCTTCGAAGAACAAATCTCCAATTTTTAATATTTCCATTTCGTACAATATTCTGGTCACGAGACATAATCATATACTTTGTCTTTTCGGGATTTACTTCCAAACCGATCGCTTTACTTGCTTCAAGTATAATTCCCGTGTTTTCCCTAATCGTTTGTGTATATTCTCCTAACATATTCACGTCATCCGCATAGGCAAGAAGCTGATGTAACCCATTCAATTCCAAACCCTGCAAGATATTTACACACACTTTTTTATTAAAAGCATTTTTTTTAATTCCAACACGACTTTGTTCAATATACTGTATCTTAAAGAATAAGCAGTAAGAATTTCAGTTTCCTAATGTGAAATCTGTAGGAGCATTAGCAATGTGAACGTGGGGAAGTGGGAAAAATTTCCGAAATATGAGTATGAAGTTTACATGCATTGTAAACTCATTGAGCGCAGCTATTTTAAAGATGACGTAAGTAATACCACCATGTTGTATCGTTATACTAGTCATTCATTCATAGTGTTCTGCCCAAGGGCAGATCTTTCACTCCAAACTCAACATTCTCCAGTCTTTCCCATATTGTGCCTTCCTCTTAATCTCCGCATATGATCCATATGACTCAATGTCGTCTATCATCTGCTATCTTCTTCTTCTTCTTCTTCTTCTTCTTCTTCTTCTTCTTCTTCTTCTTTTTCCGGGAATTGTTCTCCCGTTCACCACTCCTTCCAGTGCATCCTTCAGAAGGCAGTTTCTTCTCAACCAGTGACCCAACCAATTCCTTTTCCTCTTTCTGACCAGTTTCAGAATCATTCTTTCTTCATCCACTCATTTTTCAACACAGATTCCTTTCTTATTCTGTCTGTCCATTTCACACGTTCCATCCTTCTTCATATCCACATTTCAAATGCTTCTATTCGCTTCTGTTACTTCGTAATAATTTCCATGTTTTCTGCCCGTACAATGCTACACTCCACACAAAGCACTTCACTAGTCTCTTCCTTAGTTCTTTCTTCTGAGTTCCGCAGAAGATGCTCTTTTTCTATTAAAAGCTTTCTTTGCCGTTGCTATCCACCTTTTGACTCTCTGGTAGTAGCCTAACTCATGTTACTGCTTACAGTACACCCCAAGTATATGAAGCTGTCCACTTGCTCTACTGCCTCATTAGAATTGTTTTGGTGTAGGTGTTGTGTTCGTGTCGTGTATAGTCCCTGGGGTAGCTCAGTCGGCAGAGCATTCGTGCGCTAAGCGAAGGGTCCCAGGATCGATACCTAGCCACGGAACAATTTTTCCTTGAAATTATTCAAACCTGCTTTACAGGGAGCTACTACCAGAAAGCCAGATTTGTATAATATATTCGTTACTGGTGGTACGTTAACAGGAAGCCACAATTTAAGTCACACAGAAGTTTGTTGCGTTCTGGCGCCTTGTCAGTCCATTTGAGTTGTGTGGATATAAAGGAAGAATTGCGACGGTTTCGTGTATAGTCCCTGGTGTAGCTCAGTCGGCAGAGCATTCGTGCGCTCAGCGAAGGATCCCGGGATCGATACCCGGACACGAAACAATTTTTACTTGATATTATATGGATGACAGGTAAGTTACACTTAAAATGACAAGAAATTAGCTTAATTAAGATCTTAATAGGAAAAAAGTTACACCATTGTAAATATGAGTAGTTTAATATCAAAGACGGACATCTGTCATCTCCATAGTTTTGATCTAGAGGCAATTTTTTAATTCACACTGTTCTCTGTAATATTTAACACAAATTATTTTATAAATATAGTGTTAGAGTTTGCATATGGTTTCACTATAACTGGAAAGAGTATGAAAAGTTGTATAAAAAACCACAGCTATCTCAATTTCGATTAAGGTCAGATGTCCGTATTTGAAATTAAGCTACTCATATATATTAATTAATATTGTTCTGTTTAGGGAACCAAGTTTTATTTCTCCTAAAAAAAAATCTTGTTTAGAAAACAACATTAAATTAAACGTATTTTAACTGGATATATTTCTTCTTCCATTATATTTTAAAGAAAAAAAACATAATTCATAAACAATCACTTAAATACACTGTTATTACTTCTAAGATTTCATATTTAAAATGTTATAATTTATTCTACACAATTAGCACAGCAAAAACAACGGAAGTTACTTGCTGCGCTCTAGCGTCGAATCTGGACAACAATGTTCCACGCGAAACTCAATGCTAAGAAAGAGGAATGAGCAGGCTGTTACGCAGCCATAAGATGCGATCCAGCAGGCAGTGGTAGAAATTCAATGTCTACGCTGTTTCCAATAATCTGTAATTTACAATTGACACCGTTTCCATGGAAATTCCCAGTAGCCTACTTCTAGTCAGACATGTCATGATTTCTTCGAAGAGAGGATCCCACATTTAAATGTATCAAACTTTCCTGTTAATAGAAATGGAATCATAAAATGTTGCGTATATGAACAAAGAGCCATGTGCAATGCAAAATTCACAATGAATTTCGATGACGATAACCAGGTAACTATTTTCAAGATGAAAGCTATACATATCCTGCTAATTTCGGTGATGTAGAAGTAAGCGAAACAGTACTGCTTTTCAAACCTAGAGCTAAAGAACATACTAACGAACTTCCGACAGGAGTACTACGGGTAGAATAAACCAAGACGAGTTAGGCCCTGCTGCAGGTTTTACCTGAGAAATAGCCTATTTTGTTCAGAATGGTCAATCGAGTTCAAAATGTAAACAGGTGTCTTTTGCTAAGATCGGCAAAAAGTGGGTGGACATTTAAACTCGTGGATATGCAATATAAAGTGGACAAAGAAATATATGCACGAATAAGACAATAAGCTCCGAAAGTTGCCCAGCATTTGGTCTTAAAAGGCAAAAAGAAACTTGTCTTAATATAATAAGATAAATAATTAATAATGAGATTAATAATTAATAAAAAGATTAATATGATTAATAAATTATGGTGCTAGTTTCGGCCTAAGACTTTATAATATAATTACAAAACAATTTTCCAAATTTGAATATTTTAAAATTGAAGCTTTTAAAAAAAGAAATTTGTAACATTATCCATGATACATAATATTAACAAACGTATTTTTTTACCTTTTATTTCTGTCGACTATATTCATGTTTTTATTGAATATCACTGGCTTCTGTCAGATTGTCAATTTATATTAAATGTGTATTTTTCTCTCTTTTTCTCTTTCTTCTTTATTCTTGCTCTTGTGTTGTATTTATTGGTTTGAATTAAGTTACTTACTGTATTTAGTAAACTGTCTTTGTAGCCTGAATTTTATGTTGTATTATTGACTAAGACCACACCGTACACGAGCCTGGCTCTTACGGTAGTGGCTAGAAACATTTTTATTTTATAAATTTAATTTGTACTCACTAGCTAGCTAGTTAAATAAATACATTAAATTAAATTAAGTATTAAACAAATAACTTTTAAATACAAACATCTCCACTTAACATAAATGTAGTTCCCGTATGAGCAACACTTGTGTTCGGAGAGGGGGGGGGGGAATTGAGCGTACATTAACCTAACGTATTATTTAAGAAAGAGAAGTAATATTAACTTATACTTACAATGAAAATAATTCTAGTAATGAATTTGGTAAAAATTTAATATTAGTAAAAAGTCAGAATGAAAGTTGATAATAAAAGTGAAATCGGATATAATCAAATGAATTAAAATGAATATAATCAAATCATAGAATAATAAAATTATAATATATCAGTCAAAATATGGCAGGCCTAATAATTTAAATATTGTATTCTACTTATTTATATATTAATTAATTAATTTATTTATTTCCTTATTTATATCTTTATATATTTCTTTAATGCTTTATTTATTTATTTATTTACTTATTCATTTATTTATATTTTCTTTCTTTCTTTACTTTTTATGTATTTATGTATTTATTTATTTATTTCTTCATTTCTTCATTTATTTATTTATTTCCTCATTTCTTTCTTTCCTCATTTCTTTATTTCCTCATTTATTTATTTCCTAATTTATTTCTTTATTTCCTCATTTCTTTATTTCCTCATTTACCTATTTAATTCATTTATGTATTTCCTAATTTATTTATTTCCTCATTTATTTATTTCCTAATTTATTTCTTTATTTCCTCATTTATTTATTTCCTAGCTTATTTCTTTATTTCCTCATTTATTTATTTCCTAATTTATTTGTTTATTTCCTCATTTATTTATTTCCTAATTTATTTGTTTTTTTCCTCATTTATTTATTTCCTAATTTATTTCTTTATTTCCTCATTTCTTTATTTCCTCATTTTTTATTTCCTAATTTATTTCTTTATTTCCTCATTTATTTATATCCTCATTTATTTCTTTATTTCCTCATTTATTTATATCCTAATTTATTTCTTTATTTCCTCATTCATTTATTTCCTAATTTATTTCTTTATTTCCTCATTTATTTATTTCCAAATTTATTTCTTTATTTCCTCATTTATTTATTTCCTAATTTATTTCTTTATTTCCTCATTTATTTATTTCCTCATTTATTTATTTCCTCATTTATTTATTTCCTCACTTATTTATTTCCTCACTTATTTATTTCCTCATTTATTTATTTCCTAATTTATTTCTTTATTTCCTCATTTATTTATTTCTTCATTTAATTTTTTCCTCATTTATTTATTTCCTCATTTATTTCTTTAATTCCTCATTTATTTATGTACTCATTTATTTATTTCCTCATTTATTTATTTCCTCATTCCTTTATTTATTATTTTCTTTATTTGTTCTTTATTTGTTTATTTGTTTATTTATTTATTTAATTATTCATATTTTGAATTTCTTTTCTTTTCTTGCGGAAGACCGTAAATCATTCACATTTAAAATGCAATTCGAATTAAATTTCGTTTTCAACATCGTAATGACTTTGCGTTCCCCCTACTCTTCCAGATTTAGTCCTACGTCCAACTAGACGGATGGAAAAAGTAAACAAGCCTAGCAATTCCCCCCAACTCCGTCCAATACTCCGCTAACAGTTAACCTGTGTCTCTCTCACTGGGAACGGAATATCGAAATCTAGTGATGATTAATATATGCGTGGAGTATAAAGACAGAAATTGTTAATTTAATATAGTCTAATATTAAAGTTCGTAACTGAGGTATTAATTTCCAAATTAACTCAATTCTCTTTAGCAATAACTTACATTGCAATTACAAATACCCCCTTGGCATCATATTCATGTGTGAATTAGTGTCCTGTAATGTAAGAACACGAGAGAGGAAGCCAAGACAGTACAAACTTCGCAAACTTCGTCTTATTTCATGTGAAAAACTAATCGCAAGATCTGTGCTAAAATCCTTAAGCGTAGCCTAAAACAGGAAAGGGTCTTAATGGAGGACGGCGAATATTTTTATACTTACATTTACCCCGAAAATGAGAATTTTATTTCAATTTGTTGGAAAATTATTGATGAACAAACAGTGTAATAATCTTTTGGCTACTGTATAATTAAATTTTGAAAAATTGTCACCCTTTGCATCCAATTTTTCGTCTCCTGTAGCCTATTGCCTATAGTTAGTTTCCCTGGCCTTCATATAAGGCGTTGATGGAAAGGTTCGTTTACACAAAAACCCTCAAAATCCTATTTTCATCGCTTAAAATTAATAACTCTATGCTTAATGTAATATTGACAAGCGAGAAAGCAAACAAGTAATTAAACACTGCAGCGGAAAATGAAGAAACAATAATCAGCATATCCAATTAGCGTGAAATCAGGGATTTGAGAGTAGAGATTTTAAAAAGGATTACGCAAAATAAAGCCAGCCTCAAGTTCCACGGTTGCTGGGTTACAATAACAAAAGACGCACGGGCGGCCAATAACCCAGCTAGCGGTCGTGTTCCTCAAAGTCTGTAATCACCGCTGCGGCCATTTTGCTCCGATTCGGAGGCTGAAAAACAATTCAGAGCGCAAAATGTCACGTTACGCATTGAAATTTATGACAATAAAATATAACATTCTATGTGGCCTTCCAGCCTTCATTTATTCCTGCTCCTGGTATATGAGGGCCACCATTCCTAATGGGTCCGAGGTTCACAGTTTCAAATGGACTTAACGTACGGCCAATAGACATAGACTTCAAAGGATGTAGTACGTCGTTATCGTGATGATCATCAAAATAGTCTTATTTTAAAGGGTCTTGATTGATTTTTCAATATGTTAATTTAAAGCTGCATACTGTTATTTCATTCATGCAGTTAACACAACCTATCAATTTGTCCTCATACTCTCATTCCTTTCTAACAGATTAAAAAAAAGCGAACTTCACAATTTCCAATCAACATGCAAGAAAAGGATCGAAAAGGACACGGCGGCGAACACGCATAGCAGGGAGACAACAGAAGTAAAAAGGCGTCGTGACGAATCTGCAGCGAACAGAAGTGAGAAGAAGGTATCGTAAAAGTATACGGTGAACAGAACTAAGCAGAGGTCGTCGCAAAAAATTGCGGTCCACAGAACTAAGCAGAAGACGTCGTAAAAAATTGCGGTCCACAGAACTAAGCAGAAGACGTCGTAAAAAATTGCGGTCCACACAACTAAGCAGAAGTCGTCGTAAAAAATTGCGGTCCACACAACTAAGCAGAAGTCGTCGTAAAAAATTGCGGTCCACACAACTAAGCAGAAGTCGTCGTAAAAAATTGCGGTCCACACAACTAAGCAGAAGTCGTCGTAAAAAATTGCGGTCCACAGAACTAAGCAGAAGACGTCGTAAAAAATTGCGGTCCACAGAACTAAGCAGAAGACGTCGTAAAAAATTGCGGTCCACAGAACTAAGCAGAAGACGTCGTAAAAAATTGCGGTCCACAGAACTAAGCAGAAGACGTCGTAAAAAATTGCGGTCCACAGAACTAAGCAGAAGACGTCGTAAAAAATTGCGGTCCACAGAACTAAGCAGAAGACGTCGTAAAAAATTGCGGTCCACACAACCAAGCAGAAGACGTCGTAAAAAATTGCGGTCCACAGAACTAAGCAGAAGACGTCGTAAAAAATTGCGGTCCACAGAACTAAGCAGAAGACGTCGTAAAAAATAGCGGTCCACACAACCAAGCAGAAGACGTCGTAAAAAATTGCGGTCCACAGAACTAAGCAGAAGACGTCGTAAAAAATTTCGGTCCACAGAACTAAGCAGAAGACGTCGTAAAAAATTGCGGTCCACAGAACTAAGCAGAAGACGTCGTAAAAAATTGCGGTCCACAGAACTAAGCAGAAGACGTCGTAAAAAATTGCGGTCCACAGAACTAAGCAGAAGACGTCGTAAAAAATTGCGGTCCACAGAACTAAGCAGAAGACGTCGTAAAAAATTGCGGTCCACAGAACAAAGCAGAAGACGTCGTAAAAAATTGCGGTCCACAGAACTAAGCAGAAGACGTCGTAAAAAATTACGGTCCACAGAACTAAGCAGAAGACGTCGTAAAAAATTGCGGTCCACACAACTAAGCAAAAGTCGTCGCAAAAAATTGCTGTGCACTGAACAAAGCAGAATACGTTGTAAAAATTGCGGTGCACTGAACTAAGCAAAAGACGTCGTAAAAATTATGGTGCACTGAACAAAGCAGAATACGTTGTAAAAATTGCGGTGCACTGAACTAAGCAAAAGACGTCGTAAAAATTATGGTGCACTGAACAAAGCAGAATACGTTGTAAAAATTGCGGTGCACTGAACTAAGCAAAAGACGTCGTAAAAATTATGGTGCACTGAACAAAGCAGAATACGTTGTAAAAATTGCGGTGCACTGAACTAAGCAAAAGACGTCGTAAAAATTATGGTGCACTGAACAAAGCAGAATACGTTGTAAAAATTGCGGTGCACTGAATTAAGCGAAAGACGCCGTAAAAATTGCGGTGCACTGAACTAAGCAAAAGACGTCGTAAAAATTATGGTGCAATGAACTAAGCAAAAGACGTCGTAAAAATTGCGGTGCACTGAACTAAGCGAAAGACGCCGTAAAAATTGCGGTGCACTGAACTACAGTAAGCAGAAGACGTCGTAAAAAATTGCGGTGCACTGAACTACAGTAAGCAGAAGACGTCGTAAAAAATTGCGGTGCACTGAACTACAGTAAGCAGAAGACGTCGTAAAAAATTGCGGTGCACTGAACTACAGTAAGCAGAAGACGTCGTAAAAAATTGCGGTGCACTGAACTACAGTAAGCAGAAGACGTCGTAAAAAATTGCGGTGCACTGAACTACAGTAAGCAGAAGACGTCGTAAAAAATTGCGGTGCACTGAACTACAGTAAGCAGAAGACGTCGTAAAAAATTGCGGTGCACTGAACTACAGTAAGCAGAAGACGTCGTAAAAATTGCGGTGCACTGAACTACAGTAAGCACAAGACTTCGTAAAAAATTGCGGTGCACTGAACTAAGCAGAAGAATTCGTAAAAAATTATGGTGCAATGAACTAAGCAATTGACGTCGTAAAAATTGCGGTGCACTGAACTAAGCAAAAGACGTCGTAAAAATTATAGTGCACAGAACTAAGCAAAGGACGTCGTAAAAACTGCGGTGCACTGAACTAAGCAAAAGAAGTCGTAAAAATTGCAGTGAACTGAACAATGCAAAAGACGTCATAAAATTGCGGTGCACTGAACAAAGCAGAAGACGTCGTAAAAAATTGTGGTGCACTGAACTAAGCAGAAGACGTCGTAAAATTCGCGGTGCACAGAACTAAGCAAAAGACGTTGTAAAAACATGGCGGCTTAACAAAACAGAGGCGAACAGGATTATGAACATGGTGGCATAACAAAACAACGGCGAAAAGCATTATGAACGTGGCGGCATAACAAAACAACGGCGAAAAGGATTATGAACAAGGCGGCATAACAAAACAACGGCGAAAAGGATTACGAACAAGGCGGTATAACAAAACAACGGCGAACAGGATTATGAAAAAGGCGGCATAAAAAAACAACGGCGAAAAGGATTATGAACATGGTGGCATAAGAAAATAACGGCGAAAAGCATTATGAACGTGGCGGCATAACAAAACAACGGCGAAAAGGATTATGAACAAGGCGGCATAACAAAACAACGGCGAAAAGGATTATGAACAAGGCGGTATAACAAAGCAACGGCGAACAGGATTATGAACAAGGCGGCATAACAAAACAACGGCGAAAAGGATTATGAACATGGTGGCATAACAAAACAATGGCGAAAAGCATTATGAACGTGGCGGCATAACAAAACAACGGCGAAAAGAATTATGAACAAGGCGGCATAACAAAACAACGGCGAAAAGGATTATGATCAAGGCGGTATAACAAAACAACGGCGAACAGGATTATGAACAAGGCGGCATAACAAAACAACGGCGAAAAGGATTATGAACATGGTGGCATAACAAAACAACGGCGAAAAGCATTATGAACGTGGCGGCATAACAAAATAACGGCGAAAAGGATTATGAACAAGGTGGCATAACAAAACAACGGCGAAAATAATTATGAACAAGGCGGCATAACAAAACAACGGCGAACAGGATTATGAACATGTTGGCATAACAAAATAGCGGCGAACAGTATTATGAACAAGCCGGCATAACAAAACAGCGGCGAACAGGATTATGAAGAAGGGGGTTTAACAAAACAGCGGCGAACAGGATTATGAACAAGGCGGTTTAACAAACAGTGGCGAACAGGATTATGAACAAGGCGGTTTTACAAAACAGCGGCGAACAGGATAAGACCAAGGCGGTTTAACAAAACAGCGGCGAAAAGAATTATGAACAAGGCGGCATAACAAAACAGCGGCGAACAGGATTATGAACAAGGCGGTTTAACAAAACAGCGGCGAACAGGATTATGAACAAGGCGGCATAACAAAACAGCGGCGAACAGGATTATGAAAAAAGCGGTTTAACAAAACAGCGGCGAACAGGATTATGAACAAGGCGGTTTAACAAAACAGCGGCGAACAGGATTATGAACAAGGCGGTTTAACAAAACAGCGGCGAACAGGATTATGAACATGGCGGTTTAACAAAACAGCGGCGAAGAGGATTATGAACAAGACGGTTTAACAAAACAGCGGCGAACACGATTATGAACAAGGCGGTTTAACAAAACAGCGGCGTACAGGATTATGAACAATGCGGTTTAACAAAACAGCGGCGAACAGGATTAAGAAAAAGGCGGCATAACAAAACAGCGGCGAACAGGATTATGAACAAGGCGGTTTAACAAAACGGCGGCGAACAGGATTATGAACAGGGCGGTTTAACAAAACAGCGGCGAACAGGATTGTGAACAAGGCGGCATAACAAACAGCGGCGAACTGGATTAAGAACAAGGCGGCATAAGAAAACAACGGCGAAGAGGATTATGAACATGTTGGCATAACAAAATAGCGGCGAACAGTATTATGAACAAGGCGGTTTAACAAAACAGCTGCGAACAGGATTATGAACATGGCGGTTTAACAAAACAGCGGCGAAAAAGGATTATGAACAAGGCGGCATAACAAAACAGCGGCGAACAGGATTATGAACAAGGCGGTTTAACAAAACAGCGGCGAACAGGATTATGAACAAGCCGGCATAACAAAACAGCGGCGAATAGGATTATGAACAAGGCGGTTTAACAAAACGGCGGCGAACAGGATTATGAACAGGGCGGTTTAACAAAACAGCAGCGAACAGGATTGTGAACAAGGCGGCATAACAAACAGCGGCGAACTGGATTAAGAACAAGGCGGGATAACAAAACAGCGGCGAACAGGATTATGAAGAAGGCGGTTTAACAAAACAGCGGCGAACAGGATTATGAACAAGGCGGTTTAACAAAACAGCGGCGAACAGGATTATGAACAAGGCGGCATAACAAAGCTGCGGCGAGGAGGTGTAAGAAGGCGGCCCATAGATTTACTCATTTATATTAATTAATTTATTTTCAGATATAAATTAGATATGTAACCGACATGAAAGTGTTAAGTAAGAATTGCGTAATTAATGGATTATTAATGAAATGTAATGTAAAACAGTAGGTCTAAAACTACTCGTAATTCATTCTCTCAATATTTTCATTATACAGGATTTTCCAATTTTATGGATGTTTAGGAGTTTTTCCATATGCCGTTGTAGTGCATACAATGTAAAATATTAACTGTGAAGTGAGTTGTCTACATGAACTCGATAATGCAATAAAATTTCTTTATACCGAGCGCGAGTGTAATGAATTATTCATTATTACGGAATTATTTTCTGTGCCCTGCCCTTTTTCATACGTAGGCCTATCAAGTAGAATGTAACGTTAAAATATATTAATAGAGGGGATGGGTGAATTTTCTTATAGCCTTTGTTTTAAGCTAAAGCTTCGATTTCTTGTACGCACATTCCTATTTATGTCAGTATTGATATGTTTAAGTTTTATGTCTAGTAGTTTGGGAATAATTTAAGTCATAAAAATAATTTTCATATGTTCATAATTTCTAATTTTCCCAAAATTTTAATTATGATGAAATTTTTTTCTACATACTTCATCTCCTTAGAAAGCCCTACTTCTCATATTCTTTTGTTTTACCTTGTACAACCATGAAAATTTAAACCTATTTTTATTCAAATTTGAAACAATTTACAAGATATCTACACTTACTTACTTACTCACAAATGCCTTTTAAGGAACCCAAAGTTTCATTGCCGCCCTCACATAAGGCCGCCATCGGTCCCTATCCTGTTCAAGATTAATCCAGTCTCTATCACCATATCCCATTTCCCTCAAATCCATTTTAATATTATTTTCCCATCTACGTCTCGGCCTCCCTAAAGGTCTTTTTCCCTCCGGTCTCCCAAATAACACTCTATATGCTTTTCTGTATTCGCCCATACGTGCTACATGCGCAGCCCATCTCAAACGTCTGGATTTTAAGTTCCTAATTATGTCAGGTGAAGAATACAATGCGTGCAGTTCTGCGTTGTGTAACTTCTTCCATTCTCCTTTAACTTCATCCCTCTTAGCCCCAAATATTTTCCTAAGCACCTTATTCTCAAACACCCTTAACCTATGTTCCTCTCTCAAAGTGAGAATCCAAGTTTCACAACCATAAAGAACAACCGGTAATATAACTGTTTTATAAATTCTAACTTTCAGATTTTTTGAGAGCAGACTAGATGATAAAACTTCTCAACCGAATAATAACACGCATTTCCCATATTTATTCTGCGTTTAATTTCCTCCCGAGTATCATTTATATATGTTACTTTTGCTCCAAGATATTTGAATTTTTCCACCTCATCGAAGGATGAATCTCCAATTTTTATATTTCCATTTCGTACAATATTCTGGTCACGAGACATAATCATATACTTTGTCTTTTCGGGATTTGCTTGCAAACCGATGGCTTTACTTGCTTCAAGTAAAATTCCCGTGTTTTCCCTAATCGTTTGTGTATTTTCTCCTAACATATTCACGTCATCCGCATAGGGAAGAAGCTGATGTAACCCATTCAATTCCAAACCCTGCAAGATATCTACACACTCTTTTTCATTAAAAGCATTTTTTAAAATTCCAACACGACTTTGTTCAATATACTGTATCTTAAAGAATAAGCGGTAAGAATTTCAGTTTCCTAATGTGAAATCTGTAGAAGCATTAGCAATGTGAATGTGGGGAAGTGGGAAAAATTTCCGAAATATGAGTATGAAGTTCACATGTATTGTAAACTGATTGAGCGCAGCCATTTTAAAGATGACGTAATTAATACCACCATGTTGTATCGTTATACTAGTCATTCATTCATAGTGTTCTGTCCAAGGGCAGGTCTTTCACTGCAAACTCAACATTCTTCAGTCCTTCCCATTTTCTGCCTTCCTCTTAATCTCAGCATATGATCCATATGACTCAATGTCGTCTATCATTTGCTATCTTCTGTTTCTTCTTCCGCGAATTCTTCTCCCGTTCACCACTCCTTCCAGTGCATCCTTCAGTACTCAGCTTCTTGACAACCAGTGACCCAACCAATTCCTTTTCCTCTTTCTGATCAGTTTCAGCATCATACTTTCTTCATCCACTCTGTTTTCAACACAGATTCCTTTCTTATTCTGTCTGTCCATTTCACACGTTCCAACCTTCTTCATATCCACATTTCAAATGCTTCTATTCGCTTCTGTTACTTCGTAATAATTTCCATGTTTTCTGCCCCGTACAATGCTACACTCCACACAAAGCACTTCACTAGTCTCTTCCTTATTTCTTTCTTCTAAGGTCCGCAGAAGATGCTCCTTTTTCTATTAAATGCTTCCTTTGCCGTTGCTATCCACCTTTTGACTTTCTGGTAGTAACTCATGATACTTCTTACAGTACACCCCAAGTATTTGAAGCTGTCCACTTGCTCTACTGCCTCATTTAGAATTCGCATGTTGACGTTCTTTACTTCTAATAATTCTGTGGTGCCCGGGTAAAGGGGTATAAGTCCAAAAAATCGAAAAATGAGTTACGTATGCCATGATGTTCGGAAAGGCATATTCTATAATTGGGTAAAGGGACATAAATTCATCCAGCTCAGAAAAGTATATATAGAGATGTGAAAAAGGATATTAATTCCAAAAAGCTAATGTTTGTTTGGGTAAAGGGAGATAAGTGTACTTATATCCATTTACACGATCTGGAATTGTACATACGTGTTTGGTACTGAACTTATACCCTTTTGCACACCTCTAGATGAAGACACGTGTAGACCTGTAACACCGTACTTAAAATTTCCTGGCAGTTTGGCAAATATGCTATATCACATAGCAAGAATAACAATATTTTTGTATATTTGATGGCTCATATATCATTCGAATAATTCATGTGCGGTACCAACTTTATGCAAGATTATGGCATAACAGCTACATTGTTTAATATCAAAGTAACCATTGAGAATTGATGGACAGATGGTTCCTGTATGAAAAAAGTGTTTCTTGGAAATGTTTGATGAGACTATCTCTTCCTTCTAAATCGATACTGTGGAAATTCGAAGCCAGTAATTCGCACAGTCTGTGAACAATTATTTCATGAATAGTACAAGTGTCCCTATTGCAATGTCAAAATCTGGCTGATAAAGCATATCTTGCAAAATCTCAAGGCAAAGTATATGCAGTCAGTGGGTTATTTTACGATGCTGTAACAATATCCCAGGTTATTTAACATCTGAATGGAGTGAAGGTGATAAGGCCGGTGAATTGAGTCCGCAGTTCAAAAATAGGCACAATAATTATTACGATTCAATTTGTGACAAATGTATTCACAAAGTCACGTGAAAGTTTGATTGTTATGTTATAGCATTTGACTTACATCAATGTTTACAGACACCAATGTTGAACACTTCTGTTGCTTTCTACAAGCGTCAAATTTGGACTTTTAATTTGACCGTACATAACTGTAAAGACGGACAAGTCACAAGTTCATGTGGAGTGAAGTTGATGGTGACCGGGGCAGCTAATCAAATTGCATCTTGCATTTCAAAATTTCTCTATAATCTGCCTTTCCATGTGAAACATGTAATAATGTATTCAGACACATGGGGGGGGGGACAAAAAGAAACTCTCACATGCTGTCTGTGTATGTATCTATTCTGAAAAATCATCCACTCTTTGAAACATTGAGTCGCAAGTTTTTTTATAAAAGGCCACATTCATATGGAGTGCGACTCCGACCATGCCTAAATTGAGGGGAAGAAGAAAAACTGTGACATAAAAATCCACATTCCTTATGACTGAATGCAGCTTGTACAACTTACAGGCAAGAAGAAGCCATTCAATATCACTTGTCTACAGTGATTTTGCTACTGAACGAAAACAATACCAATCCTAATTCGAGTGTACTGATTACAGATCTGAACTCCGTTCTTAGCTATCACGTCACAATTTTAAAATAATAACATTTTTAATTTTTACATTTTAATACTTTTAGATACATTTCATTTATTTTATTGTGATTTTGCTACTGAACAAACACAAGTGTACCAACCCTAATTTGAGTGTTCTGATTACAGATCTGAAGTCTTTTTTTTTTCTATCAAGTCCCAAATTGAAAGTAATAATATTTTTAATTTTTAATTAGGCCTATGATGTGTGACACTACGCTCAGGTCAAAACTGAGTGTTCTTGAACTCGAAGCTTGGGACACATTTGTACTAGTGTCAACTAGGTTTTTAGGAAATTTTCGAGTTGATAATTATGCTGAGCTAGTACATAACATACTTATAGCATTTCAGAATCAAGGTTGTTGCATGTCTTTAAAAATGCACTTCTTCATTCACAATTTGACTTTTTTCCATCAAATCTCAGCGCTGTAAATGACGAACATGATGAGAGGTTCCATCTGAACATATTAACGATGGAATTCAGGTATCAGAGTTAAGGGTGTATGAGAATAAGGTGCTTAGGAAAATATTTGGGGCTAAGAGGGATGAAGTTATAGGAGAATGGAGGAAGTTACACATCACAGAACTGCATGCATTGTATTCTTCACCTGACATAATTAGGAACATTAAATCCAGACGTTTGAGATGGGCAGGGCATGTAGCACGTATGGGCGAATCCAGAAATGCATATAAAGTGTTAGTTGGGAGGCCGGAGAGAAAAAGACCTTTAGGGAGGCCGAGACGTAGGTGGGAAGATAATATTAAAACGGAATTGAGGGAGGTAGGATATGATGATAGGGAATGGATTAATCTTGCTCAGGATAGCGATCAATGGCGGGCTTATGTGAGAGCGGCAATGAACCTCCGGGTTCCTTAAAAGCCAGTAAGTAAGTAAGTAAGTAACAATTTACAATGAATATGTCAACTAAGCTCAATTCATATCTCTCACTCTACGGTACAGATATGTAATGAATAGTAAGATTTATAATTAATGTTACAGTCCCATAACTAAAAAATCTGATGTGGTGTGATAAATCCGATTACAGATCTGGAATCAGCGCATCAATTTCAGTGTAGAACACTTGAAATTTTCTCAGTACCATACAAAACGCTTCTTTTTTGTAGACCAGTGTATTCTGACTTATTCAAAGATGCTCTCGAAATGAAGAAAACCACAGAATAAGGTGAAAGATTTCTCTGTAAAATTATGAAGTGGTTAAAATTTACAACGGCTGTTGACATGGTATTGTGTAAAGAAACACTCGATACATGAAAAGATTTCAAGACATTGAATGTCAGACGAAGAGGACAATCACATAATCTACTCCAGTTACCTGTTTTATGCCAGGGTCCTGTACCAATTTCTTGTCAAAAGAAGAAAGATTGATTGGACCTGCTACCACTCGTTCCAAATATATTTCATTCCTTTTACACTGCACTTCCAACAACCTCAGCAGTACGAGACATCTATCTTGACATAATCGAAGAAGTCGAAGATTAGTGATTTTTGTAATGTTAAAGAAAGTGCTTATTAATTTTTATTGTCCATACTTTGAAAATGTTATCTTATCATTCCTTAGGTACACTGTGGCAGATACTATTTTGAAAATAACATTTTATTGACATTGAAACATCTAATACTATTGGTGTTATAAACCGTAAAATTTACTTTCTTCTTAAACTTTGCTTAATTTTTTTAATGCAGGTGTTCAGCCATCTTGGAACATTTGTGTAATTTTTAATAGTCATTATGTTTCATAATATGAGCTTTGTGTGTTTATTTTGTAAGAAATATTTTGGGGTAAAAGGAGATAAGTTGTATGTAAGTTTGTGTAAAGGGGGATAAGTTGTCCAAACTTACTATAATATAAAAAATATTATCAAAATATTGAAAATAAGCAAATGTTTGTAATAGAACTTGAAAAGCATTAAGCGAAGGACAAAATAACCAGAGTACATTATAAAAAGAAATACACTGGGATTTACAGATTTGTTGCTAACATTCTTTTTGCATTTTCTCAAAAGTTAAATTTAAGACATACCGCTTTACCCGGGCACCACAGAATTGTGTAGGTGAAGGTGTTGTGTCGGTGTCGTATATAGTCCCTCGAGTAGCTCAGTCGGCAGAGCATTCGTGCGGTAAGCGAAGGGTCTCGGTATCGATACTCAGCCCCGGAACAACTTTTCCTTGAAATTATGCAAACCTGCTTTGCAGGGAGCTACTAACTGAAGACCAGATTTGTATAATATATTCGTTACTGGAGGTACGTTAACAGGAAGCCACAATTTAAGTCGCACAGAATTTTGTTGTGTTCTGGCGCCTTGTCAGCCCATTTGAGTTGTGTGGATATAAAGGAAGAATTGTGACGGTGTCGTGTATATTCCCTGGGGTAGCTCAGTCGGCAGAGCATTCGTGCGCTAAGCGAAGGGTCCCGGGATCGATACCCGGACCCGGAACAATTTTTCCTTGAAATTACACAATTCAATGTGTTTTACGAGATATTGTATTCTGATCATTTCCACTTCTTGATGCTGTAATATTATGGATGACAGGTAAGTTACAATTAAAATGACAAGAAATTAGTTTAATTAAGTTTTTAATAGAAAAAAAGTTACACTATTGTAAATATATTATAATTAATATTGTTATGTTTAGAAAACCAAGTTTTATATATCCTAAAATATCTTTTTTAGAAAACAACATTAAATTAAAGGTATTTTGACTGGAGTATTTCTTACTTCCAATATATTTTAAAGAAGAAAGCATATAATTCATAAACTATCACTTACATACACTGTAATTACTTCTAAGCTTTCAAATTTAAAATATTATAATTCACTCTGCACAATTAGCACAGCCAAAACAACGGAAGTTACTTGCTGCGCTCTAGCGTCGAATCTGGACAACAATGTTCCACGCGAAACTCAATGCTAAGAAAGAGGAATGAGCAGGCAGTTACGCAGCCATAAGATGCGATCCAGCAGGCAGTGGTAGAAATTCAAATGTCTACACTGTTTCCAATAATCTGTAATTTACAATTATCACCGTTTCCATGGAAATTCCTAGTACTTCTAGTTAGACATATCATGATTTCTTCGAAGTGAGGATCCCACATTTAAATCTTTCAAACTTTCCTGTTAACAAGGATGGAACCATAAAATGTTGCGTATATGAACAAAGAGCCATGTGCAATGCAAAATTCACAACGAATTTCGATGACGATAACCAGGTAACTATTTTCAAGATGAAAGCTATTCATATCCTGCTAATTTCGGTGATGTAGAAGTAAACGAAACAGTACAATTTTTTAAACGCAGAGCTAACGAACATACTAACGAACCTCCGACAGCAGTACTACGGGTAGAATAAACCAAGACGAGTTAGGCCCTGCTGAAGGCTTTACCTGAGAAATAGCCTATTTTGTTCAGAATGGTCAATCGAGTTCAAAATGTAAACAGGTGTCTTTTGCTAAGATCGGGAAAAAGTGGGTGGACATTTAAACTCGTGGATATACAATATAAAGTGGACAAAGAAATATATGCACGAATAAGACAATAAGCTCCTAAAGTTGCCCAGCATTTGGTCTTAATAGGCAAAAAGAAACTTGTCTTAAAATAATAAGATTAATAAATTATGGTGCTAGTTTCGGCCTAAGAATTTATAATATAATTATAAATCATCTTCCAAATTTGAATATTTTAAAATTGAAGCTTTTAAAAAAGAAGTTTGTAACATTAACCATGATATATAATATTAACAAATGTATTTTTTTACCTTTTATTTCTGTCGACTATATTCATGTTTTTATTGAATATCACTGGCTTCTGTCGGATTGTCAATTTATATTAAATGTGTATTTTTCTTTCTTTTTCTCTTTCTTCTTTATTCTTGCTCTTGTGTTGTATTTATTGGCTTGAATTAAGTTACTTACTGTATTTAGTAAACTGTCTTTGTAACCTGAATTTTATGTTATATTATTGACTAAGACCACACCGTACACGAGCCTGGCTCTTACGGTAGTGGCTAGAAACATTTTTATTTTATAAATTTAATTTGTACTCACTAGCTAGCTAGTTAAATAAATACATTAAATTAAATTAAATATTAAACAAATAACTTTTAAATACAAATATCTCTACTTAACATAAATCTAATTCCCGTATTAGTAACTCTTGTGTTCGGGGGGGGGGAATTGAGCCTACATTTACCTAATATATTATTTCCAAGAAAGAAAGCTAGTATTAACTTATACTTAAAATGAAATAATTCTAGTATAGTATTTAGTAAAAATTTAATATTAGTAAAACGTCAGAATGAAAGTTGATAATAAAAGTGAACTCGGATATAATGAAATGAATTAAAATGAATATAATCAAATCATAAAATAATAAAATTAAAATATATGAGTCAAAATATGGTAATAATTTAAATATTCTATTCTACATATCCTGGTTGAGTGTAAGAGAAGGCCTTACGGCCTTATCTCTGCCAGGTTAAATAAAGCCATTATTATTTATTTAATTAATTATCTATTTACTTAATTATTTATTTATTTACTTACTTATTTATTTAGTTACTTATTTATTTACTTAGGGGAACTAGGCCTAAAATGACATACCTTAAGGAAAACTTGAAAAAAATATGTATTCTTACCAAATTTGTTTGGTCAATTATATATAACTAATACTACAACATTAACACATATATTAAGATCAACAGAAAGTGGAAAATACTAACAATCTTTAACTGAAAGTTATGTTTGAAAATAGACAAACTAAGTCGTTTTAGCCAAGTTACTAGGGTAAAATGACACACTTAAGTTAATTTTTACATAGTTAAAAAAAAAATTGTTCTCTTAGATACACTTGCATATTCATTGTGTGATCATGAGAAACATTTCTTGCACTGTAGTCATGTTTCTTCTGGTTTATAGTGGCTGTAAAATTCATTGCAGTACAGACAAAGTGCATCTTTCTCAACATCACCATCGAAGTCACTCTCTTCATCTTGAAGCTGTGTTTTTTCCTCTGTTTGCTGAACACCTTTCTTCTACAGCTCTTCTTTCAGCTTCCTTTAATTTTAATTGTTAATAAAAGAGATGCTCGATTTGGGACACTTCATGTGTTCTCTTTCTTCTCGCCACAGATCTAGTGCCAGAGGGAATCGGGGAGATCTCATGCTGTGTCACATGAGGTGAAGGCCTCGTTTGTGACGTTTCCGCTGCTGGAGCAGTTGTTGGTGATGGCTCTATCATATGTTCTTTTGCATTCCTTGTTGTTGAACTTCTCTTCTGTGTTGCACCCTTTGGACCGTCTGTAGGGACTGCATTCGTTAGAGGTCTGTCTGTGGGCGCTGCAGGACTAAATAAGTGATCAGGAAATATGTCCGAATTGAGTGGACAAATTCCTGTTGAAGAAAATCCACCCAATGCATTGGTGATGGCTGCAGCTTTTCCATAGACTTCAGACATTAAGTCCGCAATTTGAAACTGTGTAATCACCCATCCAGGATGGTTCCTCAGCCACTTTGTAAATGCCTAATCATAAGTTTTCAAAGACCCGAAGAAAGAGACATCAAGTGGCTGGAGTCGGTGGGTGCAGTGACGAGGGAAGGCTAACATGACACATGACGTGTAATCACTGTTGCCAAACTCTGTGCACTATAGAGCTGTAAATCAAAACTCATCTTACAATGTTTTCCACAGAAGCGCTTTTTGGTGAAGTAGATGCAAGTAAACTTCAGACTCGTCAAGCCTAGCTCATTCATAAGAGGATAAATCAGAGTAACAAAATTCAGTGCCTATAAATATTGAAAATATATTTATTTTAGAAACTTTAGAGTTTCATATATTTTAAAGAAATCCCCATCTCACCTATTTAAAATCAGTTAGCTTTACGAAAAATTCAGTCGAGCAATGAGAGAGATGCCACTATAAATTACATAATTTCACAGAAGTAATCACTAATTAGCTATAGTAAACAAATTTGACACCAATTTTGCAAATCGCTATCGCCCATAATATATGGCTTCTCATTTCAAGACATTAACGTGCACTTGGGTAAAATGACATAGTATGTCATTTTAGCCAAGTAGGTGTTACGTCATTTTACCCGGAATGAAGAAGAATAAGAAGTAGTGTTAGTACGACCTAACCTCTTTATGAATTTGGATATTGTAACGCTATTTATAGAGGGAAATATTCATGTTTTCAGTCATGAACATTATTTCACTAATATCTGAAGCTTAAAAGCACAAAAAATGCATAACATACGTCAACAATATTATATCGTCCTGCACTTTTTTCCTTTAGTTGCACCTGCTTCACCAAAAAGCGCCTTTGCTTGCTAAAACTTGGATGTAACCACTGTCTCCAGCTTCTGTGCATTATAGAGCTGTAAATTCAAACTCAGCTTACAGTGTTTTCACAGAACACATAGTGTCATTTTACCCAAGTATATCATTTTAGGCCTAACTCCCCTATCTGTCTGTCTGTCTGTCTGTCTGTCTGCCTACCTACCTACCTAACTATCTACGTATTTATTTACTTATTTACTTACTTACTTAGTTACTTAGTTACTTATTTACTTACTTATTTACTTATTTATTTATTTACTTATTTATTTATTTATTTACTTATTTACTTATTTAGTTATTTATTTATTTATTTATTTACTTATTTACTTATTTACTTATTTATTTATTTACTTATTTAGTTATTTATTTACTTATTTACTTATTCACTTATTTATTTATTTATTTACTTATTTACTTATTCACTTATTTATTTACTTATTCACTTATTTATTTATTTATTTACTTATTTACTTATTTATTTATTTATTTACTTACTTATTTACTTATTTATTTACTTATTTACTTATTCGCTTATTTATTTACTTATTTACTTATTCACTTATTTATTTATTTATTTACTTACTTACTCACTTACTCACTCACTCAATCACTCACTTATTCATTTATTTATTTATTTGAATTTTTTTAAGTTTTTTCTTGTGGAAGAAAGTTGATCATTTACATTTAAAAAGTAGTTCGAATTGAATTTTGTTTTCAAAATCGTAATGACTTTGGGTTCTCCCTACTCTTCCAGATTCATTGCTAATAGGGGCCTACGTCCTACTAGACACATGGAAAAAGTAAACAAGCCTAGCATATCCCCCCCACTCCGTCCAATACTCCGCTATCAGTTAACCTGTGCCTCTCCCAATGGGAACCGAACATCGGAATTTAGTGCCGATTACTGTAATAAATCCGGGCAGTATAAAGACAGAAATTATTAATTTAATACATATACTAATACTAAACTAATTAACTGCGGTATTAATTTCCAAATTAACTCAATTCTCTGTAATAATAACTTACATTACAATCACAAATAACACATTGGCAGCATATTCATGTGTCAATCAGTGTCCTGCTATGTAGGAATATGAGAGACGCAACCAAGACATTACAAAATTCGTCTTATTTCATGTGAAAAACTAATCGCAAGATCTGTGCTAAAAACCATAAGCGTAGCCTAAAACAGGAAAGGGTGTTAATGGATCACAGCGAATATTTATATAGCTACATTTACTCCGAAAATGAGAATTTTATCTCAATTTGTTGGAAAGTTATTGATGAACAAACAGTGTAATAATTTTTGGTTACTGTATAATTAATTTTGAAAAGTTGTCAACCTTTGCATCCAATTTTTTTCGTCTCATATAGCCTATATAGTTAGTTTCCCTGGCTTTCATATAAGGCGTTGATGGAAAGGTTCGTTTTCACAAAACCCTCAAAATCCTATTTTCATCGCTTTAAAAAAATAACTCTATGCTTCATATAATACTGACAAGCGAGAAAGCAACCAAGTAATTAAACAGTGCAGCGGAAAATGAAGAAACAATAATCAGCGTATTCAATTAGCGTGAAATCAGGGATTTGAGAGTAGAGATTTTATATAAGATTACGCAAAATAAAGCCAACCTCAAGTTCCACGGTTGCTGGGTTAAAATAACAAAAGACGCACGGGCGGCCAATAACTCATCTAGCGGTCGTGTTCCTCAAAGTCTGTAATCACCGCTGCGGCCATTTTGTTCCGATTCGGAGGCTCAAAAACAATTCAGAGCGCAAAATGTCTCGTGACGCGGTGAAAATTATGACAATAAAATATAACATTCTATGTGGCCCTCCAGTGTTCATTTATTTCTCCTCCTGGTCCCTGAGAGCAACTATTCCTAATGGGTCCGAGGTTCACAGTTCCAAATGGGCCTAAAATGTAGTGCCAATAGACATAGACTTCAAAGGATGTAGTACGTCGTTTTCAAGATGATCATAAAAATATTCTTATTTTAAAGGGTCTTGATTGATTTTTCTATATGTTAATTTATAGCTGCATACTATTATTTCATTCATTCTGTGAACACAATCTACCAATTTGTCCTGATACTCTCACTCCTTTCTAACAGATTAAAAAAAATGAACTTCACAATTTCCAATCAACATGCGGTCCACAGAACTAAGCAGAAGATGTCGTAAAAAATTGCGGTCCACAGAACTAAGCAGAAGTCGTCGTAAAAAATTGCGGTCCACAGAACTAAGCAGAAGACGTCGTAAAAAATTGCGGTCCACAGAACTAAGCAGAAGACGTCGTAAAAAATTGCGGTCCACAGAACTAAGCAGAAATCGTCGTAAAAATTGCGGTGCACAGAACTAAGCGAAAGACGTCGTAAAAAATTGCGGAACACTGAACCAAGCATAAGACGCAAAAAATTGGGTGCACTGAACAAAGTAAAAGACGTCGTAAAAAATTGCGGTGCACTAAACTAAGCAAAAGACGTCGTAAAAAATTGCGGTCTACTGAACTAAGCGAAAGACGTCGTAAAAAATTGCGGAGCACTGAACTAAGCAACAGACGTCGTAAAAATTGAGGTGCACTGAACTAAGCAAAAGACGTCGTAAAAATTGTGGTGCACTAAACTAAGCAAAAGACGTCGTAAAAATTGCGGTGCACTAAACTAAGCAAAAGACGTCGCAAAAATTGCGGTGCACAAAACTAAGCAAAAGACGTCGTAAAAATTGTAGTGCACTGAACTAAGCAGAAGACGTCGTAAAAATTGTGGTGCACTGAACTATGCAAAAGACGTCATAAAATTGCGGTGCACTGAACAAAGCAGAATACGTCGTAAAAAATTGCGGAGCACTGAAACAAGCAGAAGACGTCGCAATAATTGCGGTGCACTGAACTAAGCAAAAGACGTCGTAAAAATATGGCGGCTTAACAAAACAGCGGCGAACAGGATTATGAATATGGTGGCATAACAAAGCAATGGCGAATAGGATTATGAACAAGGTGGCATAACAAAACAACGACGAAAAGCATTATGAACGTGGCGGCATAACAAAACAACGGCGAAAAGGATTATGAACAAGGCGGCATAACAAAACAACGGCGAAAAGGATTATGAACAAGGCGGCATAACAAAACAACGGCGAAAAGAATTATGAACAAGGCGGCATAACAAAACAACGGCGAACAGGATTATGAACAAGGCGGCATAACAAAACGGCGAACAGGGTTATGAACATGGTGGCATAACAAAACAACGGCGAAAAGCATTATGAACGTGGCGGCATAACAAAACAACGGCGAAAAGGATTATGAACAAGGCGGTTTAACAAAATAACGGCGAACAGGATTATGAACAAGGCGGCTTGAGAAAAGAACGGCGAACAGGATTATGAACAAGGCGGCGTAACAAAACAGCGGCGAACAGGATTATGAACAAGGTGGTTTAACAAAACAGCGGCGAACAGGATTATGAACAAGGCGGTTTAACAAAACAACGGCGAACAGGATTATGAACAAGGCGGCTTAAGAAAAGAGCGGCGAACAGGATTATGGACAAGGCGGTTTAACAAAACAACGGCGAACAGGATTATGAACAAGGCGGTTTAACAAAACAGCGGCGAACAGGATTATGAACAAGGTGGCTTAAAAAAATAGCGGCGAACAGGATTATGAACAAGGGGGTTTAACAAAACAGCGGCGATCAGGATTATGAACAAGGCGGTTTAACAAAACAGCGGCGAACAGGATTATGAACAAGGCGGTTTAACAAAACAGCGGGGAACAGGATTATGAACAAGGCGGCTTAAGAAAAGAGCGGCGAACAGGATTATGAACAAGGCGGTTTAACAAAATAGCGGCGAACAGGATTATGAACAAGGCGGTTTAACAAAACAGCGGCGAACAGGATTATGAACAAGGCGGTTTAACAAAACAACGGCGAACAGGATTATGAACAAGGCGGCTTAAGAAAAGAGCGGCGAACAGGTTTATGAACAAGGCGGTTTAACAAAACAGCGGCGAACAGAATTATGATCAAGGTGGTTTAACAAAACAGCGGCGAACAGGATTATGAACAAGGCGGTTTAACAAAACAACGGCGAACAGGATTATGAACAAGGCGGCTTAAGAAAAGAGCGGCGAACAGGATTATGAACAAGGCGGTTTAACAAAACAGCGGCGAACAGGATTATGAACAATGCGGTTTAACAAAGCAACGGCGAACAGGATTAAGAACAAGGCGGCTTAAGAAAAAAGCGGCGAACAGGATTATGAACAAGGCGGCATAACAAAACAGCGGCGAACAGGATTATGAATAAGGCGGTTTAACAAAACAGCGGCGAACAGGATTATGAACAAGGCGGCATAACAAAACAGCGGCGAACAGGATTATGAACAAGGCGGTTTAACAAAACAGCGGCGAACAGGATTATGAACAAGGCGGTTTAACAAAACAATGGCGAACTGGATTATGAGCAAGGCGGCTTAAGAAAAGAGCGGCGAACAGGATTATGAACAAGGCGGTTTAACAAAACAACGGCGAACAGGATTATGACCAAGGCGGTTTAACAAAACAGCGGCGAACAGGATTATGAACAAGGCGGTTTAACAAAACAACGGCGAACAGGATTATGAACAAGGCGGCTTAAGAAAAGAGCGGCGAACAGGATTATGAACAAGTCGGTTTAACAAAACAACGGCGAACAGGATTATGAACAAGGCGGTTTAACAAAACAGGGGCGAACAAGATTATGAACAAGGCGGTTTAACAAAACAACGGCGAACAGGGTTATGAACAAGGCGGCTTAAGAAAAAAGCGGCGAACAGGATTATGAACAAGGCGGCATAACAAAACAGCGGCGAACAGGATTATGAACAAGGCGGTTTAACAAAACAGCGGCGAACAGGATTATGAACAAGGCGGCATAACAAAACAGCGGCGAACAGGATTATGAACAAGGCGGTTTAACAAAACAGCGGCGAACAGGATTATGAACAAGGTGGTTTAACAAAACAACGGCGAACAGGATTATGATCAAGGCGGCTTAAGAAAAGAGCGGCGAGGAGGTGTAAGAAGGCGGCCCATTGATTTACTCATTTATATTAATTAATTTAATTTCAGATTTAAATTTGTTGTGTAGCCGACATGATTGTGTTAAGTAAGAATTATGTAATTAATGAAAATATACAATAAAATGTAGTGCAAATCAATGGGCCTATAAGTAATTCTTTCTCTTCAAATTTTCATTTGACAGGATCTGCCAATTTTTTGGAGGTTTTTAGGAGTATTTCCATAAGTCGTTGTAGTGCATACATTGTAAAATACTAACTGTGAAGTGAGTATCTAATGAACTGAATAATGAAACAGTATGTCTTTATAGCGAACGCCAGTATAACGAATCATTCATTATTACGGAATTATTTTCTGTTCCCTGCCCTTTTTCATATGTAGGTCTATCAAGTAGAATGTAACGTTGAACTATTTCAATTTAAGAGAGGCAATTGGTGAAATATCTCTATAGCTTTTTTTTTAAGGTAGAGCTTCATTTTTTTGTATGTATATTCCTATTTATGTCAGAATTGATATATTTATGTTTTAAGTTGAGTAGTTTGAGAATAATTACGGCATAAAAATAATTTTCATATGTTAATAATTTCTCATTTCCCCAAAATTTTAAGTGTCATGATGAAATTTTTTTACTACATATTTCATCTCTTTATAAAGCTCTACTTCTTATATTCTTTTGTTTTACCTTGTACAACGCGGAAAAATTAAACCTATTCTTATTCAAATTTAAGACAATTTACAAGATATCTACACACTCTTTTTTATTAAAAGTGCTTTTTAAAAATTGCAACATGTCTTTGTTCAATATATCTTAAAGTATAAGCAGTAAAAATTTCAGTTTCCTACCGTAAAATCTGTAGAAACCTTAGCAATGTGAATGTGGGGAAGTGGGAAAAAATTCCGAAATATGAGTATGAAGTTTACATGCGTTGTAAACTAATTGAGCGCAGCCATTTTAAAGATGACGTAATTAATACCACAACCGCCGTAGGGTTGTAAATATTCGTGTTATAGCTTTAGTTTCTATATAAATTTCTTTTTTTTCTAATAAAAGAAAAACAATTACAAAATTTTTACCCATTCCCTTTCTTAACGAATTAGGTTTTACGAAAAAAATAATTATGTCGTGTCTCAAAGTTATGTGTAAAGCTGAAGTGAACCAGATTGACTACAAGCCGGATGTGACGTCAAAAGTCATCATCCACAGCTACATAGTGCACAGCAATCTAGTGGCGTAGTAGCTAGTGAAGGAAAGTGCTTGCTTGAGAGCAGACGCCCAGAGGTATTGCATCTGATTGGCTGGCTAATGGGGCGTTGCAGCATATGAGCGACCATTTTTCCATCGGCTAGACACCGTGCTCAAGGGAGCGGAAAAGTATCCTCACAATTTCAATATCTCACTCCCCAGGTCGTCTGCGACTCAAAAAACGGACTTTGCAATAATCAGTACGTTATGTACTGAATGCCTACCAGAGTGCTGCATTGGAGTTAAATCGCTCGCTTAAACTCGGTCGAATGTAGCACGCTCGAGCGAGATAAGATCAGTCGTGATACGCTCGTAATAAATAGAAGCACAGTACAAGGTCATCTCACCGACACGTCTTATCTTGTATGGAACTCGACAGATAAGATACACATATGTTTTGCTCACACGGTAAAAATAAGGCTTTATTTTCTGCGTTTATGACAAAATGTCTAATGGAAGGTACCAAAACAGTAACATGAAGTTATAAATAAAATAGTATGAAAAACACCGATATACAGTTATTATTCCTAATTAATAATTATTCAATATTTGACTTACGACATACATAATATGATAGGTCCATTCATAGTGTTATGCCCAAGGACAGATCTTTCACTGCAAACTCGACATTTGTCAGTCTTTCCCATATTCTGCCTTCCTATTAATCTCCGCATATGATCCATAAGTCTGAATGTCGTCTATCATCTGATCTTCTACTGCCTCGAACTCTTCTCCCGTTCACCATTCCTTCCAGTGAATCCTTGAGTAGGCAGTTTCTTCTCAACCAGTGACCCAACCAATTCCTTTTCCTCTTCCTGATCAGTTTCAGCATCAGTCTTTCTTCATCCACTCTTTCCAATACAGCTTCGTTTCTTATTCTGTCTGTCCATTTCACGCGCTCCATTCTTCTCCATATCCACATTTCAAATGCTTCTATTCCCTTCTCTTCATTTCGTAGTAGGCCTAATGTACACATTTCCGCCCCCATACAATGCCATACTCCATACTAAGCACTTCACTAGTCTCTTCCTTACTTCTTTCTCGAGATGTCCGTAGAGATGCTCTTATTTCTGTTTCCTTTGCCATTGCTATTCTCCTTCTGACTTCTTGGCAGCAGCTAACGTTACTGCTTATAATTCATCCCAAGTAGTCTATTCGCTCTACTGCCTCATTTAGAATTCCAAAATTTACCTTCTTTACTTATGTTCTTATGACTTCGTCTTGTTTGCATTTATCTTCTTTCCATACTGCTCAAAGCTGTCATTTAGCTCCAGTGGGATATCCCTTTAAGGTACGGTTTGTTTACGGGATCATCGCCGGGCGCACATCGCCAGCGATCGTCGCCGGAGTTGCTAGCAGCTGAAATGAATGCGCACGGTTTCTTTACAGCGAAGATCGCCAGCGCAGTTCGTTGGACGCGACGCAGATCGCTGGAGGTTGCTTCTGAAGCAAATTCAGGACGCACATCGCCGCATTCGTGTTCAACAATCGATATTTAGACAAGATCATGTTGTAATATCGAATATCTAATCTGTACACGCTAACCACGTCTGTACGTTTTGGCTGCAAAACAAATCAAGACTTTTGTAATCTTTCGCGGTCTGAAGACGAAATTATTATTGAATATGTGTCACAACATAATGCTCTTTTTAATATGAGCATGTGAATTAATAAACAAATTAAATAATAAACCATTACATTACATATTACATTTTTACCACGCCCGAGCCCCAGAGAATTTCGTTCAGTGTTGGGTAAGGGGGAAATTCTCTCTTCTGTAAGTACTTACGCGGTATTCTGAAATAAAGCGGTTTTTTTTTTTGTAGAGATGTAGTTGATCGTATATAAAAGGCATAATAAAAGCTCAAACGAACCAAACCTAACCTATCACATGTTCGTACATGTAAAGTGTATAAGCGGATCTAGAAGGGAACTACCTCAGCGCTAGTTTAGCCATTTTGTTTTTTTATTATTTTTTGGAATACACCATGTAATGTAATACAGAATAATAATAATAATAATATAATAATAATAATAATAATAATAATAATAATAATAATAATAATAATCAGTTCATAACCTGAGTTACTGCCAATCTTTCAACTGGAGTTACGGGGATCTTGGCAAAATTTGTAGGTAATTTAACATTGTCATTTTCAATGAAACTCAAAACATAATCAAACTGGTCAGGTGAGAGTCTGAAATATTCCTTAAATTTTGTAGCGTTTTTATAAAGATGTCCCATTATCAATATGTTAAAACAGAATTCTGTAAACCTATTCCTGAATATTTCATTAGTCTGTAGCTTGTTCCTTTTATAATACGCATGCGAGATTTTGATATCGTCATCTCCCTCTTCTAGATTAAATAGCAACTTCATTATCTTGGATTTATTCATTATAATTTTTAGGTTATGTCCGTGGCCTACATTAATTTACTTGTAGTAGATGAAGGAATAAACAAATGAGAATCTACAGCGATGTGCGTCAATAAAGAAACCACTTCTCGGCGATCATCGCCAGCGTTTATAATCGCCGGCGATGTGCGTCCGACGATGATCGCCATAAACAAACCGTACCTTTAGTATCGTCTCCTCTTCTGCTAATAACGCCATATCATCAGCAAATCTTATGGACTTTATTCTTCCTCCTCCTACTGTTACTCCTCCCATGTTCTGAAAACAGTTCTTTACTAAATTCTCCAAGTAGATGTTGAACAGGGTGGGTGATAAAGGACATCCTTGTACTCCTCTCGAAAAAATAAAAAAATCGAAAAATCGAAAGAGAATTGGGAGGACAAATTTAAAAGGTACGCAAAACGCGTCCTTGCAAAGGGTTGGGGGCTGTACAAAATTAAATATGTGAGCTCCAAGCCTGTTGGCCACTAGTCTCACTCCGGGTTACGCTGCTCCCCTGAGAGAGCTCTAGAAAATTGTGAAAGGGGAAGCCGAAATTGGACGTAACCTCTTAGGTACCACATACGCGAGGGGGACTGAGATTTGATCAAGTGATCACGGAACGGGGCGAGGAGGAGTTGGCTGGTGTTTGCCGTTAGGATGGCAAGACGCTGTCATCTGTTGTTCGATGACAAAGCATGTGAAGGCCGTCGGAAGAAGCGCCGTGAAATCTAAATCTGCAATTTGAGAGGCCCCTGTCCTTTCAATTTGCGACTAATTGAGTGACCTCGTATATTTAATAGACAATTTATAGGATCTGAACTAGGGCATACGTCGTTTATAATAAGGGGGGAATATATATGGGGAAGGGCATATAGGTCCGTGGCCCATTTCTTATAGGGCTCATCCTACATTTGTCTTACGCCTGAGGAAAACCACGGAATACCTTAGGCAAGATGAGTTGTCTCATGTATAAGAGACTAGCCAATTTGGCTATTATGTAGGAGGTGATTGTTGTCATGAGCCTTGTTGAATCGTCTCAATTTTGAGACAAGCCATTTGGCTATATGATGGCTCAATTACGAAGAGGGGGAGAGATGTAATTAGTTAATTAATTTAAAGTAAGTAGGGAGATTAATGGGGATATGAGTGCAGGTCCGTGGCCCATTTCTTTTAGGGCTCATCCCGACATTTGTCTTAGCGCCTTAGGAAAACCACGGAAAAACCTTAGGCAGGATGAGTCTCCCTATTTCTCTTCCTTATGACATTTCTTCTTCTATCCTGATTTTGACTCGTTGTTTGTTATACTGGAATTTTATTGTAATTTTCTTGTTAGAAAATTGAAGAGAAATTGAACGGAATCTCACAGAGGAAGACTCTTAGAAAAATAAAATACGATACTGAAAGTAAAACATCGAGTGAAGAAAGTTACACAGTGAGAAAAATACACTGCGAGTCAAAAAAACGATAACTAGAAGAGAATAAAAACTGACAGGCGTAAACAGAATGCAGGGAGAGTCAGTTCGGTTGTGCAATTAAGTGCGCACGCGTCACGTTTCTTCCGACTCGACTGAATTTCGATCAGCGAGATTGATGCATACTTTCACTGGTTGTTTAACGTCTGTTTGCTGGTGGCCCAGCTGCACTCAATTCGGGTGCTCCATTGTCTTGGCACGCAGGAGATGGATCTGGTGACGGGCTTGTTCTCCTCCTCACGTATCCAGTTTCTCTTTGCTAGGCGTGATAGGCCTAATGGTATTTTACAAACAACTTCAAATAGTGTAACTCTGAAAATATTGAGATTAGGACAAATGTTTATATGACTTTATTGCTCAGAATGTCTTCGGAAATAAGTTCCGTGATTGGGGGTAAATTCTCGTGAATCACTCTACGTGGTACATTCATTAAGTACTGAGACTGAGGGCATAGTGGCGATGTGGTGCACTAGAACGGATAGGTGGCGCCGTGATATGGCACCTTGTCAGTTAGTCTCTCGTCCCAGCATCATACAGTTACGTGCATATAGTGTAAGTAGAACTACGGTCATTGTTGTGACGGTGATTTGAATGCGCGCGTCGGAACTCGAGTATGTTGCAGTTTGAGCAACGGGCAAACGTCACGTTCTGTCAGAAATTAGACGAAACTGCTATTACCGATCATAACTGGAGACGAAACATGGTGTTTCCTTTACGATCCGCAACTGAAGCGACAATCCGCCACCTGGAAAACGCCATTATTTCCACGACAGAAAAATCCGCAACAAGACAGGTCAAAAGGCAAGGTGATGCTTTAACAGTTTTTTTTATTCAAATGGAATTGTTCACATAGAATTCATCCCACGAGGTGCAACTGTAGACACGATCCTCTACAAAGAGATTCTTGGCCGTTTACGCAATTCAATTCGTCGTAAGCGTCCTGAGCTTTGGCATAGGAAGAATTGGCTGTTGCTACACGACAACGCCCCTGCACATCGCTCCATCCTTGTCCAAGAGGAACTTGCAAGGCAACAGGTCGCTGTTTTGCCACACCCTCCGTACTCACCTGATCTCGCACCATGCGATTTTTTTCTCTTTCCCCTCATGAAATCAATCCTACGAGGGCGTAATTTTTATGCGGCCGAAAAGGTCATGACTGCCACAAGAGAAGCCATACGGCGTCTTCCTGCCAACATCTTTCAGCGGTGCTTCCAGCAGCTACACCAACGTTGGCAGACGTGCATAGCGGCCAACGGCGACTATATTGAGGGAGGATGTCGATCTGTTTAAGTGTACGCCGTATCACGCGGCATCTTCTGAGACATCCAGATTCTTGTGGGTGCCTACCCTTCAGGCGTCAGTGTCAGAACTTAATGACTGTAACACGTATATGCTACACAGGTATTACTATAATATATATTATTTTAATGTACCGAAGTACATACGATATTTCCGTGCAGATATTCTGCGTCATCATACGATGAAAGAGTAATGGAACGGAGAAAAATTCTCTCCAGCGCCGGGATTTGAACCCGGGTTTTCAGCTCTATGTGCTGATGCTTTAGCCACTAAGCCACACCGGATACCCACCCCGGCGTCGGACAGAATCGTCTCAGATTAAGTTCCAACTCTTGGGTTTCCTCTAGTGGCCGCCCTCTGCACTACGTCATAGATGTCTATGAACGTAGGACTAAAGTCCACACATGTGCTGAGGTGCACTCGTTATGAGTGACTAGTTGGGCGGGATCCGACTGAATAAGCGCCGTCTTAAATCACGAAGTTCCATTACTCTTTCATCGTATGATGACGCAGAATATCTGCATGGAAATATCATATGTACTTTATGTAATTCGGTACATTAAAATTATATATATATATATATATATATATATGATATGCGTAAATCACTTCGTGATTTAAGACGGCGCTTATTCCGTCGGATCCCGGCCAACTAGTCACTCATAATGAGTGCACCTCAGCACATGTGTGGACTTTAGTCCTACGTTCATAGACATCTATGACGTAGTGCAGAGGGCGGCCACTAGAGGGAACCCAAGAGTTGGAACTTAATCTGAGACAATTCTGTCCGACGCCGGGGTGGGTATCCGGTGTGGCTTAGTGGATAAAGCATCAGCACGTAGAGCTGAAAATCCGGGTTCAAATCCCTGCGCCGGAGAGAATTTTTCTCCGTTCCATTACTCTTTCATCGTATTACTATAATGTTTTACACAACTAGCCTATTATGAAAAACCGCTTCACAGAGATAACCTTCGAAACTAGTTACAGTATTATATTTTAATCGCTTATAATTTATAACAGATGTCAAATTACTACCCAACTTACCGTCGTTAGACTTTATAGGTTATGTAACACGAAACTGAGAAACACGGAGCAATACACAAACTCGTCCGCTCACAACTGCAACCACAGACAGACCATCAGTTAGTACCCATTATGAAATGAAAATATAATTTAGTGCGTACATGCTGTTATGAATCAAAGTTACACGAGTATAACTATGCTGAAAGTTTCTGGTCGAAAATGGCGAAATCCACTCCGGCCATGCAAGAGTGTTTGATTCGCGTGCCTGCATAGGAGTATATAAAAAATTGCACACAAACCAGAACTATTGTTCGCATATCAAGTACAGGATTGGCTACTTATTTGACACAATACTCTCTGCTTAGTGGTCAACCTTCACCGGGGTGTCGTCTGCGATGTATTTGGTGACAGAAAAGGGAATGGTCTGGATAAGAGTATAAAAAATTGCATAAAAACCAGGACTACTGTTCGCTTATCAAGTTCAGGATTGGCTACTTTTCTGACACAGTACTTTCTTCTGACTGGCCATCCTTCATCGGGGTGTTGTCTGCGATGTATTTGGTGACAGAAAAGGGAATGGTCTGCGTAAGAGTATAAAAAATTGCATTCAAACCAGGACTACTGTTCGCTTATCAAGTACAGGATTGGCTACTTGTCTGACACAGTACTCTCTTCTGACTGGTCATCCTTCACCGGGGTGTTGTCTGCGATGTATTTGGTGACAGAAAAGGGAATGGTCTGCGTAAGAGTATATAAAAAATTGGATTCAAACCAGGACTACTGTTCGCGAATCAAGTTCAGGATTGGCTACTTGTCTGACACAGTACTCTCTTCCGACTGGTCATCCTTCACCGGGGTGTCGTCTGCGATGTATTTGGTGACAGAAAAGGGAATGGTCTGCGTAAGAGTATATAAAAAATTGGATTCAAACCAGGACTACTGTTCTCGAATCAAGTTCAGGATTTGCTACTTTTCTGACACAGTACTTTCTTCTGACTGGCCATCCTTCATCGGGGTGTTGTCTGCGATGTATTTGGTGACAGAAAAGGGAATGGTCTGGATAAGAGTATAAAAAATTGAATAAAAACCAGGACTACTGTTCGCTTATCAAGTTCAGGATTGGCTACTTTTCTGACACAGTACTTTCTTCTGACTGGCCATCCTTCATCGGGGTGTTGTCTGCGATGTATTTGGTGACAGAAAAGGGAATGGTCTGGATAAGAGTATAAAAAATTGAATAAAAACCAGGACTACTGTTCGCTTATCAAGTTCAGGATTGGCTACTTTTCTGACACAGTACTCTCTTCTGACTGGCCATCCTTCATCGGGGTGTTGTCTGCGATGTATTTGGTGACAGAAAAGGGAATGGTCTGGATAAGAGTATAAAAAATTGAATAAAAACCAGGACTACTGTTCGCTTATCAAGTTCAGGATTGGCTACTTTTCTGACACAGTACTTTCTTCTGACTGGCCATCCTTCATCGGGGTGTTGTCTGCGATGTATTTGGTGACAGAAAAGGGAATGGTCTGCGTAAGAGTATAAAAAATTGGATTCAAACCAGGACTACTGTTCGCATAACAAGTTCAGGATTGGCTACTTGTCTGACACAGTACTCTCTTCTGACTGGTCATCCTTCACCGGGGTGTTGTCTGCGATGTATTTGGTGACAGAAAAGGGAATGGTCTGGATAAGAGTATAAAAAATTGAATAAAAACCAGGACTACTGTTCGCTTATCAAGTTCAGGATTGGCTTCTTGTCTGACACAGTACCCTCTGTCTCACAGCAAATCGGATTGCAAAAGTTGCAATTGAACGTTTCTCACTCCATAATAATCTAACTCAGTTTTTTAATTAATGTATCGTATTTTATGTAATGAAATGAGAATTTTATTGTTTTTCAACTTCACAAAAAATTATTCTCTGTAGTAATATTATATTAGTACAAAGTTTTGCACAACTATTATGAAAAACCGCTTTACAAAGATAACTTTCGAAATTAGTTACAGTATTACACTTTTATCGCTTATAATTTATAACAGATGTCAAACTACTGCCCAACTTATCGCCCTTAGACATTATAGGTTATGTTACACGAAACACAGAAACACGGAGCAACACACAAACTCGTCCGCTCACAACTGCGACAACAGACTCATTACTCATTATGAAATAAAATAGTAATATACGTTACAAGAGCGATATGATGACGTTTTCGTGTTCGAGGAAGAGATTGAAAAAGCGAAACGTAGTTGAGCTTTTTCAATTTCCGAGAACATGAAAACAAACATACCGCTCGTGTATCGTACATTATTTTATGCGGAGATCGTTTATTACATACCTGAAAGACGAATTTCTAATTAGTTGCAATGAAATCTCCATCGTGGTTTCTGTTTAATGACGGCAACTTTGGAAAACCAAAATGTCTTTCTTCAACATTGTTGCCATAAAATGTTTTCTGCATTTACTATACTCCAGCAGGCCGTGATATACTGTACGTCTGTCTTTTTTTTTCCCCTCAGTCTATAAATGCGAACTTAAAACAAACGGTAAGGTTATGTAATGATTTATTTTTCATTTTAATATTTTAACAATATTATTTATATAACATATTGCAGTAATAACATCGGCATCTGGAATCTTGTTGATTTTTTCACGGCTTCCTTAATGTTACTTGTATCAGGAATGCAATAAGTTTCGTGGAGTAGTAGACTTTACTTAATTTTTGCAAATATTTAAAAACAACAATTAACAATGCAATTTAGGTGAAATTGCAGTGGTAAGTTTCCAATTTATAATTATTACTATGTTAAACGTCTCTAAAAATAATATGTTAAAAGCCTAAAGCAGTAAAATGAATGTCGCGCTTAAGCGGTAAGAAGAGGGAAATTGTTATGTGTGTTACGTTGGGAATACTAAATGTGGTATTTCACACTTACCGGATATTGGTTCTGTGCGGAAAACAAGCAAATACGCACAAATATAATTTGTACTGTACATGCCATTATGAATCAAAGTTACATGAATGTAACTACACTGAAAGTTTCGAGTTGAAAATGGCGAAATCTACGCCGGCCATGCAAGCATGTTTGATTCGCGTGTTCCCATCTGCAGCCGAATTGAACTCTGTTATGTGTGATGGGAGAATGCCAGAGTCATTCCGTAAACATAATCGTCTCCACTTTCTAAGAATATCAACTATATTTTATTTAATGAACTTGTACAAAGTCATTCTCAGCACCAGGCTTCAGGCCCAACAATGAGGCAGTGAGAGACAATGTACAGTATGTTAATGGGAACAAAAAGATCCAGGCCACTCCCCGCTGACTGTAGCTTCATATATGACAGAGGAAGCCATTGTAACAGTCGAGTGGGGAAAAAGATTCTTTAACTGGTTTTTATACAAGTCTAAATGACACATTATCTATTCAGAGAACACATTTTTACTTTCCCTACATCGTGGTTATTAGAAGCTGTGAACATTCACAACGGCTCGACTTCTCACAATGAGAGAATTCTTATGCGGGAAAAACTGAATTCTTAAGAGAAACAAAGCATTTAGGTTGGTAGTGAGGTCACTAAAGATTTGCTCCTTCAATATGTATTAAGCTTATGTCTCATACATCTTTGTTTTCAATAATAGCCTATGTTTTTTAATTAATGTAATGGGTACGTAAACACGTCGAACTGTTTGTTCATTTTCACCACATTTGGTGGCGACATTGTGGCAAATGGACCGAGGCCATTAAAATGACCACCAATGTCATCGCGGTTAGATCTCTCCCCGGTAGAAGCCTTAGAAATACCCATCGCAGGAGATGCAATGAGAATGAAACGTTACCCCACGTGCTAGGTTTCTGCCCCCAGGGCGAATTACTGCGAATTGACAGACATAACACAGTCCGCTCAATAATTGCTAACAGATTAAGGGAACATGGTGAATACGAAGTATATGAGGAAGTTCAATGGCTTTTTTTTTTACGGAAGGACCTACACGGCGTGCTGACATCATAATAATTGACCGAAATAAAAAAAACTGGTTTCATTCTTGACCCCACTGTAAGGTTCGAAATTAATGAAGATCAATCAAAGCAGGTACATGAAGAGAAACGCGCTATTTACCTTCCATGCTGTGATGATCTCGGTCATAAATATAATATTCAAGATTGGAATGCCATTGGACTTATGTTTGGTGCGCGAGGAACAATTCCCAAATTTACATTGGAGATCCTAAGAAAATTAAAGGTTCCTGATAAGACTCTTCAGACAATTGTATCAACCATTTTAAATCTTCATTGAACATCATCAATCACCATCTCTATTCATCTTTATAATATTCCATGTATATTATTCATTTTCAATAAATTTTTATCGTTTTGGTAGCTACCACATCTTGTCGCAAAATATTATTTTTTTTTTTAAATTTCATTATGTATTTTTTTAACATTAATTTACATTTTCTTTCATGTTCATTTGAATTGATTAGGATGCCGATATTTAAAATCCAAGATTTGGACGGCTATCATTTCAGTATTAATAAAAATGGAAATTGTGAAAATATTGCTGAAGTTTACCACACCCAGTTAAAAATTGTGTCAGGACAAAGTATGGCACTAATGTTCTGCATCTTGTATAGTGGAGAAATATTTATAGTTAATGATCCTTTTGCGCTGTTATGCCATTGATTCTGCCAATCCTCAAGTAATATTGAATAATGTCGAGCCTCTTCGTCAAACATTTAACAGTGACCATGGTTACAAACACTTTTTGTTGTTTATAAATAGTGTAGTTTCAAAACTGTGATATTTTTTCTATCTTTTCTAGATGTTCTTTCTTCGTATGTTTTATATTGTATAATATTAATTGTAGGCTCTATGTATGTCGTATAACATTCATTTACAAAACAGCATTCATTTTGTTCTAAAATAATTATACTGACTGTGACATAATAAATTATTCACAATGATATGTCCGTAAATTTGATGCATCGGGTGAATCACTGTAAGATGGGTCAGTAAGTTTGGTTGCCAAATGTGCTGGGCGTTTGAACATCGAACTTCTACCAATAACGGTTTGCAGCAGGATAAATTATATATCTAATCTAAGATTGTGCACATCAGTTATATTCCACAAGAGGACTAGTTTGTGTGATTGCAACCTGTGTATATTTTTGTGTGGCTTTACTTTGTTACAGAGTGTTTTTTGTCTCTCTCTTAATTTCTTATGTAGCTTTACTTTGTACATAGTGTATTTTTTTCTGTTTATTTATATTATTGTATTTGTATTCCTGGTGTTGTGGAAGAGAAGGCCTGATGGCCTTAACTACACCAGAATAAATAAATAGACAGACAGACAGACAGATAGACAGATAGATAGATAGATAGATAGATAGATAGATAGATAGATAGATAGATAGATAGATAGATAGATAGATAGATAGATAGATAGATAGATAGATAGATAGATAGATAGATAGATAGATAGATAGATAGATAGATAGATAGATAGATAGATAGATAGATAGATAGATAGATAGATAGATAGATAGATAGATAGATAGATAGATAGATAGATAGATAGATAGATAGATAGATAGATAGATAGATAGATAGATAGATAGATAGACAGATAGATAGAGACAGACAGACATACAGACAGACAGACAGATAGATAGATAGACATTACTCTTTTCTAATTATGAATACGCAGAAAGGTATGAATTTCAAGGAGATCGGAAAGTAAAATGGAACTTAATGATTAATGAGATGAATTTGACTTCATTTAGCTACGTAAGTTATATTTTCTATGCACGGTACCTTTTCTCGCGTTGTTTCTTTATATAAAATATTCAAAATATGCACCTTGTTCCTCAGCACAGAAGGCTCATGAAGGATTCACAAGTCGAAAAAGGATTCTTGGATTTATTGACTGAGTCAAATGCAACTCTGAGTCTATACATCAGATAATTCCTGTCCACTGAACGGTCCTGATAAACACAATCCCGAGGGTTTTTTTCCTGGCATTCGCATCAGTCCATGATATAAAAACTAATACTGGAAATGCGTCGGCTAAGTGTCTTTAGCGCCTGACCTCTACGATTTTTAATTGATTATTTTACGACGCTTTAACAACTACCGTTGTTATCTAGCGTCTGAATGAGATGAAGGTGATAATGGCAGCGAGATGAGTTCGGAGTCCAGCGCCGAAAGTTACCCAGCATTCCTCTTAACTTGTTGAGGGGGGAAAAACCTCAACCGGGTAACTTGTCTCAACCAGGGTTTGAACCCGGGCCCTCTCGTTCCACGGTCAGACGTGCTAACCGCTATTCCACAGCGGTAGACTCCACGGTATTAATTTGATGTGTAGATTTTATGAAAACAGATTAATAACATAATTGTGACGATTTTAGCAAGAGCTACGGAAAAACTAACGTATCGGTCAGTTTGTGTGCCACTGATCCTGCCCGGCATCGAATCTCGGTCCGTTATGCTGAGAGCTCCTTTGCTGTCACGCTTGTGTGTACTATAACTTGGTGCATGATCACAACGTAAAGTAATTACAATTTAGCGTACATTGTAGAACGATCTCTTGTAGATAAGCGATGTTTGTTGCACTTTCCATTCAGAAGTATCATGTAATAAAATTATTAATTAACGGTTGGAGATGAAGAAAACCAATCCATGTCAGCAATGCACAAACGATTAATTCACATGCAGGGATAAGAAAGGCTGACTATTTTTACGTTGTGAACCAACGACTTCAATAATACGTGAATAATAAACGAACAAGAGATAAAAAGGAAGATAAATAGTAAGAAGGAATTCAGGGAATCGCGACATTGCGTCAATACGTTTACGTCATACGAAGAAAAGAGATCCATTTTCGGAATCAGCGCACACTAAACTATAAGGGTGCTATTCATAGACATTTCGCAGCACGCGCTACGAGCGTACTAAGCTAGCCCCGACTATCCACTGGTTACTTGTACAGAATTTAAATCATATCCTGTCGCTAACACTGGTTTATGAATACGAAAAAGGCTGATCATCCACCGGAAACCCGCGCTAAAAATGTCTATGAATACGGCCCTAAGGGACCAGAGGTCTGCATAGGACGTTTTCGCTCGAGCGCCAAGTAGTTCATAGCATAATCCGATACGTAGCGCACATGCATGATGGGTAAAATTGTCGCGAGAGATAAATCCTCGAACGGTATAAGTCGAGCGTTAGACATTCGTTCTTGTTATAGTGATGAACTGTGTAGTAACATCATAGATGTTTATCATTTTAAAACTTTGCAGTGTTTAACTAACCTCTCCATAGTACAACTACAAAACTTGCTTTAAAATGTAATATAAATGTTGTAGGTAAATTTCCCCCCCCCCTCACACACACAGGAGTGATTTTGTTTTTGCCATATCTGATAGGTGTTATTGGATGTAAATGTAATTATTATAAACGGAGAACACAATCACGATAATGCAAGAAATGTATCAAGTTTTCTAGTAATAACAATAATAATTATTAGTGTATAAATCTTTGCGTCTGTAACAGTTGTGCAGCATGATTATTCGTTTTATTATATTTTCTGTGACGTTATCTCTGTACTAATATTGTTATTAATCTACTGCTATATCAATAATATTTTGTAAAACGTTTCTACATTGTCGCAGTATATAGGCGGAATACTATGTATCGACTTATCATATTATATATGTGTTAAATAAAATATTAAATAATTATTAATTAGTAATGATAACTGTATATCGAAGTTTTTCATACTATTTTATTTATAACTTCATGTTCCTGTTTTGGTACGTTCCATTGACTGTTCCATTAAACGTTTGTCATAAACGCAGAAAATAAAGCCTTATTTTTACCGTGTGAGCAAAACATATGTGTATCTTATCTGTCGCCTTCCATACAAGATAAGACATGTCGGTGAGATGACCTTGTACTGTGCTTCTATTTATTACGAGCGTATCACGACCGATCATATCTCACTCGAGGGTGCGACACTCGACCGAGTTCAAGCGAGCGATTTAACTCCAATGCAGCATTCTGATTGATATACACTGGGTTTCAAAAAAGATGATAACAATTTAATATTACTATTATTAAGTAAGTATTAATGACATATTAACGTAATACACGTCATTTCACAGACAAACACTCAAAGTTTCAAGTTATAAGTTTCGGAATTCCCTTCCCTTCCCTACTTTGAACTGTTGTGAAATTTACTGAATAGAAAGAACCAATATCTATTTATTAGAAGTACAAAAGAACATGCCAACAACCATAAGAAACCAGAAATGGATTATAAACTCATAAAAAGCATTAGCTTTTGTTTTGGTTTACAATCCCCAACCCGCGGCAGAGTTTCCTGGGGGAGCGTTTATCGAAAAATGAAATCATAGTAATCTTAAAACCCTTAGTCACACGAAGAAAAGAGATCCATTTTCGGAATCAGCGCACACTAATTGAAATCATAGTAATCTTAAAACCCTTACGTCATACGAAGAAAAGAGATCCATTTTCGGAATCAGCGCACACTAATTGAAATCATAGTAATCTTAAAACCCTTACGTCATACGAAGAAAAGAGATCCATTTTCGGAATCAGCGCACACTAATTGAAATCATAGTAATCTTAAAACCCTTACGTCATACGAAGAAAAGAGATCCATTTTCGGAATCAGCGCACACTAATTGAAATCATAGTAATCTTAAAACCCTTACGTCATACGAAGAAAAGAGATCCATTTTCGGAATCAGCGCACACTAATTGAAATCATAGTAATCTTAAAACCCTTACGTCATACGAAGAAAAGAGATCCATTTTCGGAATCAGCGCACACTAATTGAAATCATAGTAATCTTAAAACCCTTACGTCATACGAAGAAAAGAGATCCATTTTCGGAATCAGCGCACACTAATTGAAATCATAGTAATCTTAAAACCCTTACGTCATACGAAGAAAAGAGATCCATTTTCGGAATCAGCGCACACTAAACTATAAGGGACACATTGTTTTCAGTCGGAGCACAATTCTTGTTGTTCAGTGTAATCTATCTCCTGTGAAGGCTTGATCGAGAAGTGCAGCGTGCCTACACGAGGATTGCGTGTGCAGGCTGTGGAGCATGGCATTGAAGTTAGTCTCATTAGCGCGATGCATTCGGCAGCCGACAATGAGTTATAACCTACCTGTTGATTTCACTGGCATTTCACACTCACGCTTTTACATGCCAGTATCGCAAAGGGGAAGACAAAGAACGGTGAAACAATTTAACTGAATCAATTTTATGCACTTCTCACAACACATACAGCTTGTGTCAATTGTTTGTACATATTCAGAGTTCTACCTGTTCATTATAATGTAATGTACCATAGGATTGCCGGCCCCTGGGATCGAACCCCAATCTCTCGAATGCAAGGCCAGCCCTCTACCACGCCGCTAGCTCGCTCGGTATGGTATGGTATAATATAATAACCTATAATATAATATAATATAATATAATATAATGTAATATAATATAATATAATATAATATAATGCAATACAATACAATAAAATATAATATGATACAATATGATATAATATAAAATAATATGATACAATATAATATAATATAATATAATGCAATACAATAAAATAAAATATAATATGATATAATATGATATAATATAAAATAATATGATACAATATAATATAATATAATATAATATAATATAATATAATATAATATAATATAATATAATATAATATAATATAATGCAATACAATACAATAAAATATAATATGATATAATATGATATAATATAAAATAATACAATACAATATAATATAATATAATATAATATAATATAATATAATATAATATAATATAATGCAATACAATACAATAAAATATAATATGATATAATATGATATAATATAAAATAATATGATACAATATAATATAATATAATATAATATAATATAATATAATATAATATAATATAATATAATGCAATACAATACAATAAAATATAATATGATATAATATGATATAATATAAAATAATATAATACAATATAATATAATATAATATAATATAATATAATATAATATAATATAATATAATATAATATAATATAATATAATATAATATAATGCAATACAATACAATAAAATATAATATGATATAATATGATATAATATAAAATAATATGATACAATATAATATAATATAATATAATATAATGCAATACAATACAATAAAATATAATATGATATAATATAAAATAATATAATATAATATAATATAATATAATATAATATAATATAATATAATATAATATAATATAATATAATATAATATAATATAATATAATTCAATACAATACAATAAAATATAATATGATATAATATGATATAATATAAAATAATATGATACAATATAATATAATATAATATAATATAATATAGTATGATATAATATAATATGATATAATATAATAACCTATAATATAATATAATATAATAGAATACAATACAATACAATATAATATAATATAATATAATACAATATATAATATAATATAATATAATATAATACAATATAATATAATATAATACAATATAATATAATATAATATAATGCAATACAATACAATAAAATATAATATGATATAATATAAAATAATATGATACAATATAATATAATATAATATAATATAATGCAATACAATACAATAAAATATAATATGATATAATATGATATAATATAATATAATATAGTATGATATAATATAATATGATATAATATAATAACCTATAATATGATATAATATGATATAATATAATATAATATAATATAATATAGTATGATATAATATAATATGATATAATATAATAACCTATAATATGATATAATATAATAGAATACAATACAATACAATACAATACAATACAATATAATATAATATAATATAATATAATATAATATAATATAATATAATATAATATAATATAATATATTACAATACAATATAATATAATATAATATAATATAATATAATATAATATAATATAATATAATATAATATAATATAATATGATATAATATAATATGATATAATATAATATAATATAATATAATATAATATAATATAATATAATATAATATAATATAATATATTACAATACAATATAATATAATATAATATAATACAATACAATATAATATAATATAATATAATGTATAATATAATATATAATATAATATAATATATTACAATACAATAGAATGCAATATAATATAATATAATGTAATATAATATAATATAATATAATGTATACACACGCCATATGACCACAGATGTTTAAGCGTTTATAAATTCACTTAACAAAAAAAATCTAATACTATATTAGTCCCAAATGAAATATATCTTTCTCCGAAAAAAGTTATTCTTATTCTCATCATTCTAGAAATTGATAAGGAATGATTTATCCCTTTGGAGTTTTCAATAAAATGGATTTTCAATAAAATGGACAGTTTCCTTGCTTATTCAATACCGCGTTAACATGTACCCTTCTTTCCTGCCGTTGGGAAGTTTGGCAACCTTGCTAAAGCGACTAAGGGCCGAAATGCTGATGTTTAGACAGAGTTCGTGTATGTATTCGGAGATGAGTCGGTGATGCGCTGTTGCCAAACTATGCAGATTTTCCGCCTAAATTTCTAATTAGCCATGAACTTAATTACAAAACACATAATAGCTTTTTCATTTATGTTACTGTATTCTACTACCACTTCAATTTTTTTAGTTGCTTATTTAACGACACTGTATCAATTACGATGTTCTTTAGCGTCGATGAGATTGGTGATAGCGATATGGTATTTGGCGAGATGAGGCCAAGGATTCGCCATGGATTACCTGGCATCCACCTTACGGTTGGGGAAAACCTCGGAAAAAACCCAACCAGGTAATCAGCCCAAACGGGGATCGAACCCGCGCCCGTGCCCCTTCAATATGCACAGTTATACCACTTCCACCCTATATAAAAATCAGTGTTGCAATAGTCCGTGATATTTAAGAGGCCAACCAGCCGACTGCTGACATGCCTCAGCAGAGGTGAACGATCATTCAACCAGGTGTGGTCAAAATGATGATCCCCCAGCCGTTATAACTGACATTCAAAATAATATGATTTCGCTAACTGCTGTAATTCTCCAAATTGTTTACGATATGGATGGGCACCGATCCCATATACTTCATGGAAGAATTTCTTTCCAACTAGCGCTCATTCCATATCGAAAGACCAAGGCATGATGCCTCAGACCACGAGACTGCGATGCATGACGGAGAATCATGACACTGTCTTACATTGCACATCGATACCTTAAAAGCACAACGGTCTACTGAACAAGATAAATTGTCTCAAACCTTATGTCCTTCTGAATAGGCACCTCATCTAAGGAGGAAATGGGTTACAGCCTATTTTATTTAAAAATAATTGATACATTTAGTAACATTTATCTACGTCTCACATAAGGATAATCAATTTTTTTTAAGTTTAAAATGAAGCTAATACTCGCTATAATGAAATGGTGTATTGGATATTGCCTGGTAAATATATTTAATTATTAAAAAATAACTTTGAACATTTTATTTTATTTTTTTTGTGTTTCTTCAACTTCACTGCCCGACACAAAAATCAGTTTTTAAAATAATCGTACGTGTATATGAATGCAACATTTCATACACATATTTGCGTGCACAGATTCATTACTTTAGGTGTAGCAATTTAGAAGATATCTTTATTAGAATAAGTTAAAAAACCTCTGATTTGCGGTAAAATCACTTTAAAGTTTATAATACGCATTCTGAATAACACAGTAACAGCTCATACAGACGTGGACAAATTATTAACAAAATTGACGATTTTTATGATAATTCTGTTTACAAAATTTGATTTTTCAATTTAGACTACAGTTGACAATTTTGCATATTTCTATCATTACAATAGACAGAAATATGCAAAAAAAATTCAACTGTAGTTTAAATTGAAAAGTTAAATTTTCTAAAAATATATAATAAAAATCTTCAATTTTGTTAATAATTTGTAAATTAGCAAAAATGTCGACTACAGCCTAAATTGAAGAGTCAAATTTTGTAAAACTATAAAATAAAAATCTTCAGTTTTGCTAATAATTTGGAAATATCCAAAATTTCAACTGTATTCCAAATTGGAGAATCGAATTTTGTAAAAAATATATAATAATAACCTTCCGTTTTGGTAATAATTCGGAAATATCCAAAATATCAACTGTATTCCAAATTGAAGAATCGAATTTTGTAAAAATATATAATAAAAACCTTCAGTTTTGCTAACAATTCTGAAATATCCAAAATGTCAACTGTATTCCAAATTGAAGAATCGAATTTTGTAAAAATATATAATAAAAACCTTCAGTTTTGCTAACAATTCTGAAATATCCAAAATGTCAACTGTATTCCAAATTGAAGAATCTAATTTTGTAAAAATATATATAATAAAAACCTTCAGTTTTGCTAACAATTCTGAAATATCCAAAATGTCAACTGTATTCCAAATTGAAGAATCGAATTTTGTAAAAATATATAATAAAAACCTTCAGTTTTGCTAACAATTCTGAAATATCCAAAATGTCAACTGTATTCCAAATTGAAGAATCGAATTTTGTAAAAATATATAATAAAAACCTTCAGTTTTGCTAACAATTCTGAAATATCCAAAATGTCAACTGTATTCCAAATTGAAGAATCGAATTTTGTAAAAATATATAATAAAAATCTTCAGTTTTGCTAATAATTTGGAAATATCCGAAATCTCAACTCTATTCCAAATTGAAGAATCGAATTTTGTAAAAATATATAATAAAAACTTTCAGTTTTACTAATAATTTGGAAATATCCAAAATGCCAATTGTATTCGAAATTGAAGAATCGAATTTTGTAGAAATATATAATAAAAACCTTCAATTTTGCTAATAATTTGTAAATATGCAAAAATATCAAATGTAGTCCAAATTGAAGAGTTAAATTTTCTAAAAATATACAATACAAATCTTCAATTTTGCTAATAATTTGGAAATACGCAAAAATGTCAACTGTAGTCTAAATTGAAGAATCATATTTTGTAAAAATATATAATAAAAATCTTCAATTTTGCTAATAATTTGTCCACGTCTGTATTTACGGTATGAAATGAATTTCTAACTTAGAATAACTGCAATATTCCTCGAGAAACCTTAGTTTTTTGGCTCCATATTTAAAAAATGAAGAAAATTACCAAAACTGGCCAAAATTCAGCAGTAGCGCGTAGTCCCCAAATCTCGTTTTCCATTGCTATCCTCCTTTTGACTTCCTAGCAACAGCTACGTTACTAATTACAGGCCTAGTTCACCCCAAATATTTGAGGTTATCCACTTTTTCTACAGCCTCATCTCGAATTCGCACGTTTATCTTCGGAGTAATTATCAAAACTAGAAACATGAATTTAATCTCATTGAAATTATAAAAAAAAAAAAAAACTATCTGCACTTGTGGTATGGTGAGGCATGGGAAAACTTTGCACTCGTGCCAAAAAGATGACTTTACAAATGTGTGTCATACAATCTTTTTTCTACGATAGCAAACATTTATATTAAATGCATATTTCAAGTTGGAGAAGTTATAAGATCATAACGTCATGGCCATCTAAACTCAGAACCACTAAGAAGTAAGTATCCATGAAATGAATCTGTTTTTCATTTTATTTAGCTAGTAAGCAAAGTGAGTACAAATTCAAAAGTACACAACAAACACGTTTTATTCATGTTAAAGATTTCATGGCTGTCTAAACTAGCTATATAATCAACAAAGCTGTTAGAGACAGTTGAATGATAATCTTGTTACAAGCAGTATTACATGTAAATTCAAAATAATACGGACTAAAATGTATAGATATTAATGCTAAACTTGTTAACTATTTATTTGTGTTACGTGTAATATTTAAGTAACGAAAGATCGAGGTATGTCTAAAGCATTTAATTTCTTGCTGAATGAACTTTGTAAATTAAATTTATCAATCTTCCTCAACTTGGTGAGGTTACCAAAGACAAAGAATGTTAAACAGTAACATTTAAAATGGCATTAAAATGTCTTACAAGAAATTAGTTTAGCTTAAAAGAAACTAAAATTTGCAGTAGATAATATTTCACATAATGAACATTTATTTATAAACAATACAGATAAAAAATAGACTGAGAAAATTCAACTGTAATTTGAATTGAAATACAAATGTAGTCGTAAAATCTGCAGAGAACCCTTCAAAGCTATAATAGAAATTTCCTTAATTGTTGTTGTTGGGACTCCAAATTTATGACAGAATGACACAAATTGTTTTGTTATGGTCCCTCAAGCGCTCACTATTAATCCGATGACTTCTATATCCCTGAGTTTACATGATGTTTTGCAATAAGGGATAATGGGTTCATAAATTCTCCTTTTCTCTAGATTAACCTCCTCAGGTTGATCCTGATGCGTCTCAAATTTGATGGTCGGATCCAGAATATAACCTTTGTCTCTCCAGGTTTAAATGTTATAATATCAATACGCCGATGACTTCCAGTATCCGCATTTCCATGGACTTCTTCATGGGTAATGTAGTGAATATTACATTTTCTTTGGCAGCTCGTAAATTGAATAGCAGTGCATAAAGTGATTAAGCTATTTACTTTTTTACGCACTAGTGTTTTAAAGACTCACTTTAGGCACTGTTAACAGTGGGTAAAATGCAGTTTTACGTACTATCGCAGAAATAGTAATATGCGTTACAAGAGCGATATGTTGAAGTTTTCATGTTCGAGAAAAAGTTTGAAAAAGCGAAACGTAGTTGAGCTTTTTTAATTTCCGAGAATTGAAAGAAAACATACCGCTCGTGTATCGTACATTATTTTGTGCGAAGATCGTTTATTACATACCTGAAAGAGGAATTTCTAATTAGTTGCAATGAAATCTCCATCTTGGTTTCTGTTAGATGACGGCAAATTTGCAAAACAAAAATATCTATCTTCAACATTGTTGCTTTAAAATGTTTTCTGTGTTTACTATACTCCAGGAGGCCGTGATATACGTCTGTCTTTTTTTTTCCCCTAGTCTATGATGAGTCTTGCTGATTTTTTCACGGCTTCCTTAATGTTACTTGCATCACGAATGCAGTAACTTTAGTGGAGTTGTAGAGATTACTTAATTTTTGCAAATATTTAAAAACAATAATTAACAGTGCAATTTAGGTGAAATTGCAGTGGTCAGTTTCCAATTTATAATTATTACTATATTGAACGTCTCTAAAAATAATATGTTAAAAGCCTAAAGCAGTAAAATCAATATGTCACTTAAGCGGTAAGAAGAGGGAAATTGTTATGTGTGTTAGGTTGGGAATACTGAATGTGGAATTTTAGACTTTCCGCGGATTGGTTTTGTGCGGAAACCAAGCAAATACGTACGATCTCGCACAAAAAAGTTTTTCGTTATTCTGTCTTTCGCTGAAGACTGATAAGCTTTCCGTTCTATTAACTACTTTGTAAAACAACATTAAAAATCAAAAACTGATTTTATTATAAACTCGTAGGAACAATAAGATAACACAAAAGAGGATACGAAAAAGAGAGAAACGTTAGAACAAGAGAATTTAACACGATGAACGTGCGAAGGACCCGACCGTGGGCTAAGTACGTTGTCGAGTCTTGTTTAACATACGGTTGTAGCCGTTCTAAATCGACGGTTCCATACGGAGCCACTTGGGCTGAACGAATCATGTTAATTGAGACGCTTATCTGCGACGTCATCAGAGTGTGAGAACAAACACGTCCATTACGCACAAGCAATTAGAAACCCGCCTCTCACGACACACGAAGCTGCAGACTTTGTTTTCCCACCCTACCCCCACCCGGCCAAGCGTTGTTTCGCTCCGAATGCCGTTAATTCGGTTAAATGCAGTATATAAAGCAGACTACACGGACTGGTGCGTGATATACGGCCTGGAGACAGCACGAGGACTCGAGATGAGGACCATCACGACTTACATAGCGGTGCGTATCTCTCACTGTGTGGTCTGGAATGTGCGCGCACCGGTAGTAGAAGAAATCAATCTGGACTGTAAGGAGACACTTTATTTCTGCAGGAGTCCAGTACAATAATGAGTTCTTTCAAAAGTACATAAAATATTTAATTATTAATTGAACTATTAATTCATTTAACTTATTCACTTATTTATTCATTTACTTACTTATTCAGTTACTCATATGACCACTTAATAATTTATTTATTTATTTATTTATTCATTTTATTTACTAGCCGTACCCGTGCGCTCCGCTGCACCCGTTAGAAATAAATATAAAGTAATTACATAATTAAAATAGGACATTTGATCCAGGGAACATTCGTGTTTGATATAAGGATAAACCGTTTATTATGTTACTTAATATAAATTATATTAAAAAATTAAAATGCGCTCATTTTGATCCAGAGATCACTCATTTGGTCATAAAAATTATTTTAGGAAATACAGAAAACGAATGTACAGAATAGCCTATCAAGTTTTCTATGCATAAGAAATTATTTTAATCTTACCTGTCCTCGATTCACTCAGAAGTTACTGTAATAACATTATAGCATTATGTACATCTAGAGAAACTACACTTTCCAATGTGAATTAATAATTAATTACACAAATCAGTTAATTTAGCTTCCGATATTACTTCATACAAACACAGAAACATTATCTGTAGGCTATCTTTCATAGCTTTCGATTGCTGCTGTCCAAGGCCCCTTATAGACGAAGTCATTTGTTTTTTAATTCATTACACGGCCTTAGATGGCAGTTATTTTAATTTTAAAACTCATTTATCTCATTAAATATCAGTCCTATCAAAATTTTTCAAGGAATAAAACTAATCGCAAATTATTTTTAAAGAAACTTTTGTTATGTAACATTTATCACAAAAATCAATAATAAGCGAGATATTTCAATTTATTTAATTCAGGCCCCCTTATAACCCCCCTTTTAAATAATGTATTTTGAATGTAATATAGCCTAAAATCTAAGTTACAACGAACTTAATTTATATTCCAATTTTCATCGAAATCTGTTCGGCCATTATCGCGTGAAAAGGTAACAAACATACAGACAGACAGACATACAAAAAAAAAAAAAATCAAAAAAGCGATTTGCGGTTTCAAGGTGGTTAATTATATATGTTAGGACCAATTATTTTTGGAAAATCGTAAATTATCAGAAAAATTTCGGCTACAGATTTATTATTAGTGTAGATATAGATTTATTTATTTATTTATTTGGGGTGAGTTGAGGTATTTTATGAATAAGAAACAGCCTTGTTTAATTTCAGAGACCCATAGCCTGTTATATGACTATTATACTTTTACTACGTCATACTACTTTTGCCCAATAATGGCTGCATATCCCACAATTTTTATCATCTCTCTAACACATTAGAAACTGAAAACAACAAATCCATAAATTTTCTAGACATCACTATAACAAAAGTAGACAACAAACACACATTCAAAGTATACAGAAAACCCACAACAACAACAACACGCAGTCCTTATTTGCTTTATTTTTGCCGACATTTATGTTTTTTTATTTGTTAATTCCACACTTTAATTATATCTGAAGTATCTAGGTGCGTTTACTTATTGTAAAATCAGGGGTAGACAAATTTCGGGCACCATGTAGCATGACGGCTGAAGTTTTTATGTGGTGCCTGAATTGTTTATTGAGTTATTTATTTTTTAAGACTAGTAATAATAATAATAATAATAATAATAATAATAATAATAGTAATAACAATCATCCGTGGCGCTACAGCCCGTGGAGGGCCTGGACCAGGCCTGCAGAACTCGCAAAGTAGGGGAACTATGACGTCAGCCTCACTCCACTTCTATTGGGGATGATCGATTTCCGCCCCGAGAATGAATGTTGATGCAGCCGAGCGTAACTATAATCTTTTCGCTGTAAGAAAAATCCTAATGTAAACAATAGCACGTGACTGAAGTGAAGCTTCACTGGCCGCTGTTTGGCGCCATAGATTCTCAGTACATGTTCCCGCCTACTGTTGTACATTCTGTTTCATGTTAAATATTTCCAGTTACTCGTGAAGTAGGCCTAACCTCACTACTATGCATTCGTTTGCTTAGGAAACATTTACTTTATAATTACTGTAATTAAATTATTTTTAAGTCTTATGTCTTCACAATGGACAGTTGAGGATGCAGAAGCCATACTTCAGTACCACGTTCTTATGTCAACAACTACGAGCTTAAGTGACGCCAGCTTGTTACAAGAACAGACTACCTCGGTATTACTGTTGGTATTCATCCGCGTTCATAGTACATAACAAAATATATAAAAATAGCTTTTCTTTTACATAGCGTTTTACATATGAGTAAAGTTAAATGTTTCATCGTATTTAAGAACTAGAATTCAAATTTTTATTTTCAAATAATACAAGATTATAGTTTCCAAATACGAACTATATTTTCCTGCGTCATGTGAGTGTTTAGACTGGAAGCCAATCACGGGTCTGACAGCAACGTGCTTATGTTTACATTAGGATTTTTCTTACAGCGAAAACAGTATAGAACGCCGTGACCGCACACGTAGATTTTCTATTTTTTTATTTTATTGGGTTATATTACGACGCTGTATCAACATCTAGGTTATTTAGCGTCTGAATGAAATGAAGGTGATAATGCCGGTGAAATGAATCCGGGGTCCGGCACCGAAAGTTACCCAGCATTTGCTCGTATTGGGTTGAGGGAAAACCCCGGAAAATACCTCAACCAGGTAACTTGCCCCGACCGGGATTCGAACCCGGGCCACCTGCTTTCGCAGCCAGACGCGCTGACCGTTACTCCACAGGTGTGGACGCACAGGTAGAAAAGGTGGGAGGGGTAAAAGAGAGGAGGAAAGCAGTCGCTCTCAAGAGCTACAGTTCTGCAGGCCTGGCCTAGACCGAACAGCCTGCTGCTGGCCTCACGCCCACATGCCGAAGCAGAGATGGACGATCATCCAACCAGAATGGAGGTATCGTGTGGTTAGCACGATGATCCTCCCAGCCGTTATAGCTGGCATTCGCAACCGGATTTCGCTACCTATCGTAGCTCTCCAAGTGCATCACGATGCTGGTTAGGCACCGGTCCCATACACTGGACGGAATTTCATGAGAAAATTTCTTCCCCCACGAGGACTCGAACCAACGACTAATACATACTGTTAACAAAAGTGGTTGTAGGAGGAAATTCGAATGTGCTTCTTAGATTTATATCGTTATCTTTATTGCGCATCGCTACATAGCTTCAGTGGAGAGCTAGGGACGAAGAAATAAAGACACCAGTCATGTAAAAAGACATGAAAGTGCTTGACAGACATCAGTAATAAAATCTGGTAAGAGTGACACTGGAAATGCGTCGCAACTACCAAAGCAACGAAGAGTCAATACAAATCGAGCTCAGATTTAAATGTTTGTCTTTTCAGATAGCCTTCTTGTGGGCTGCAATGTTGATCGTCATAGGGGACGCTCAGGGAGCAGAACATGAGTAAGTATCCGTGTGTTATATTTTTATATAAGTAATACCTTGAAAATTTTCATACACAATAATAATAATAATAATAATAATAATAATAATAATAATAATAATAATAATAATAATAATAATTTTGTGCGAGATCGTGCGTATTTGCTTGGTTTCCGCACAGAACCAATACGCGGTAAGTGTGAAATACCACATTCAGTATTCCCAACGTAACATACATAACAATTTCCCTCTTCTTACCGCTTAAGCGCGACATTCATTTTACTCCTTTAGGCTTTTAACATATTATTTTTTAGAGACGTTTAACATAGTAATAATTATAAATTGGAAACTTACCACTGAAATTTAACCTAAATTGCAATGTTAATAGTTGTTTTTAAATATTTGCAAACATTAAGTAAAGTCTACTACTCCACGAAACTTATTGCATTCCTGATACAAGCAACATTAAGGAAGCCGTGAAAAAATCAACAAGATTCCAGATGCCGATGTTATTACTGCAATATGTTATATAAATAATATTGTTGAAATATTAAAATGAAAAATAAATCATTACATAACCTCACCGTTTGTTTTAAGTTGGCATTTATAAACTGGGGGGGAGGGGGAAGACAGACGTATATCACGGCCTGCTGGAGTATAGAAAACACAGAAAACATTTTATAGCAACAATGTTGAAGAAAGATATTTTGGTTTTCCGAAGTTGCCGTCATTAAACAGAAACCAACATGGAGATTTCATTGCAACTAATTAGAAATTCGTCTTTCAGGTATGTGATAAACGATCTTCGCACAAAATAATGTACGATATACGAGCGGTATGTTTGTTTTCATGTTCTCGGAAATTCCTCGAACATGAAAACGTTAACATACCGCTTTTGTAACGTATATTACTATTGCAAGGATACTCAGCATACATCAATACACAAACCTGTGCATAGAATCAGCTCGTCACTGTAAACTTTTCATGATATGAATTTTTAACTTCAAAAAATGAAATAAAATTATCAAGCGAAAATGAGGATTTCTATAAAAAAAATTCTCTCATTAACCAATATTCGAATTATTTAAAAATTCATGTGTAGTTTTCGTAACCATGAAATTTAAGTCCTTCACAGAATGTTTTAATATGCAATAACAATTCTGAAGCTGTCAGGGGTGTTTTGAATTTAGGTATTATTTAATGTCATTAAAATAAGTGAAAATTAATATCTAAGGAATTAATGCATGAAACTTGATTAAATTTGGTACTATTACTTAAATGTATAGGTACAACAAATTTGAGCGGGCTAGCGGCGTGGTAGAGGGCTGGCCTTGCATTCGGGAGATCCGGGGTTCGACCCCAGGGGCCGGCAATCCTAACTGAGGTTTTTCATGGTTTCCTCAGATATTCCCAGGCAAATTCCGAGATTGTACCTCTTGAAAGTCCGGCCATGGACGGCGATCCTTCCCTTAATCCTTTCATATGTGTGAGTGAATGCTGTGTAATGTCTTAAATGTTTGTGTTGTATCGGAGGTGGCCCTGGCGTTGAGTTGATCCCTCATCCGGGGAGGCCCTCCATGTCCTTGTGTAGTCAAAAAAGTATGTATGTGATCCATAGATTAATTCCTCTCCCGACAGGTCGTGGCCCTGTAAGGCCCAGGTGGCGTGGGTCGTGTAATTAGAACCTAAAAGGGAGAGGTTAAACTTAGGGAAAGAAGAAGAAGGTACAACAAATTTACGAAATTTGAAAGCAATTTAGAAGTTTCAAAACTCAGTTTCAGTGTCCCTTAAAAGCAAAGAAATCAATAGACTCTGTGAATGTTAAATAAGTTTCATGGTGTTAAATTTAGAGTTAAAGAGGTTATAGCGTAATAAATAGAATACGCCATTAGGAAAGTTCAGGATAACAGGCAGGCTTTGGAATTGAACGGGTTACATCAGCTTCTTGTCTATGCGGATGACGTGAATATGTTAGGAGAAAATACACAAACGATTAGGGAAAACATAGAAATTTTACTTGAAGCAAATAAAGCGATCGGTTTGGAAGTAAATCCCGAAAAGACAAAGTATATGATTATGTCTCGTGACGAGAATATTGTACGAAATGGAAATATAAAAATTGGAGATTTATCCTTCGAAGAGGTGGAAAAATTCAAATATCTTGGAGCAACAGTAACAAATATAAATGACACTCGGGAGGAAATTAAACGCAGAATAAATATGGAAAATGCGTGTTATTATTCGGTTGAGAAGCTCTTATCATCCAGTCTGCTGTCCAAAAATCTGAAAGTTAGAATTTATAAAACAGTTATATTACCGGTTGTTCTTTAGGGTTGTGAAACTTGGACTCTTACTCTGAGAGAGGAACATAGGTTAAGGGTGTTTGAGAATAAGGTGCTTAGGAAAATATTTGGGGCTAAGCGGGATGAAGTTACAGGAGAATGGAGAAAGTTACACAACGCAGAACTGCACGCATTGTATTCTTCACCTGACATAATTAGGAACATTAAATCCACACGTTTGAGATGGGCAGGGCATGTAGCACGTATGGGCGAATCCAGAAATGCATATAGAGTGTTAGTTGGGAGACCGGAGGGAAAAAGACCTTTAGGGAGGCCGAGACGTAGATGGGAGGATAATATTAAAATGGATTTGAGGGATGTGGGATATGATGATAGAGACTGGATTAATCTTGCACAGGATAGGGACCGATGGCGGGCTTATGTGAGGGCGGGTTCCTTAAAAGCCATTTGTAAGTAAGTAAGTATAGCGTAATAAATAATATTGAAAGTAAAACAATTAAGAATATTAAAAGTCACACAATTTGCATAATTAATTCACTGAATACTTTACATTTTCATCTACGTTTACTCTGACAACATTCCGCCATTTCTTCACCATTAAACACAGTCATCATGATCTAGATACACTGTAGGTCCACTTTTCATTAGCAACAAGGTCGGTGGAATGATCTGCAAGATCTGACACGTTGCTTGTAGAGAAGAACACTTGAAATCACTTAATGAAAGCCGATGTACCCGCAGTTCTTACACGAAGTTCCCATATGTACTCTGTCCAATTTCTTCTATATGATCACTCATGCGATCACTTGTAATCGCCTGCTTTCCATTCTCGAGTACTTCCTTGCGACTTCAAACTCATTTCATTTCCTTGATCTTGTGCTTATTCTTTTTAATGTTTTCTTACTACTTGTTTTCACTGTGTTTGTTCAAACCTTCCATTATTTTAATACATCATAATGTATAAAATAAAAAATTTTGAAAAATGAAATAGAACCGAAATGCAAAAGCAACAAATATATGTAATTTGACCAGACATTGCTGTAAAGAGTCGATGCCAGTATACCTCCACACAGCACATTGCGACTCAACCAACTGATCAATATAATGCAAGTACGTTTTTTCTAAAAAAAATAGGCTTACCTTTAAAGTTAGTACAGGGATATCATTTTATTTTTAATTCAATTTTTATTGTATCTGAGTTTTTTAATGTACTTCGCTCCCACCCCTTCTACTAGTAAACTTCCCACCTTTCTTCACACAGAACCAAGGCCGTCGAAGTCGTCTTACAGTCATAGTAAACAGTACTGAGTAAGTGAGTATAGTACGTTCCAGAAATATGTTCGCGTTTTTCAGTGACGAAAGAGCTTTCAATATTGAATCATATTTTCGCATAGGTACTGCCGTCCGTTTGCCTACGTCGCATTCCGGTTTCCCCCGCCCTCTTCTGCTCGCCCCTCTGTAAAGTGTAGTGGCTGGGCTGTCTTAGTTCTTTTCTGAAAACAATTTCTGTTATGAATTGGACGTCTACGTAATATTATACAATTGTTTAAAATAACTTAAATAAAAGGGCCTCGTTAAGTAATTAAATATCACGTGATTTCCCCCCTTTCTACGAACCTGCGACAAACTCACTTGGACGGATAGTAGATAGCATGCCTGAGTAATTTTATATTTTCGGATCGGGCAGAAGTGAAGATTGAATTTACAGTACGTAAGATACTCTTTTATAGAGTTATTAGTACGAAGAACGTAACTGGTAATTGGAATTAGGTACAATAGTTTATAATGCGATAATATGCATAAAAGAACTGAAGCCTGTATCGAAATAAACGGCTACCATTTTAAAAAATGTGTTTAAATATCCATATTATGATTATTTTTCAATTTAATTTCATTCTTTATATTGTACGCTAATGTGCTGTTTGTAGACACTACAATATACATTGCATAATGAATACGTCCGAATGGATAGCTCAATTCGTGAGTAAAACACTTATTGTTAATGGCTACTGTACTGTAATTTGATTAAACAAAAACCTAATGAAAATTATCAAATTGAAAATCGTGATTATTTCCTAGTTTACGTAAATGGATGAACAACTTTTCTTCCCTTCTATACCTAGTAAAGTGATTTGTTTGTATTTTACGCCAGTATCATCGAACTCCAGTCGCGGAAGATGATAGCAAACTGTGTTTCCGCTTCTCAACCGTTAATCCAAAGGTATAGAAAGGTTAATATTAGAAATGTTAGTTAAAATAAAAACATATCCCTGTACATGCTAGAGCAATAATATTTATTATCGGTTTACAATAAAAGTTAATAATAGAAATTTAATATTTTCACGTACGTAGAAAAGAAATAAACACAAAACTGTAAAATGAAAATGAAAATTATAACTAACAGGATAACAAAATACGTACCGGTAAATATTAAAATGGTATATTGTACCGGGTGGGCAAAAAGTCCCGTTACCTCCTATAAATACCGGTACCTCAAATATACACACTATTTACGTAATTCCGGTGGTAATACAGACAAACATCCACTTCACACTAACTGTGTGTCCTAAGTGTTCAAAGGGTCAGTATGTCCCCCATCATTCTCCTCACAAAATAATGCGTCGCCAGGTTCAGTGTGACATTCGCCGCAGCATTGCTGGTGTAATCTGCGCGACGCACGGCGTCTTTCAATTCATCTGTGGTGTCATACCGTTCCTGTGCAACAGTGCTCTTGATGAACGTCATAGCGCACTTTCACAGATTGTGAGGTCAAGGTTGCAAGGTGGCCAGTCGAGAGGAGATGGTAAGAAAGGTGATCCATTATGCCAGTTCCGTTCGTGAGTACCTCAATGAGACGTTTCCACAACGGTGCATTGACAGTGGGAATCTTTTTTATACAAGTGTATCTTTTTAATAGCATCCAAAAGGGTATTGTATGTAATTTCCCTTATACTGGCTGTACAACCTGTAAAACACGGATGACTCTATGAACAACGTACCCACTCATTTCAACAGCACAGCTAGTTCTGTTTTGCTTACAAACGCGAGCTGAAGTTAAAACCGAACGATAATACCCGTCAAGTTTGTCACGGCCTTAGTAACAATGCTAGCGGGGATGGGTCCAGGGTCAAAAACCGAATGTTACCCAGCATTTCCTCTTAATGAATTGAGGGAAAACCCCGGAAAAAACCTCAACCAGATAACGTGCACAAACCAGGGTTTGAACCAGAGCCCGCTACTTTCACGGTCAGACGTGCTAACAGTTACTTCACAGCCGTGGACTTGCATATTGTTATGCTGTTATTTATCTACACTTGTATTATGCGCCTGTTTCTCATTCATGTCAAAGCACAACTGAATAACATTTTTGAAAGATAGGCTTTGTAACCCGCCCAATGATTATAATTAGACTTCGTTGAATTGCCACACGCAACATGCTATCAGGTTGCCGATGTACGGTAGTATAGAAGAGGCGAGCGACCGCCCGGTCTCGTAGTATAAGCAGTTCATGTTAAGAGTTGTGACCGGTCCAAATAGATAGAGCAGCTACAGCTAAAGTATACTATGTAAGCACTTGTTTTTGCATTACTGTGGTTGGAATAGTCAAAGCTTAACATTTGTTCAGTGCAAACAAGAATTCAATCAAACATACTAAAATGAGAGTGTTGCTGTTCCAAACAATTGCCCCTGGAATACCCTTACCCCCGTAGCCAGTCTTGACCCGTTGGGGAACGTGATTGGATGCTGTTAACTATTATGCAGAATATTAAGGCAAAATAATGGAGGTAATTGATGCATTGGATAGCACAGACAGTTCCGGTGTTGCAGCTGTAAAATCATTGCCTTCTGAACAGCTATTGGAAGATATTCTGTTCATTGATTCTAATTTTAAAATCGTGTTCAAAAGCATCACCCTGTTAGAATCGTCTAAACTACAACTCTCAGAAGTCCTTAATATAGTGTATAAAGTATCACAAACCGTTATCCAAAATAACAATACACCAATTTCAGAAAAAGTGAAATGTAAGTTGAGAAACATTATTGCTAAAAATTCTCCTATTCACAACTTCGTATTATAAATGGTGTACTATCAGGTCACGACAAGACGTCTGAAGTTGGTGTACTAAAAAGTAGTGACTTTCGGTTCTTCAAATATGCACCTGCTACATCGTGTGATGTTGAACGTACATTTTTCCAATATAAAAACTGTTTCAGTGACAATCGGAGGTTCACTTTGCAGTCGCTCAAAATGTACGTAACTCTTCACTGCAATGCACATATTCAAGGATGATGTGAGTATATTACATTAAATTTTAAGAGTTAATATATCTCACTACAAAATAATTGTGTATTTACATGTTTAGACATTTCCTACTTCAATGATCATTCATTATATTTCTTGAATGCAGGATACAGGTTTTATTGTAACCGCAGTATACTGCTCAGTGTTTACATCAGAGGCATACTCCATCCGTTGTACGCCCCCTTCTCATACAGTCTATATCGCGTGCATAGTAAACCTTACGATTCTCGTGGCAATTCCACGAAGTCTAATTATAATAAACTCTTCAAAGTAGGTCGACTTGTCTTGTTTATAGGAATGGATTCGTTCATATTGTGAAGTTAATCGGATGGGATGTAAGCATTTCCATGGCAACGGAAGTTAAATGACATCAGTATAATTTCAGTTCCACCTAATTTTCTATTAATGCAGGTCGAATATAATAATAATAATAATAATAATAATAATAATAATAATAATAATAATAATAATGGCTTTATTTAACCTGGCAGAGTTAAGGCCGTAAGGCCTTCTCTTACACTCAACCAGGATTAACACTTGCTTACATAGTTGAACATACAACTGGATCGGAATTAATTAATTACACACTGATACAATTTACGTACCGTTACATAATGAGATCAAAAGAGGTAGTTACATAAAATTTACCTCATGAAATAAAAATAAATATAGTACAATACATATTAATATTTTTAGAATCAAATACGAATCTCATAAAAACAGAAGCTGATAATTCAATATAAAATGTACACAGTAAAAATAAAAATAAACACAATAGTATAAATATTAGTATTAGATTACAAGACATTACTGTTCGAAAGTTTTGTTTATTCAATCCACAAAACCTTGCATAACCCTCGTAACTTAGCTGCCCTAGAATTTCATGCTACTCATCTGGGGTCTTTTTGACTCCAAGAATATTTGTTCTTAATAATTAGGATATTTTAGAGCTTAATGCATTTTTATATACAGTACAAGCAAATTAAAAGTTTTATTGCACCTAGATTTATTCACCGTGTTTAAACACCTAATTAATTTAATTAGTTTAATGACAGACTAGGCTATTTACTAAGTATCTGTGTTTTACTTTTTCAATTATTAGAGCATATTCATTCCCCTAGATATAAAACACGCAAAGGAAATTGATATTGCATAAAGTGTTAATTATTATGTTTAGGCAATTAATTAATTTAGTCTCATCACCTGCTGCAGTAGAAAGAACAAGAAGCTAATTTTACAAATACAAATAATAAAATTACTCTTGAACCTACAACATTTTATCCATATCTTAGCCTACATGAGAGTTAAGACTGTATTTGTTTCTTTTGCTCACTCTTCAAAGTACATGTTCACTTCTTTTGTTTACAACAAAATACAATCACTGTAAAATAATTTTAACTAGAAAATAAAGACGTGTTCCATAGTTGGGACTATCCACGGACCTAAGGAATAAACACGAAGCAAATAATAATTATAATCAATATATAATTGTTGTTGTTTAGTCAACAGTTCGAAGACAGGTCTGAACATCGTAAGTGATACAAAGAAGACACTACTTATGAGGCAACTAGGCCAGGAGATAATGGGGTAGGGTAGCCAGTTCCTTTCCCCCTCCATTGCATATATCGCTGACTAGCTACATATTACACTAATCAGACTTTAGATGCATACAAACAATATTGTTCTTCCTCTGACAAATATCGTCAAAGTGAGTTGTACTGCCTGATAATAGATGTACATATCAGCCAGAACCCTAATCGAAGGATCAATGTGTAATTATGCAATAATAATTTTAATTCTAAAGGAAATTAAAACAATCAACATATGTAGGTTACTGGAATTGAACGGGTTACATCAGCTTCTTGTCTATGCGGATGACGTGAATATGTTAGGAAAAAATACACAAATTATTAGGGAAAAAACGGAAATTTTACTTGGAGGAAGTAAAGCGATAGGTTCGGAAGTAAATCCCGAAAAGACAAAGTATATGATTATGTCTCGTGACCAGGATATTATACGAAATGGAAACATAAAAATTTGAGATTTATCCTTCGAAGAGATGGGAAAATTCAGATATCTTGGAGCAACAGTAACAAATATAAATGACAATCGGGAGGAAATTAAACATAGAATAAATATGAGAAATGCCTGTCATTACTCGGTTGAGAGGCTTTTGTCATCCAGTCTGCTGTCAAAAAATCTGAAAGTTAGAATTTATAAAAAGTTATATTACCGGTTGCTCTGCATGGTTGTGAAATTTGGACTCTCACTTTGAGAGAGGAACAGAGATTAAGGGTGTTTGAGAATAAGGTTCTTAGAAAAAATATTTTGGGGCTAAGAGGGATGAAGTTACAGGAGAATGGAGAAAGTTACACAACACAGAACTGCACGCATTGTATTCTTCACCTGACATAATTAGGAATATTAAATCCAGACGTTTGAGATGGACAGGGCATGTAGCACGTATGGGCGAATCCAGAAATGCATATGGAGTGTTAGTTGGGAGACCGGAGGGAAAAAGACTTTTGGGGAGACCGAGACGTAGATGGGAGGATAGTATTAAAATGGATTTGAGGGAGGTGGGATATGATGATAAAGAGTGGGTTAATCTTGCTCACGATAGGGACCGATGGCGGGTTTATGTGAGGGCGGCAATGAACCTGCGGGTTCCTTAAATGCCATTTGTAAGTAAGTAAGGTTACTGGAAGGTTTCGGAGTATATTGATGTAGATGTTAACAATAAATAAATGGTGTGGGTTCAGAAAAGACCCCAGGCAAGTGTCGAGGGTTAATAAAGCAAAGAAGTGTTAACTATTATAGTGAAACAACTTTCTTTCAGTTACCGTAAACTTGATTCTGTAATTAAGAATTACATTTCACAGTTAAAACATACTTTTCTTGGAGATCTGGTGCGTGTTTGTGATGAAAGTAGCTTCAACACATCGCATCTTGCGATTGTGTCGGCGTGTGTGTGAGATCTGAGACAAGCCGCCCGCCGCATCGTGGCAGTCATTTGTTTCGCGTATCCATTCTGGCGCGAGCGCGACAACGCTCAGTGTGACTGCGCGCCTTTCTCCCAGAGCCAGAGCCGGTACCGTTCCATTCACTTTCGCGAGAAGCAGAGCGCGGTCATGGCAGAGCTTTCTTGCAACCTGTTCCGGCGGACTTCACAGCGCTAATTACTCATCTGGTATGGAAATCACACTACCTAGGTATATAATTCGCTATTTCATGACTTCAATTCTATTTGAAATGTGGGACGAAGCTTCACGAATTGTCATGCAGATGAGACCTTCATATTGAAATAATACTGAAAGTACACTCTTAGACTTTAAAAGCCTGTTTCTGTTCTACTAATACAGATCAGTTGAATATACATTTGAAATAAATGTCTCTTTAGCGTTTCGTGCATCATCAAACATTTCTCTTGTCTATGATTGTTTTACAGAGAATTTTATGACTACTTCAGTCTTGTTCCAATTCACAAATGAAGTGAAAGAATCTATTCAATTTCACATAATCAGAGTCAACTGTCACTGGAAAATTGTCGGTTTTATATTTCCCTTATCTACATTCTCCATAAATAATCTATACTAATAATAAATAAGTAGCCGAAATTTTTCTGGTAATTTTCGATTTTCCAAAAATAATTGGTCCTAACATATATAATTAATCACCCTGAAATCGAAAATCGCTTTTTTTTAAATTCTTTTTTGTCTGTCTGTCTGTATGTTTGTTACCTTTTCACGCGATAATGGCTGAACGGATTTCGATGAAAATTGGAATATAAATTAAGTTCGTTGTAACTTAGATATTAGCCTATATGGCATTCAAAACACATTATTTAAAAGGGGGGTTATAAGGTGGCCTGAATTAAATCAATCGAAATCTCTCCCTTATTATTGATTTTTGTGAAAAATGTTACATAACAAAAGTTTCTTTAAAAATAATTTTCGATAAGTTTTATTCCTTGAACAATTTTGATAGGACTGATATTTAATGAGATAAATGACTTTTAAAATTAAAATAACTGTCATCTAAGGCCGTGTAATGAATTAAAAAACAAATGACTTCGTCTATAAGGGGCCTTGGACAGCAACAATCGAAAGCTATGAAAGATAGCCTACAGATAATGTTTCTGTGTTTGTATGAAGTAATATCGGAAGCTAAATTAACCGATTTGTATAATTAATTATTAATTCACCATTGCAAAGTGTAGTTTCTCTAGATGGACATAATGCTATAATGTTATTACAGTAACTTCTAAGTGAATCGAGGACAGGTAAGATTAAAATAGCTTCTTATGCACAGAAAACTTGATAGCCTATTCTGTACATTCGTTTCCTGTATTTCCTAAAATAATTTTTATGACCAAATGAGTGGTCTCTGGATCAAAATGGTCGCATTTTAATTTTTTAATGCAATTTAAATTAAGTAACATAATAAACAATTTATCCTTCTATCAAACACGAATGTTCCCTGGATCAAATGTCCTATTTTAATTATGTAATTACTTTATATTTATTTCTAACGGGTGCAGCGGAGCGCACGGATACGGCTAGTAGTAGTAATAATAATAATAATAATAATAATAATAATAATAATAATAATAATAATAATAATAATAATAATAATAATACTTCAGGTTTTTAAGGAACCCGGAGGTTCACTGTGGAAGAAAAATAACTTTATCTGTCCCCATAACTATGTTTGCTTGTGACTATATTTTCAAAACGGCGTAATGTTAGAATAAACAATTAATAAGGGTTGGGTGTTATATAAAGATATGAAGGGAAAATATCAAGGTTAGGTGTTATGATATGAAATGAAGGAAAAATTATCTCCATTTTGGTACAATATTTTAAAGAAATCTTACTACGAATATGTAGTTAATATAGCATTTATTATATTTTATAATATTTTTATCTGATTCCATTATTATTATTATTATTATTATTATTATTATTATTATTATTATTATTAGGAAAATTTTAAGGTAGTAATTTTCATTCTTTTTTTATTGTACAGTACCAATTACATTTTTGGAGTGTCAAACAAATAAGATTATATGACTGTAGTTAAAATTGTTATATCACATTACTATTAAATGAGGTTTGGACAAAAAAAAATATAGAGAAAGAAACGAGAAAATGTTCAAAAAGAGTACACAAGATACCCTGAATCGACTTTTATCTGGAAGCGAATTATAGTTTCATATTAACCTGTTTTAAGTTTTTCACAGTGGTGGCGACATTCCGCAATGTCATAAATTTGAATCCTTGCACCATTGAATGATATTTCACTTGTCCACCAATAAAGGCTGTAAAACACAGAAAACACAAAGGAAGATGATACAGAACACACTCGAGTAGGCTACTTAACGTCTTCACAGGTCTAATAACATTAACTGTTTTTGTCTTGTACTTTCCTTGTCGAATTTGTTAACATAAGATCTTCTACTCTGACTAAGAGAGGTCTACAGTTCTGCCAGGTTGTGTGGAACATTAAATCCAGACGTTTGAGATGGACAGGGCATGACAGCACGTATGTGTGAATCCAGAAATGCATATAGAGTGTTAGTTGGGAGGCCGGAGGGAATAAGATCTTTGGGGAGGCCGAGACGTAGATGGGAGGATAATATTAAAATGGATTTGAGGGAGGTGGGATATGATGGTAGAGACTGGATTAATCTTGCTCAGAATAGGGACCGATGAAGGACTTACGTGATGGCGGCAATGAACCTTCGAGTTCTCTAAAAAGCCATTTGTAAGTAAGTTAACTTATTGTAGGCTTAAGGCCCATTCACAATGAAAATTAAACATAACCGTAACATAAACACAGAAGTTTACGCCCAGGCTACCAAATGGGATCATATACAATGCTTCACATAAGCATTGACATAAACATTACCGTAAGACGTTAACATGAAAGTTTGCAAACTCCAAACTTTCATGCTTATGCTTACGTGATTTGCAAACAGAACACAATCGTGGAGCGCTGAAGTATACGACAGGATATGAGGAAATGGCGTCGTTGTTATGTTTCCATGGTTACCAAGTATGTTTGCGGTTATGTTTATGTTCCCTTCGTGAATGATGGTATAACTTCTTGATTTTACCGTAACGTTTATATTCCTAAGTTAACGCTTACGTTATGTTTAATTTTCATTTGTGAATGAGCCTTTACTCTTGGAACCATCAGGCCTTCTCTTCCCCTCTACCAAGGGATTACAACTACAATATTAAGAATACAATTACAATTATAATTACAATTAATATTAAATAATTTACAAATACAATAAAAATCAAAGTACTAAAAGATTAACTGATTAATAAAAGCTGGACAGTTTATTGTAAAATTTAAGAAGAGAGAAGCATTTCTTTTATTGATTAAGTAAAAATTAAACCTACTCTACGCAGTAAGAAAATGCTTAATAAGTTTACTTTTGAACGCTACTAAATTCCGACAGTCTCTGATGTCACTGGGTAGGGTATTCCACAAGCGCGAGAGCGAGATTGTGTATGATGATGAATACGATGAAGTCTTATGTGTTGGTATGGCTAGTATGCGACTATTTTGCGTGCGTGTGAAGAGATTCTATGATGACAGGTAACTGAAACGGGAGGCAAGGTAGGTAGGTGTAGAGGTGTGAAGGACTTGGAAAAGGAGAACAAGAGAATGAAAATTTCTACGTTCGTTAAGCCGTAGCCAGTTTAGAGTTTGGAAGGATGGGGTAATGTGTTCAGCGCGACGGACATCGCAGACGTAGCGAACACAAGAATTATGAACACGTTGTAATCTTTGCGACTGGTTGATATTGAGGTCAGTCAGTAAAAAATCACAATAATCGAAGTGGGGCATTACTAGTGTCCCCATGAATCTCCCTAATTACTTTTAATTAATTAATAATTCCATTTCTCCCCTCTCTTCGTAATTGAGTCACCATAAAGCGAAATGGCTGGTCTCTAAATTGAGACGATCCAACAAGGCTCATGACAACAATCACCTCCTACATAATAGCCAAATTGGCTAGTCTCTTATATATGAGACACCTCATCCTGCCTAAGGTATTCCGTGGTTTTCCTAAGGCGTAAGACAAATGTCGGGATGAGCCCTATAAGAAATGGGCCACGGACTTATATGCCCCATATATATTCCCCTTTTATTGTAAACGAAGTATGCCCTAGTTCAGAAACTATAATTGTCTATTAAATGTACGAGGTCACTCAATTAGTCGCAATTTGAAAAGACAGGTACCTCTCAAATTGCAGATTTAGATTTCACGGCGCTTCTTCCGACGGCCTTCACATGCCTTGTCATCGAACAACAGATGACAGCGTCTTGCCATCCTAACGGCAAACACCAGCCATCTCCTCCTCGCCCCGTCCCGCGATCACTTGGTCAAATCTCCGTCCCCCTCGCGTATGTGGTACCTAAGAGGTTACGTCCAATTTTGGCTTCCCCTTCAAAATTTTCTAGAGCTCCTTCAGTGGAGCAGCGTAACCCGGAATGAGACTAGTGGCCAACAGGCTTGGAGCTCACATATTTAGTTTTGTACAGCCCACAACCCCTTGCAAGGACGCGTTTTGCGTACCTTTTAAATTTGTCCTCCCAATTCTCTTTCGATTTTTCGATTTTTTCGATTTTTCGCAGCGAGATCACTTTTAACCTTCGTCGTCACTAGTGTTTCCATTAGTATTTTCTTGAGTGATAGCGGAAGGAATTTTCGAATGCTGTTTAAGGAATGTAGTATGGAAAACACTTTTTTGGTAATATGGGTTACTTGGTTATTCCAGTTCAAATGCGTATCAGAGTAAACTCCAAGGTTTTTAAGACAGGTAGGCTTACTCTTGGAACCGCAATCATACAAACTTTGTAAAACATGTAATTGCAATGGTTAAAGTTTTTCTCTTTTGTTTGGACGTAGAAAGAAAGTGGTGATCCACGTGCCCTCTGCCGTAAAACACATCCACCACCACCACACCAACAAAGTGGTGATGAAACCCAAGAGGCACCAGGGCTACAGCGGGGGCTGGCGCATGGGCAAGGGATCCCACCACGGCAAGCACACGAACCACTGGGCCGGCGAGGACCACGACTTGGGGGGCGGCGACCACGAGTGGCACGAGAGCAAGGCCGTGCGGAACACCTGGTACGAGGGCGACGACGTCCCGGGCAGCAGGAGTCTGGGGGGCGGCAAGAAGCAAGAGAACTGGCACCAGGGCTACCCCGCCAAGAACTACGGAGGCGAGGCAGGGTACGGGGGCAAGGGCGCCGAGAACTGGCACGGAGGAAGCGCAGCGGCGGGGAGAACCCGCGGGTACGGCGGCGGCAGGGGGCACTACCAGCATGGAGGCGGCAGGGGCAGTCGGTACGAGGTCAAGGAGGAGTACGAAGAACAGTACGACGCCCCCGAGTGGGACAGCTATGACGTGGAGGAGCCGGTGGACAGCTACCGGAACAAGCCTTCACCTGTCAGCAGCTACGAAGTGAAGGGCCACAAGGGAAACAGCTACAGCAGCGTCGTGATCCACAACCCCAAGAGCAGGAGACACTCGTACTGAAGGTGAGGTACTCATGTAAGGGAAATACCCTCTAATTTATTTCAATTCTCTGGAAATGCACAATAATCATTTGAACATTATAGTGAGGTCACAAAGTGGGCGTACCTCCCATTTATTACGACACTACAATGGGTATGGTTGATTGACTGATATGGACATGTACCTGATAGTTTAACGATCCAAGACATCAGTATGAAGACCTTAATTTTCATAGCACAGCTGAATTCTGCGCCATGTCCTGGCAGATGTTTTGCGGAGATAATCAAAGGTCACTTGGCTGAAGGCATCTTATATAGCTGCTCGTAATTGTGCCGTTATGTTATAGCGGCGATTTCGCACTTTGTCCTTGATGAACCCCCAGAGAGCATTATCAGGTGTTGTGAGGTCGGGACTTCATGGAGGCCAGGCAAAAGGAGCTTGATCATCTGCAGATCCTCTTCCAATCCACCGGTAGGGAAAGGTCGTATTCAGGTATCGCCGGATTTGCAATGCGAATTTTGCTGGCGCTCCGTCCTGTTGCAGGACCACAGTGTCTTCCATACTACCTTGTTGAAATTATTGTGCTACCAATCATTCACTAAGCATGTCCTAGTAGGCTGACCCATTAACGGAACCTTGGAAGAAGTTTCTCTACATTTTGATTTAGAAATCACTTTTTAAGATATTAATTTGGATTCTGCACTTAAATACCTTTTCAATAACTACATCTTTTTCAGTTGTATTTCAGAAAATATCAATTGTATTTCAGAAATTATCAAATGTATTTCAAAATAATCAATTTAATTTTAGAAATTATCAATTGTATTTCAGATTTGTCAATTCAATTTCAGATATATCAATTATATTTCAGATGGTATCAAATATATTCCAGAAAATAAGCAATGCATTTAAGATTACATAGTCACTTTTATTTCACAAAATAACAAATGTAGGCCTACTTGAGATTTTAACATATATTTGAAAAAATGGAAAATGGATTTTAAAAGTCCTGAACTTTATTGCATTTTAGCGTCCGACAGGCATATTCCCCATAGTTAAAGCTGCAGCTTGATGAATTGTACTGTGTTGTACTGCATGAGCACAATCACCACCAACAATATTATGTGTGTTGCTTCACCAATTTTACTCTCTACTGTACAGTACGTAAATTAGCCTACAACACCAGGAGGTATGACGTCAGGAATTCCAAGATGGTTTTTTTTTATGTATGTCTTTACTTTACACCAAATGATCTCGATTGGATTTAACATTGGAGAATAAGGTACCAACAGTAACTTCTGAAATACAAATGATATTTTCTGAAATACAATTGACAAACCTCAAATACAATTGGTATTTTCTGAAATACAATTGATACTATCTGAAATTGAATTGACTAATCTGAAATACAAGTGATACTATCTGAAATTAAATTGACAAATCTGAAATACAGTTGATACTACCCTATCTTGAAAAATCGAAAAATCGAAAGAGAATTGGGAGGACAAATTTAAAAGGTACGCAAAACGCGTCCTTGCAAGGGGTTGGGGGCTGTACAAAACTAAATATGTGAGCTCCAAGCCTGTTGGCCACTAGTCTCACTCCGAGTTACGCTGCTCCACTGAAGGAGCTCTAGAAAATTTTGAAGGGGAAGCCGAAATTGGACGTAATTTCTTAGGTACCACATACGCGAGGGGGACTGAGATTTGATCAAGTGATCACGGAACTGGGCGGGGAGGAGATGGCTGGTGTTTGTCGTTAGGATGGCAAGACGCTGTCATCTGTTGTTCGCTGACAAAGCATGTGAAGGCCGTCTGAAATTGAATTAACTAATCTGAAATACAAATGACAAATCTGAAATGCAATTGATATTTTCTCAAATACAACTGAAAAAGGTGTAGTTTTAATATGCTTGAGTACACGTCAGACATAGAGTTAAGAATGATGACTGTATTCTAAAGATATTTCAAGTTAAAAGTAAGTGTGTAATCCAGAAACCGAAGTTCACCTTATTTGGGTACATATTAACCTAATTCTTAAATTGTCATCATAGATAGTCTATGAGGTAGCCTATAACTACCTTCAAATATTTAAAATGTTTCAACTTCTGCAATTCGGTTAACCGTATGAAAATAACCGGTTATTTTCGCACATCCTAAGCTAAGCACTTACAATTAGTGAGATATATCGAGTTATAAAATGTAAGTAATCGATTGGTAGGCCTACACATATTATTTTTCTCCCTTCTGAGACAAGATGAAATGATGAAATGAAATGATTAGCCTAAAAATGTCCCGTTAAGGGCAAAGGCCTCCTCCTATAGAGAAAGAGCTAATACTTCATTAATGATTATAAAGGAACAATAATGCTGAATTCAAATGATATACTCGATAACATGAACATGCATTATAACTTAAACGTGTGTGAAAGAGAAATTATAAGTAATTAATTCTGAAATAATAAGATTAACCAGATTACTACATTCTAATAACACACGCCATATTAGATTACTCTTACCTACTTATTGCGTCATAGCCAGTAACTACACACATCATATTAACTACTGTTTTTTTAACATGATTTTCAGATTTTTCTTCTCTGTGCTAATGATATTAATACCCGTCGATACAGGCGTATCAAATAAGTATTACGAATTTTGTTTGCGTGTTTAGAGGTTGGTTGAAGACCACACCCAATCGCTGTTAGTAATGTGGACTACTAGTTCTTCGCCGGTTAAGAGTTCGCGTCCTGCCTCGGGCATGTTTGTGCTAGGTTTGCGTTAATGTACAAACAGATGGAAGAATAAGAATAAAGCGATAAAGTGAAAGTCATGTGAGAGCTACAATAACATATGGGATGGAAGGTAGTTGGTTCGAATCAAGCAGGGACAACAGACTTTCAAATAGCTCTCACACAATTTTCTTTTTAACTAGAGCATTTAGGCCTATATTACTAATTCTGTAAGATATATTTGAGTCAATTGCCGCTCGAGAGAATTTTGTAACATTGTTCATTATGGAGATAACAATCATTACTCCTATCTGTCATGTTACATACATATATATATATATATATATATATATATATATATATATATATTTTTAGTAATTTATGAGAAAATCTACAAACGATTAGGGAAAACACGAGAATTTTACTGGAAGCAAGTAAAGAGATAGGATTGGAAGTAAATCCCGAAAAGACAAAGTATATGATTATGTCTCGTGACCAGAATATTGTACGAAATAGAAATATAAAAATTGGAAATTTATCCTTCGAAGAGGTGGAGAAGTTCAAATATCTTGGAGCAACAGAAACAAATATAAATGATACTCGGGAGGAAATTAAACACAGAATAAATATGGGAAATGCCTGTTATTATTCGGTTGAGAAGCTTTTATCATCCAGTCTGCTGTCTAAAAATCTGAAAGTTAGAATTTATAAAACAGTTATATTACCGGTTGTTCTGTATGGTTGTGAAACTTGGACTCTCACTTTGAGAGAGGAACATAGTAGGTTAAGGGTGTTTGAGAATAAGGTGCTAAGGAAAATATTTGGGGCTAAGCGGGATGAAGTTACAGGAGAATGGAGAAAGTTACACAACACAGAACTGCACGCATTGTATTCTTCACCTGACATAATTAGGAACATAAAATCCAGACGTTTGAGATGCGCAGGACATGTAGCACGTATGGACGAATCCAGAAATGCATATAAAGTGTTAGTTGGGAGACCGGAGGGAAAAAGACCTTTAGGGAGGCCGAGACGTAGATGGGAAGATAATATTAAAATGGATTTGAGGGAGGTACATGAAATATAGAGTAATAATTTTAGTACTAGTCTGTGTACTGCGATTTCCAATAAGCTTTAGGAACTTGATTATTTGACTGCCACATCATTTGAATTTTATTATGAAAATTTCCATCCAAAATAATTAAAAATACATGTATTAACTTTTTCTACGATTCCATACACTTGGTTTCGTTCTTTAGTGTTTTGTACCTAAAAATTAAAAACTCCTCTTAGGCTTATGTTAGCCTATAGGAGTCTCTAATCTATATTCTTCCGAAATGTTGAATAATTTTTGGACTGTTCTTTGGAAATATACAGTAAATAAAATTACGCACACAGAATACTTAACAGATTTTAAAGAAGGAAAAGTTCGTCCAAAGGGCTGGATTCGGGAAGAATACCTAAAACGCTCATTGCATTTCCGCCTTGAATATCAATACTTAAGCGTTCACGCAAATAAGTAGTGCAACGGCGATCACCAGTAATGGAGATCAAAATTTTGGCCGATTCGAGATACTAAAACTTTAGCGTCATGACTCCAAGGACCGAAGGTCTCCACAGCAGAAGGGGATAAAGATATAATTGTTTAAAAGATGTGCATATTTATTGGCTTCACGGTTAATTCAGCAGCTGGAGTTATATTTGGCATGTGAGGTGGAGCTAGAGTGTCAACGCAAGTGGAGTCCCAAATTAAAGATTTTCCTATTGACCATAGGATTAAGGTGAGACCAGCGAATAGGGATTATAAAGAATGGACACTGAGCGAATTTTCCTGTGTTTTGTTTTTCTGTGCGCCAGCGGATAGTTCCACTTTCAAGCGCTAGAGGTAGTGTAATCGAGCATACGCCAACATAATAATTGAGAATAGAGTTGAGACACAGGATCCAAACATCGCCTACCTCATTGCATAATCCAGTAACGCTTTGCTTCAAATAAATTCAAGTTAACAGCTTTTCCTTATTTCTCAGTGACAAACTAGTTGTAATAATAATATTTTATATTTCAGATATCATAAATTATATTATAAAATAATATAATACATTATAAAATTAAGCATCAAATTCGTTTAATATCTTTATAATATAATATAATATAATATAGGTATATGGTTTTACTTCTCGTGAGAGTTTTGTTTTTCCATTTTCAGTGCTATCAAATCATTACATATTTTAATTGTTGTTGGGGTCAACGTCTGAACTCTCATTATAAAGGAACTCTAGAGTCTAGACATTACAGTTAATGAAGAATTTATTATTTTATGGATCCAATTTATTTTATTTGAGTACATAATGTACCTAGATGTATTAATTATATGTGTTATATTTCCGCTGTGTCGACTGCTAGCTGGTGTGATGTCAGCGCCAACTCTAGGGAGAAAGCAGAATCTGACGCTCTAGCTGGCTTGAAGGCCATTGAAATCGGTCCGGCTACATCAAAGGTACCGACGCGAAGTGTCCATTCTTTATAATCCCTATTCGCTGGTGAGACCATCGGGTCGTTTACCATCCGCGCGAGTACATAATGTACCTAGATGTATTAATTATATGTGTTATATTTCCGCTGTGTCGACTGCTAGCTGGTGTGATATCAGCGCCAACTCTAGGGAGAAAGCAGAATCTGACGCTCTAGCTGGCTTGAAGGCCATTGAAATCGGTCCGGCTACATCAAAGGTACCGACGCGAAGTGTCCATTCTTTATAATCCCTATTCGCTGGTGAGACCATCGGGTCGTTTACCATCCGCGCGAAATGATTGTGTTTTTATAATAATAATAATAATAATAATAATAATAATAATAATAATAATAATAATGCTTTATTTTTTTCTGGCAGAGTTAAGACCGTGAGGCCTTCTCTTCCGCTCAACCAGGCGATAAAAAGGAAGTACATGATAATGTAATGTTAGTACAACAGAAAGTTAAAGGTATGCCTACGATAAGATCTAAACAGAAAAAATAAGCGAATAAGAATAAGTGTAAAGATAATTATTTAAAATATTTATCTGCCTTCAGTTTATTTAGCAATCTACTGATAATTTCTACTTATCCATACGAAGTATGTCTAAGTCTTGACTGCAGGAGGCTACAAGACACTAATGGGCGTGTAAGGTAGAAGGGGAGAGCGATGTCATTGGCAATGTTTACCATTCTGCCATAGGTTTTCCATCTCTCCGAATCACATTCTTACGTGTTGGTAAACTACTAAATAAAGTAGTAGTAGTAGTAGTAGTAGTAGTAGTAGTAGTAGTAGTAGTAGTGGTAGTAGTAATAGCAACAATAATATGGTGGTGATAGAATATTAGTTGTAGCGACAATTGTAGTTGTAGTAGTGGCGGTAGTAGTAGGTCTAGCAGTAGCAACAGCAGCGAAAGTATCAGTAGTAGTAGTGGTGGTGATAATAATAGCAATAGCAGTACAGGCAGTAGCAGCAGTAGTAGCGGTAGCAGTAGTTAGTAGTAGTAGTAGCAGTAGTAGTAGCAGTAGTAGTAGTAGCAGCAGTAGTAGTAGCAGTAGTAGCAGTAGCAGTAGTTAGTACCAGTAGTAATAGTTAGTAATAGTAGCAGTAGCAGTAATATTAGCAGTAGCTAGTAGTAGTAGCAGCAGTAGCAGTAGTAGCAGTAGTTAGTAGCAGTAGTAATAGTTAGTAATAGTAGCAGTAGCAGTAATATTAGCAGTAGCTAGTAGTAGTAGCAATAGCAGTAGTAGTAGCAGTAGCAGTAGTACCAGTAGTAATAGTTAGTACCAGTAGTAATAGTTAGTAATAGTAGCAGTAGCAGTAATATTAGCAGTAGCTAGTAGTAGCAGTAGCAGTAGTAGCAGTAGTTAGTACCAGTAGTAATAGTTAGTAATAGTAGCAGTAATATTAGCAGTAGCTAGTAGTAGTAGCAGTAGTAGTAGACGTAGTAGTAGCAGTAGTAGTAGACGTAGTAGTAGTAGTAGCAGTAGTAGTAGACGTAGTAGTAGTAGTAGCAGTAGTAGTAGACGTAGTAGTAGTAGCAGTAGTAGTAGACGTAGTAGTAGTAGTAGCAGTAGTAGTAGACGTAGTAGTAGTAGTAGCAGTAGTAGTAGACGTAGTAGTAGTAGCAGTAGTAGTAGACGTAGTAGTAGTAGTAGTAGCAGTAGTAGTAGACGTAGTAGTAGTAGTAGCAGTAGTAGTAGACGTAGTAGTAGTAGTAGTAGCAGTAGTAGTAGACGTAGTAGTAGTAGTAGCAGTAGTAATAGACGTAGTAGTAGTAGTAGCAGTAGTAGTAGCTGTAGTAATGGTTAGTAATAGTAGCAGTAGCAGTAATAGTAGCAGTAGCTAGTAGTAGTAGCAGTAGCATTTGTAGTAGACGTAGTAGTAGTAGCAGTAGTAGTAGTAGCAGCAGCAATAACATTGGTAGTAATATTTTATTCAAAATATCAACCTTCCAATTGGAAAGTATATTCAGTATCGAAATTTAACACTGGTGAAATGAAACGGAGCGACAATTTTGCCTGGACCTCTCCACCGACAGGGTTCTTATACGTGCCGCAAATTTAATACAAGTAAGCCCTAGCTTTGCTCCCGTCCCGGAGGAAGCCACACTAAGAACAAGAATGTTTCGAAGATTTGGGATTTAAAAAATAGCAGTCTAAGGCCGTCTTTCACAGCTCAAATCCGAACTACACACTAGTGACTAGCAACTAGTTGACTTGTAAACTACACACTAGAGAGCTTTGTACATGTATGTTTAAATTAGATCAATGACTTTCCCAAAACACTCTGTGAAATGTTTCATATAGAACAATTTTTATATCGAAAGGGAAGCAAAAACGAGGGCAATTGTATTAAACTTTTTTGTTTAAAAAATCTTAAAATATAACTCCCTGAAATTAATGACATTACTTAAGGCCCATTCACAATGAATATTAAACATATCGTAAGCGTTAACTTAGGAATATAAACGTTACGGTAAAATCACATCATTCATGATGGGAACATAAACATAACCGCAGAGATACTTGATAACCATGGAAACGTAACAACGACGCCATTTCCTCATATTCTGTCGTATACTTCAGCGCTCCACGATTGTGTACTGTTTGCAAATCACGTAAGCATAAGCATGAAAGTTTGGAGTTCGCAAACTTCCATGTTAACGTCTAACGGCAATGTTAATGTCAGTGTTTATGTGAATCATTGTGAATGATCCCATTTGATAGCCTGGCCGCAAACTTCTGTGTTTATGTTACGGTTATGTTTAATTTTCATTGTGAATGGGCCTTTACGATTTTATCCTGTATATCGAAGTACAGGGACATCACTTTATTTTTACCAACATTTTTAACATTAACCTGGCTATACTCGGAAACACTGTTACCCCCTTCCATTACAGGAGTTTGGTGTTACTAGTGCAATATGTAAACAAATCATTTTACTAGCTATAGGAGGAGACAAAAATAGTAGTGTATCGATTTATGTTACAGTGAAATGCAGTAACCTATTATGATTTTCAGTTTGATCATCACTTTTACGGTATTTTATCAAAAAACAGTAGAGTAGTAACAATTTTTTTTCACAAACTCAACTCTTCAGGCGGTTATATTCATTATGTAACATTTACTTTATTCAGCATATTACTAACCTAATTTATTCCTGACAATTTTGTGAGCACTTCCGTAAAAAAAAAAAATCTACAGCTAACTTCTTGACCGACTTATTAGGACTTCGTTGCATCCTTTCTTCAGCATCGTCAACAGCATCTTCTGTCACCTTTGTTGGCCATCTTACACTTTTCTTCCTTTCTGTACATACTGTTGCTGTAAATTTATCTACCAGATTAATGACATTTCTTCGAAAGTATTCCGTAATGATATAATCAGGAAAAAAAACTGTTGTTCACTTTCGGTTATATTGTAATTCCAATTTCCATCATCGTCCTTCATACCTACAAACAGTAAAACAAAACTCTTGTTTAAATAATGCTGTTAAGTGCCGTACCATATTATAGGGTACCGTACTTTCGGTAACTCTAATCTTCACTTCTGCTCATTCCACACAGATCAATTCAGTTATGCTACACACTGTACCGGTGTGAAAATAAATTTCAATAATGTAAGCTCTTTCTTCTATAGAAAACGCAACATATTTCTGAAACACACTGTACTCTGTACTGTTTACTTCACTGCTAGCAACAGCGGCCGTAAGTTTGTGTGGCTGACGTTAGCAAGGACATTAGTGAAAGGGGTGGGAGTCAAGTACAGTCAGAAAAGCAGGTACAATAAAAATGCAAGTAAAAATAAAGTGATGTCCCTGTATAAGTTTTTATTTCGTAACCACACAACAATTCCTTTTCCTTAAGAATCTCATCTTTACGTTCTGGATTGATCGATTGTATTGCTTTGCTTATCGCCCCATTTTCAGTTGCAAACTGTTGAACTGCGATGAGTTTATGATACGTCCAAAATGGAGTAATTTTAGAATGTAAGTTGGTAGAGAACTCGAAACATCTGGACAAAATCTGCTAGATAGCCACTTCTCCTGTGAAATTTAAAGGTTCTCATATCTAAACACGAACCTTTACCTCGAGATAAATCACTAAATGAAGCACGACTACTTTGTGCCTTGAGCAACGACCGCGGTGAAGTTTACGACCTTCTTCTATTAATTCTACCCGTTGAAAATTAAAATGAAATTTATTGCGGTAAACAACTTGGCCGAGTCAATCTTAAGGCCCCGCCCAACCAGAATGGAGATTAATGAACCTTGTAGAAATTAGTTGTAGACGAATGGAGGTTAGGTTTCACTAGGAAATAAAAAACTAGGGATATAAATTTTGATACAACGTAAGCCGCTTTCGGTATATTGTGTTAGATCCTTTCAAAGGAATATACATAAATAGGTGTATCCTATAAACTATAAAGTGTTGACGTATAGCGTTATAATCATGCTTGTAATGGAATTACTTTAAGTACAACATATATTATTTTAATATTTTTCTAGTCATTGATATAAACCATTTTTTATCTACTACATAAAATACTGTAGACAGCACTTAATTTCTGCAGTGCTCGGGAAAAGTGGCATAAGTCAGTTTCCACAAACATTTTTTATTAATTTATTGACAACTTACGGAACATCTACTCGCTTGGGAAAAGAGACATAAGTATTTCTCCCATTACAATAATTCATACAGAAGAAAATCAAATGGAAATAAACCAGTGTGAAGACAGTTTTTTTCCTTCTCCTTTTGACTTGTGCTACTTTTTCCGAGCGCTACAAATTTATAAGTAATAAATTAGTCTTCGGCTAAGTAAATACAGTATTTGTAATAACAATATAGGAAAGAACTTGCGTATTTTATTACACAGGGCTCCTACAAAAGAGCTTTCCGGTTTCGAACACATGTAATTTACGTCCTATGAATCTGAGGTGCATGAAAATAGTACCAATGGAAAGAGAAATTCAAAAAGTTTAGTTTCTTATTACCTTAAAGATGTTCAATGTGTCCCCACTTGGTAACACGACACACATCAAGTCTATAGTCAAGTCCCACGTAGGTACACGGATTTTCCGACCCCCAGATTCTGAGGTTATGTCTGTTCACTTTACCACAAAGATGAAAAGTGGCTTCGTCAGAAAACACCACGGAACGAATAAATTCATCATCGTTTTCAAATTATAGTCTGCATACTTTTGCAGAAATTTCTTCGTAGCACTTTGTCCTCTGGTTTTAGGGCTTGCAGCAACTGTAGTCGGTACGGATGAAATCGCAACCGCTTGCGAAGAATCTTGCCTTAAAATTCGTGTACCATTTACGGATTGTAGGCCCACTGGATGGATCTACATCAAACTTTTTTCGGTAATGTCGTTGCACATTAATAACCGACTGGTTCAGATAATGCTGCGATTCATATAAACTTAAAAAAAAAAAACGGATCCAGTAAAATAATAATAGATTAATCATTCTATTTGATCAGTGCTGTAGTTTAAGGAACATAACATCTTAAAATACAAAACCAAATAACATTAGGCCTAACACAATAAGTACAGGTTGCGCATTCCATTTGATCAATGTTATAGTAGAAGCATTACCTGGACCATGAATGAACAAGTGAAATTATTTCAGAATAAGTATGATAATACTTTCTTGTGTTAAAACTAGAACAATATGAAATATACAGACACACAAAAACACACTCCAATGAAATTCTCAACACACAACTCAATTTCAGAACACACACACTCTTTGACTCCACTTTACACCACACGAACACACCCTCACAGGAGAAAAACAAGAGGCGCCAAGACCAGCAACGACCATTTTTGAAGATGATCCATAGAAGGTCGAAACATATAAACAAGGTACGTTAGAATTTAGCACAAGAAAGTATTATATATATATATTCCGAAGTGGTACAGTGTTAAAAGTTGTGTAATCAAGATATATGAAATTATTTGCCTAACGAATGCATTGCGGGTTGCAACGATGCTACTTCCATAAGGGGCAATTTTTTTTTTTACAATTTTTCTCGAGTGATAGGCAGAGAAGTTCCACGTTAAACCCTGTAAAAGACCTACTGTCACTTACAAATATTTTAAGTAAGTTTGACGACTGCGTTGTTCTCTTTCATTACAGGTACCTGACACAAACAGCTTCCGGACTGGACAGGTGGGCTCGCAGTATTGTCATCACCTCTCGTTTCGATTAATTTAAGACTGAAGATAATGTTTTTCTTTGTTGTTTTCATGTTGTTATTTTATTATTGTTATTGTTATGTTTATTGTTATTCTGCGTTTTGTTAATTGTTTAATTATATAAAAATAATAAAAATGTTATTATTTTCATAATTCATAGTTGAAACGTATAATTTTTCTTCCCCTATTCCCTTTCAGCTCACATGCTACTCATTATCCAACCATTATATCGACTGCTAAGAAGTGATACCTAGTACTTACTTACTTACTTACAAATGGCTTTTAAGGAACCCGAAGGTTCATTGCCGCCCTCACATAAGCCCGCCAGCGGTCCCTATCCTGTGCAAGATTAATCCAGCCTCTATCATCATACCCCACATCCCTCAAATACATTTTAATATTATCCTCCCATCTACGTCTCGGCCTCCCTAAAGGTCTTTTTCCCTCCGGCCTCCCAACTAATATTCTATATGCATTTCTGGATTCGCCCATACGTGCTACATGCCCTGCCCATCTCAAACGTCTGGAATTAATGTTCCTAATTATGTCAGGTGAAGAATACAATGCGTGCAGTTCTGTGTTGTGTAACTTTCTTCATTCTCCTGTAACTTCATCCCGCTTAGCCCCAAATATTTTCCTTAGCACCTTATTCTCAAACACCCTGAACCTATGTTCCTCTCTCAGAGTGAGAGTCCAAGTTTCACAACCATTCAGAAGAACCGGTAATATAACTGTTTTATAAATTCTAACTTTCAGATTTTTGGACAGCAGACTGGATGATAAAAGCTTCTCAACCGAATAATAACACGCATTTCCCATATTTATTCTGCGTTTAATTTCCTCCCGAATGTCATTTATATTTGTTACTGTTGCTCCAAGATATTTGAATTTTTCCATCTCTTCGAAGGATAAATCTCCAATTTTTATATTTCCATTTCGTACAATATTCTGGTCACGAGACATAATCATATACTTTGTCTTTTCGGGATTTACTTCCAAACCGATCGCTCTACTTGCTTCAAGTAAAATTTCCGTGTTTTCCCTAATCGTTTGTGTATTTTCTCCTAACATATTCACGTCATCCGCATAGACAAGAAGCTGATGTAACCCCTTCAATTCCAAACCCTGCCTGTTATCCTGACCTTTCCTAATGGCATATTCTAGAGCGAAGTTAAAAAGTAAAGGTGATAGTGCATCTCCCTGCTTTAGCCCGCAGTGAATTGGAAAAGCATCAGATAGAAACTGACCTATACGGACTCTGCTGTATGTTTCACTGAGACACATTTTAATTAATCGAACTAGTTTCTTGGGAATACCAAATTCAATAAGAATATCATATAATACTTCCCTCTTAACCGAGTCATAAGCCTTTTTGAAATCTATGAATAACTGACGTACTGTACCCTTATACTCCCATTTTTTCTCCATTATCTGTCGAATACAAAAAATCTGATCAATAGTCGATCTATTACGCCGAAAACCGCACTGATGATCCCAAATAATTTCATCTACGTACGGAGTTAATCTTCTCAAAAGAATATTCGACAAAATTTTGTACGACGTCAACAAAAGTGATATTCCTCGAAAGTTACCACAGTTGGTTTTGTCCCCCTTTTTAAAAATAGGTACAATTATGGACTCCTTCCATTGTTCTGGTACAATTTCCTTTTCCCAAATAGCAAGTACAAGTTTATAAATTTCGCTATATAATGCACTCCCACCCTCTTGTATTAATTCTGCTGGAATTTGATCGATACCTGGAATCTACAAAAATTGTGGTTTAACTACTCGTACATTAATATGTAGATTAACTATATTATTATTATTATTATTATTATTATTATTAGGCCTATTATTATTATTATTATTATTATTATTATTATTATTATTATTATTACTATGTTCACTAAATTGAACGGTTAACTAAGATTTTGTCCTCGAGTAGAATACTGTACACTGCAAAGCAGAAATTTACATAAAAAGTATGTCATTTTGAGAAAAATTAATTTATGAAACTTTTTTATTCACATGCAAACTTACAGAAATGAAGCAAGCCTATCTCTTCTTTGCTATCGATTATTCGACGACATTGATTGTAATGAATGCCTTTGTTCCGTATCAAGAATTCATTCCGAAATCTGGCCTTCCCATCAAAATATGCAATAATTTTGAAGACCAGAGGAACAGCTAATGGATAAAGAACTGACTTTTGCACCGAGACTGTGTCTAGGACTGGGTTAGAATGTCTATAATGAAGATATAGCAATATCACGGTTTAAAATTTACAAATTCGAAGGAAATGAATGTAATCGTAGTAGTTATAATAATAATAATAATAATAATAATAATAATAATAATAATAATAATAATACTTACTGGCTTTTAAGGAACCCGGAGGTTCATTGCCGCCCTCACATAAACCCGCCATCGGTCCCTATTCTGAGCAAGATTAATCCAGTCCCTACCATCATATACCACCTCCCTCAAATCCATTTTAATATTATCTTCCCAACTACGTCTCTGCCTCCCTAAAGATATTTTTCCCTCCGGCCTCCCAACTAACACTCTATATGCATTTCTGGATTCGCCCATACGTGCTACATGTCCTGCCCATCTCAAACGTCTGGATTTAATGTTCCTAATTATGTCAGGTGAAGAACACAATGCGTGCAGTTCTGCGTTGTGTAACTTTCTCCATTCTCCTGTAACTTCATCCCTCTTAGCCCCAAATATTTTCATAAGAACCTTATCCTCATAAAGCCTTAATCTCTGTCCCTCAAAGTGAGAGTCCAAGTTTCACAACCATGCAGAATATAAATTCTAACTTTCATATTTTTTGACAGCAGACAAGATGACAAGAGCTTCTCAACCGAATAATAACACGCATTTCCCATATTGATTCTGCGTTTAATTTCCTCCCGATTGTCACTTATATTTGTTATAGTTGCTCCAAGATATTTGAATTTTTGCACCTCTTCGAAGAATAACTCTCAAATTTTTATATTTACAATTCGTACAATGTTCTGGTCACAAGACATAATCATATACTTTGACTTTTCGGAATTTAATTTCAAACCAATCGCTTTACTTGCTTCAAGCAGAATTTCCGTGTTTTCCCTAATCGTTTTTGGATTTTCTCCTAACATATTCATGTAGTTATAATAATAATAATAATAATAATAATAATAATAATTTATAAATGCTAGACAATAGCGGTTGACCAATAATAAATTGTTTATCACAATAGATACAATAATAACAACATAAATATAAAAGCAATGTTTACAATTATTATAATGTTGATTAATTAATACATAAATGAAAAATTTGTAAATGAGAATTCAATACTAGTCACTAATATGATGATGTTGGTGATAATAATTTATTTATTTATTTATTTCTGGTTTCTTTTACTTAATCTGTTTTTCTTTCTGTCTTGGTTTTTATTATTTGTCTCTGTTTCTTTATTTATTGGTTTCATTTACTTCTTTCTTTTCTTTTTTCTTAGTTTCTCTTACTTTACTCTTTTTCCTTCTTTCTAGTTTTTTTTTATCTCTCTTTCTTTCGCCATCAAGAAACACCTGTACAAAATGAGACATAACATTAATCGAGTTTGTACTCACTGTCCATTGAGAAACGAGTCTGTAGCTCCTCTGTTACGTAATTCAATGCACTCGCTCATCAAAGAGCTCTTGTCTTTGGGAAACACTTTCCGAAGCTTGATAAGCTATTGAATGTCTCGACCAGTAATTTGATTCAATTAATGAAGAACATCAAACTACTGAACCAGTAGGGTATTATGACGATGAAGAGCAAATAGATCTTGTTTAATTCATTCTTTTATCTCTTTTTTTCTCTTGGTTTTGTTATTATTTTCTTTCCGTATTCCTTCCATTATTTCTTACGTAATATACTGTTGTAGGCGTTTAAGGTGTTAGGTACAGCTTATAGCAGTAAAATTTTGGAAATATTCAAATTTTTTTCCTCCATTACTGTATCTTGTACAATAATGAAAATTTTGTAAGTGTAAAACCCTGCCCTTCTGCTATACGAAAAAAATATTTTTACGATTTAAAAAATTATTTACATTTTTTTTTTAAATTCAGTTCACTGTGCAGTGATGAAGCGTTTCCCACATAACTAAAAAAACTATCCAACATTCTGTGATGAAATTTCTTGTGTGTGTTAATGCATGTCATATCTACAATATGATGCAAGATCATTTCTCTATATTTGATAGATTGTCTGATAAACAATAAATTCATTCTACAAAATGGTCAATATCAGTATTTTCATCTAACACAAAATAAAAAAAAAAATATTTATTAAGGAATGTATTGGAAAGAGCATGATATCGTAACCATGAGTTTCAGCAATAAAATAAAAGAGAGAGGACACGAAAAAGTTAACAAGTTTAGAGAATTTTTTTTTAAATCGTAAAAATACTGTTTTCATATAGCAGAAGTTCAGTGTTTTACACATACCAATTTTCATTATTAATATAATAATAATAATAATAATAATAATAATTTATTTTAACTGGCAGAGATAAGGCCATTCGGCCTTCTCTTCCACTCAACCAGTATGATAGAAAATTACTACAATGCTATGAATATAACATAATTATGTAATACGATACAATTCAAAGCAATACAATACTACAAGACAATATAATACATAATTAATATAATACAATGAGAATTCTTTTTATCTTCACAACACCAATAAAATAATTATGTAATAATAATAATAATAATAATAATAACAATAATAATAATAATAACAGTAATAGTAATGATAGTCATACCTAAATTAAATTAAATTATTAAACTCGATCACAATTATAACTTCAATTCGACCGCGCCCGTAAGAAATCGTTTAGCGTTTTGTTGAAAGTGGTTATTGTCTGGCAGCCCCTAATCTTCTGAGGTAGAGAATTCCATTCACGGGAGACTGAGACAGTAAAAGAGGATGAATAGTGGGATGTTATTGTACAAGATATAATAATGGAGGAAAAATATGTTGAATATTTCCAAAAATTTTAGTGATGTAAGCTTTACCTAACCCCTTAACCTTTAAAATTTTCAAGTAATTCCGACCTTACACACTTGGCAGAGACCTTGCGTGAGGGGTCAGGTTCACGCAGAGCCTCTTCGTAATACAATACGTAACTTCACAACGAAAAGGTATGAACATTATCAGATGACATCCAATCTCACGATATTTGCTTCCATTTGTGCCTGATCATGTGGCAGGTTACATTGCTTACGTGCCGAACAACATCAACTGGAAGTCTTCGGAATCACACTCCGAGTCTGACCCAGAATCTAGTTCAGTGCTTGACCTTGCGTAGAGCACTTTCACTCGGTCGTTGCACTGAACGAAAGTGCGCCTGCCGAGTATGCAAGCCGCGCCTCATACGCAATGGGCGGGGCTGTAAGTCGTTAAAAGGCAAGACAATCAGACAGATGCGCATCGTGCTAGACGGCGCTCTCTAGCCCTACATTTACGTACAGCGATAGGAACTTCTGACGGGAAAAGTAACTGCCGTCAAAAACTACTCTCCAGATACTTTTTATTTCGTACAATGATCACGGCTCGGATTTAAATGCACTATAAAGTAGTATTGCTACTTACAAGGGAAGGGTTTCGGCTCGAACAGGAATGTCGTATCCAAAACTTGTATACAGGCCCATCTTTACATCTCTGTAAAGCTCCCAAAAGCATTCATTTGTGTAATGTGTGGTTTGTCTGTTAGAGCACTGTACAAGTTGAGGGGTGGGGAGAGCACTGCACAAGTTAAGGGGATGGGACACCTTACCCGTAAGCCTAGCCTAGTCTAGAAGCTAGTGCGAGTGGTAAAATGTCTAGAGCCCAATTAAGAACACTTTTCTCCAACGTTCTGTCTGAAAATATTGCAGCTAATCAAAAATACACACTGTTGTGTGAGTCATTGAATGTGCACAAGGACACAACCTTGATAAATGAAATATTCCAAGGCTAGAACATAGAATGTATAATCATTCCACCTAAAAAAACTAAATATTTCCAGCGTCTGGATATCTATTTCCTTAGGCAACACAAAATATATGCTCGGAGGATAACAGATTGCATAAGGACTCTTGCTGAGAATCCAGAACTTAACTTGGGAAATCGAGTGTTTATAATGAAAATGCACTCTATTATTCATAACCAGTTGTCTGCTCCAGTATACCGCCCTATGCTTCAGTATTCCTGGCAGTCAGCTGGTTACGTGAATCCTGAACAAGTCTCGGACTTCAAAAATGTAATTCGGGTAGCATTTGATTTTTCAGCACTGGAGTGTGGTTCAGAAGATTGTTCAGGTGTTGCTTCTGCGTGTTGTGCTTATTGCTCTGCTCCATGCTGTTTCATGCATTTTATAGAGAATCCTCATGTAGGCTACATTTTTAAAGAAGTGTATTGACCAATACCAACCAAACGGAGAGTTACACAAATGAATGCTTTTACGGACTTCATCACCATTGTGAGGTAAGCCTCTGTACACATCTTTAACCAAAAATTCCTGTTCGAGCCGAAACCCTTCCCTTGTTAGTATATAATTAACCCCTTCCACATAGTACGCGGCTGGGATCAGATATTTCTGGATACTTGTCTGTGAAGTGAGAAGCAGTACATATTATGACCAATCACAGACGACTTTAAAGAAGACAAAAGAAATTTAAGTGGAGCTTGTCTTCATAACTGCTGTGAAGGTAATTTCGTCGTTGTTCCTTCAGATTTTTGCTCTATTAAATAACTTAAATAGTGATACAGCAAATAATAAAATCTCCTATATGTAATTATATTTCTTTCTTTCGAAAATGTAAGAATTCACAATCTACAGTACTATGTACCACTGCCATAGAATGAATAAATTTGTTTTTTCTTCCTACTGAAAAATTTTATATTTTTAGTATAGGAACTATTACAAGAACAACGACGACTTGCATGTGTATTTTAATTGTATTTTGTCTGTAACAGACCAAAACCCCAATTACAACGTAACTGAGCGAGGTGGTTCATGCTTTCCGCATGGGACTCGCATTCGGGAAGTCCGTGGTTCGATTCCCGGAGCGACCAACCTGACTGTGGTTTTTCCGTGGTTTCCCATAGTTACTTAGGCAAATGCCGGGTTGGAATTTTCAATGTCACGGTCCATTTGCCTTCCCCTCCCGTGTAGAAAAAGAATTTAGATTTCATATCATTTATCTTCATCATCTCATTCCATAGACATATTCACATCATGACGCATGTCTTCGTCCGCTTACGGAAGGTGGCGTCCTATCTGCAACAGTCCCTGGTTTCAAGCCATCCGCGATATCTGCCAGGATTCATTCCTTAAGAACACTTCCAAGGGCGCTTCGAAACCTTGGAAGGGTCGTTGGAATGGACCCTGTGCTACTTAGTTTTTTTGTAACTTAGGGCGGGGGTAAGGGGGACCCCATTGGGTGAGGTTCACATGCGGCCGGTGGGCTGGTATACCTCATCCATCCCATAAAATTTGGAGTGCACAATACGCCTCAGTATGGTCGACGTCGCCTCTAGCCACTGTTACCTAACCTATTTTTCATTTGTGACAATACGCCTATTTCGCTGTTATCCAGTAGACCGTTGAATAACTTACATAATGAAAGTAGCTCAGCAAGTGATCTGCGATTGGCAAGACACATTGCATTAAAGTCTAAGTAAACTTATGAAAATTCGTTTGCAAAATCCAAATAATGACTGTAAGTAAGGCAGTCTTATGGACTTATTCAATTTGATTACTACACGATTTACTTGTGAGAGACTGAACTACAGAGGCTTATTTCAATTTAGCTCGGTCAAAGTCGAAATGTTTTGTCAATTTTCTGAGTTCCTAATAATAAATCCCGAATTTTAAAAGTATGATTTATATTATGTAACACTCTCAGTGCGCGGTTCAATACGTGACTACCGAGTGACGGGGAAGTCACGTGACAGTTACTTAACGAGGTTCTTTCCTTTAAATTGTTTTGAAAAGCTGTATAATTTTACATAGACTTCTAAAGGCCTCCCCAAACAGATGCGATACGGAATGCGTTACGATAGCGTTACGATTTTGCGATAAATGTTTTCATTGCGTTCAATGATTGTGTTCACACACACACACGATTATCGCAATATGCGTTATTATCGCAGCAAGTAGAACGCGACGATTTTGCGTTCTATTCTCCCGGAGATGTAGATCGCGAGAACGCCACGCGTTTATTTTGATGCTGGGTTGAAGTGTGTCATTTATGGATTCATCTTCAAAGGAAGAGGAACTTCTCTTTCTTGGATGAGAATCGTCGCAGGCAAAGCAGGTGCAGGTAAGTCCATGGTAGTCATGTATGGTTAAGATAAACAATATAAAAAGGTATAAAGTGATGATTTAGTTTTTCTTTGCCAAGAACGTGAAATAAATAACAAGTACCCGATTATAAACTTTATTTTTTTTAATTTGCTCTTTTTGTTGCAGGAGGTTGTGGATTCACGAGTTAAATGCCACAAGGGAAGAAAAAGATTAATTTTATACCTTAGTTCAACAACTAACCTTAGCACTCTGGTAACCTTGAAGAGCCTACTAGTAAAGAATTTCAATGTTTAGAGTACCCATAAAATAACGAATTTTAATGTGAAGTAAATTCAGTAGTAATTTATTCTAAACATACCTACGTCTAATGATTTACTTACATAAGTATATCTAGAGTGTGGTAAGACATTGAAAGTAATAAAATCCGACAAACAAATTACATAACTTTTTGTTTCCACATACTTTATTAATTTTATATTTCTGCACAATTATTTATAATATTGTACAAGCATTTTGCAATTTGCACAAATATTTTTTTTTTCATTTGTGCGACAGTTATTTATTTTCTAGCTTAAACCCCGCGTCAGTCTACAAGGCAGTACGACATCAAATTATAAATAAATAATTGCACTTATTGTTTACATCTAACTTTGTAGCTATCTCCTTCCATTTCTTCTCCTTTTCCATGCCACGGATTTTCCTTTACGAACTCAATAAAAAATTCCACGTTCGTTTACAAGTAATCCGAAATCGCAATCTGTGAGCACAAGCGATATACACTTGCTGAAGGTAACTGGTCTTTGCGCTGTGGCTGGAAAACTAAGTCCGCATATGTGGTCACCCATTACGATAATCAGATTGGCTGGGGAGTTAGAATATCGTATATCGCGGACGCGCCAGTTTGGGCACCTCTTCGCGATAGTGCGATATTGCGTTATCGCGAAATCGTAACGCTATCGTAACGCATTCCGTATCGCGTCTGTTTGGGAAGGCCTTAATTCCATATAGAAAATACAGAGTGATTTATATAGAACTGACACATTTCTTTCTTTAATTATTGCATTGGAAATTCATTCAATGGCCCCATTTTAGCGCCAAATTAAGCAGAATGTTCTAGAGTTTCGATTCCTTGTCACTAGATGCGCAGATGTTTATGTTTTATTCCTATTGTTGGCAGCTGTTTTCGACATTTTGTGTCAACGTGAAAATGCAGTACACATTAAATCAACGACTCTTCCTTGTGAAGCAGTACTGGATTACGAATTCATGTAGTACCGACCGAATCAGTACCGACTGATTTTCATGGAGTTTGTTGAGCAACTGGACGATGTAGAGCTGAGTCAAGGATATTTTCAGCAAGATGGCGCTACATGCCATACATCAAATGAATCCATGGAACTAATTGCAAGTTTCTTTGACCACCGAATAATTTCCAGGAACCTGTGGCCACCGAGATCTCCGGATTTGACAACGCCGGACTTCTTTCTATGGGGTATACTTAAAAGACAGGGTTTACGCCACACGTCCTCAGACATTGGACGATCTGAAGCACAACATCACACAGGAGATTCAAGCTATTGACAACAGAGTCCTCCAACGAGTGGCCAGTAACATGGAACGACGTGTTGAGTTGTGCCTTATACAGGATGGAGGACATTTTCAACATTTGCTATAGAAGTAAATAATCTCCCAAAATTCCTCTACATTTTAGGTACAATAAGTTGTCGCTAGCATAATTCGTTTTGAAACAATTAATGAAAGAAATGTGTCAGTTCTATATAAATCACTCTATATTTTCAGAAAAGACTGTAAGGGCCGTATTCATAGACATTCTTAGCGCGGGCTTCCGGCGGATGATCAGCGAACTAACGTTTGTCGTATTTATAAACCAGTGTTAACGATATGATATGATATGAATCCTATACAAGTAACCAGTTGATAGCCGCGGCTAGTTTAGCACGCTCGTAGCGCGGACTAGCGAAATGTCTATGCATAGTACCGTTACCTTAACAGTTCAGCCACTAGTCTTTACAGAGGGGTTAGTAGAAACAGGTGGGGGAAACATAACCAATTGGTCGGACAGTACTTGCCTCCTTTAGATATTATTTCTAAAAGATTTGAAGATTTAAACTTCGTAAAGTAAACCACGATTTTAAACATTAGCCATAACACTCCTTACATACAGCAGTGAAGCATGGACCATTTGCAAAGAAGTTGAGAAAAAGAAATATGTAGGCCTACTTAAAAATCGTCTGTCTGTGATCCCAGGTGATCATAAAAGATCCAGAAAAAATACACAACAGAAAGATACCTCTAATTACAAATAAGGAAAACATAATATCTAGGTAACAAAATCTGAACTAAAAAAAATTACTAATAAAAAACTACAAGATGAAAAATGCAATTAAAAAATCGTAAGTAGAATATAAATTATTATGTAACATAAAAAAATCTTGCAATATATTTTTACAAATTTCAACAATAATTTCGCTTCAAATACCGGAAGAACGTAAAAAAATCATTTGTGAATTTGAAGCTCGTACTTCAGTTGCCAAAAAGGAGACCCTTTACCTCCCGTACAATTACAGGTAAGTTATAACTCTGACAAAGGATAATTACAGCAGCAGAAATGAGATTTATGGGCTGTATCGCAGGATACGAGTATAATCGTTTGTGCGAGATCGTGCGTATTTGCTTGGTTTCCGCACAAAACCAATCCGCGGAAAGTCTAAAATTCCACATTCAGTATTCCCAACCTAACACACATAACAATTTCCCTCTTCTTACCGCTTAAGTGACATATTGATTTTACTGCTTTAGGCTTTTAACATATTATTTTTAGAGACGTTCAATATAGTAATAATTATAAATTGGAAACTTACCACTGCAATTTCACCTAAATTGCACTGTTAATTATTGTTTTTAAATATTTGCAAAAATTAAGTAAACTCTACAACTCCACTAAAGTTACTTCATTCCTGATGCAAGTAACATTAAGGAAGCCGTGAAAAAATTAACACGATTCCAGATGCCGATATTATTACTGTAATATGGTATATAAATAATATTGTTAAAATATTAAAATGAAAAATAAATAATTACATAACCTTACCGTTTGTTGTAAGTTCGCATTTATAGACTGGGGGAAAAAAAGACAGACGTATATCACGGCCTGCTGGAGTATAGTAAACACAGAAAACATATTAAAGCAACAATGTTGAAGATAGATATTTTTGTTTTGCAAATTTGCCGTCATTGAACAGAAACCAATATGGAGATTTCATTGCAACTAATTATAAATTCGTCTTTCAGGTATGTAATAAACGATCTTCGCACAAAATAATGTACGATACACGAGCGGTATGTTTTCTTTCAATTCTCGGAAATTAAAAAAGCTCAGCTACTTTTCGCTTTTTCAAACTTTTCCTCGAACATAAAAACTTCAACATACCGCTCCTGTAACGCATATTACTATTGTGAATTTGAAGCTCGTACTTCTGTTGCTAAAAAGGAGACCCTTTACCTCCCGTACAATTACAAGTAAGTTATAACTCTGATGAAGGATGATTACAGGAGTAGAAATTGGATTTATGTGCTATATCGCAGGCTACAATCGTTTATATCACAAACGTAAGAGAAATAGTAAGTAAATAAGTAAATAAATATGTAAATGAATAAATATTATTTTAAACTCTCCAGCAATATCCTTAGTATTTGCTCCGTTTTCGAGGTATTGAATAGCATTTACTTTGTCAGAAATACTCAGACGTGAACGTGTTTGTGACATGATGCCTTACCGGTATGCGGGGGCTTGGATTCTCGTCACAACAGACCACGTTGTATTGTTTTGCTGCTTTCTTTAGACTCAAATGCATTCTACTAAGTTGACGGAGTAGTGTACCCCAAGGAAATGTTTTTGTATTCATTTCTGTTAGAGACTGAGTAAACTCCACGGCCATACTGTGGCCGGAAATATTAGATCAATGGAAAAATCCATGACCCCATCGGGGGTCGAACCCGCAATGTCCGGCATGTAGCGTTATTAGCCTTGCGCTACCGCTTGCCTCTTTATTTCCGAATACAATCATGAAACAAGTTATTCAACAGCTGTTTGAAATTATGAAGACTCACTTTCACTTTCTAAGTCGCTCAAATTAGTGAATGCTGGTGGAGAGTGTTAAGGCAATCTGAAAATGACTGCCAAATTACATTCCTTCACAATGGCACAAAGGACGCTCGGAATAAAGAATGTTTACACGGTTCATTTCTGCAAGTCATGCACTAACTTGTTCCAGCGCAATGCACATATCTATGAAGCGAAACTTCGGGTCCACTCCCTTTCAATTCTCCAAATAATAATGTTGAAACGATGTCCGTTAATATACATGGAATGTAAAGACTGGGTCTCAGTTTTTAATATAAAGTGAATGAGTATAAGAATGTAAGACATAATTTCTAATATTTTATGAGTTTAGCAGCAATTCTCATTACACTTTATGAAGTTACGAATGATATAGCTGTTTCTGGTTTATTTTTGAGAGATATTATTCAAAAGATACACGTGGCTTATTGAGAATGCATACAACATGAACTTTTGTTAGAATTATACAAGAAATCGTTTTTATATTCCCGAGAGTAAAGCTGTCCACAGACGGAACGGCGTCGTACTGTAAGTTGGACATAAATTGGTTTAAACATGTGGTTTACTATTTTTCTCCACAAACGTATGTATATATATATATATATATATATATATATATATATATATATATATATATATTTGAACTGGTAATTGAAATTACGGGAAAACGACTGAACGAATTTTAATGAGTGACACCTCATTTTGAAGCGTGAAACCCAAAGATACGCAGAAAAATAGTAGTTTTCAGGGAAATGTCAATTTTCCTACATAATTTTCCTATTTTCCAAAATCCATCTGTCGTCAGTTCTGAGAAATAATGACTTTTCAGAATAAAACAAAACACACACACACTACAATAAACAGTATCGCACGAAGCCATGACCTGCAGGATTGCTGACATATTTAGAGCTCAGATTCTCTGACATCACAATGCCAATATGTCGATCTTCATTTGTGTAATTTTTTCTCCAATATTGGTTATTAAAAACTTCAAGACTTACCGAAAGTATTTACAATTACGATTCGTGCGTAATTGGCGTACAGCTGTGTATTGGATATTAAAAACTACAAAACTTGTTTGTAATCGTGAGTTCCGCAATATTAAAATGATAATAGACGCTTACGTTACTCTTTGAGTCAAACATAGTAAAAAAATTGTTGTGAGCTGGAACTAATTTTTTACTTGGTAATTTAATGAAATTTAATTATTACCATTAAATTACTAATACAACATAATCACAGATACCTACATTATTCTATGGTATTGTACGAAATTCCAATGTTCGAAGAAATTCAATTGAGTCCGTAAACAAAATTTTAACCCAAAATACATTATCATTGTTTGTAAGCATCTGAAGCCTAACTAGTGTAATATGTAGCTTGTCGGCGATGTATGCAATGAATGAGGAAATGCACTGGGCACCCTACCCCATTATCTCCTGGCCTAGGTGCCTCATAAGTGGTGTATTGTTGGTATCGCTTTTCTTCGGACAGTTGACTAAACAACAACAACAATACATTTTATAAACAGCTGTTACTAAAAGTAGATCTTTTAATGCTAGGGAAGCGTGTTAAAATGATTATTATTATACGGTAGCGTGCGAAAAGTGCTTGTAACACTGACGTTCAACTGTTTCTTCCCCTTGTCAATAATTCCCACCAGATGTCACACGGCAACAATCACAACCGATCAATAAAGTGGTTCAAGTAATGGCAGTCCTACTTTTAAAAATAACTGTTTTTGTTTAAGAAACATGCACTAAGTAAATGTCTTCAACAATTATGTTATTGTTGATTACATTAAACAATGAAGAATTAAAATTATAAGCAATTTACAGGATAAACCTGTTTGAAACTGGGACCTCTCGATCTCTAGACGAATGCTCTACCACTGCTTGCTTTTAACATAAGGTTTCACTATTACAGTGAGGGGGAATACAGCAGTGGAAAAGTTCGGGAAATTATCTCTGTAAGAGAACGGACGCATGACTAGCTAAAAAATAGTGCAAGAAACGCACATAAAAGCATTTTGCTTGATTTCAGAGTTACTTCATTCGGTCCGCGGCCCCAATCACAAAGTAAATTTTCACTTCTAACAATTTTCTATGAATCATATGTGAAAAGAAAACTAATACATTTCACTGCATCTCGTACAGACTATATTCTACAAAGGTAAGAAAAAATAATAATAGTGAGAATAATATAATAGTGCATTATGCAACGAGCCTATAATGATAGTAATTAAGAATCGAGTATTGACATTTATGAAACGGGCGCAAGCGAGTTTCATAACTTTCATACGAGCTTCTTAATTACCATTATAGGCGAGTTTCATACGACTTTTTATGCTCGACCATATTTCTAACTTGAAATTACAGTATTCAGATGTATACATTTTATTTGTATCTGACAAGATCGGAAGTGAATTGTGAGATGTGCGCAGACGCGAAAGTATTGATTTTTTGCGAGGAACAATAATGTCATTGACCTTGTGTAATCCGTTAAACTTGGCATAACTTTGATTATTGAATTCGACATTGAAAAACGAGATGACAAATTGAATTTATTTGAATATTATTTACAATTAACGCTAATTATTATAGTAGCAGAACATAACCTTCTGCGACATTATTGGATTTCCAGCCTCCGTGACTTTTCGCTAATTCTCTTTCGATTGCATATCCGAGAATAATCGATACTTGCGGTTTTGTAACGGTATAAAGCTGACTCGTTATTGGCTGAACACCTGTAAGCTGAGTTGTCATTGGCTGAAAACACCTGAACTTTAATGAGTAGGTGTTCTTTAATGACATGCATTAAAGGACTGCTACCAGGTGTATAATTACTACATTTCGGCATGGTCGAGCATAAAATAAATTATAATTATAGACAGATATAAAGAAGAAGGAAATAAGGATTCCTATACATAAAAATAAAAGTAATTATAAAACTGACCCCTTTAGAAATTTAATAACCATTAAAGAAATGATCTGAAAGAATATATATAATCTCTCAGGTTGAAACGCCGTATGAGTCTACAACCCAACGTACACTTATGTTTGAAGAGTTGCCGCGGTGGCAGGACTAAAAGTGACACGTAAAGTTTCTCAATGAGGAAAGAGACAGGAATACAACTCTTAAAATGCTATTTGAAAATATGTTATCATTTATACATAACAAATTAATAAAAAACTATCATAATTTAGAATAATACAGCCGTGTTTTCTTTAGGAAGAAGGACGCACAGTCATTGTTTGAGGAGTGTATAGCTCGTGAGGGCAAGCATTTGGACGATATTATCTTTAAAACAAAGTGATGTCAAAATGACAAACATTCTTCGACGGTAAAATGAAATTTTGAGTAGTACGAGGGGGATCCAGGAAATAACGACAGTTTTGTTGTAATAATTAAAAATACATATATATTTATTTGAAAAAACAAAGTCTGTTACATAACTGAAGCTTCCTTTACTTCTGTACATAATCACCACCTACATTTAAACATTTGTCGTATCTGTTCACTAGCTTTAGAATTCCCGTGTTATACTCCTCACTTCCAAAACGCGTACCACCCAGAAAGACTTTCAGCTTAGTGAAAAGGTGAAAATCGCTAGGAGCAAGGTCTGGACTATAGGGCGGATGATCGAAGATTTCCCAACCGAATTGATCCAGCAATTCTCGAGTTGAACATTTCGCACCATTTTCTCACATTTCTTTCATTCATTACAGCATCACCATACACTTCTTTCAATTGCCGGTAAATTTCTGCAGGTTTCAAATGTCGGGCATTCAAAAATCGAATCACACTCCTCACCTCACAGTCGGCGGGATTATCAATCACGTGTTCATTTTTAAGTAACACAAAATGCACAATGGCGACTTGTTGCAACCAGTAGTCACAACATTATGAGAACACATGTTAAGGAAGCCAGTTGACCTTCAAACAAGGAAGGGGAGTCAGCTGCGCGGCGGGTATGCGCGAACGGTCGTTATTTCCTGGACCCCCTCGTATATGTTGTTCTTATTATTTATTGTTTCTAATCGGAGAGATCATTCTGCTGGACACTGCACAAGGTTTTACGTGTCTGAGCTTTTCATCGAAAATCACCTCTTTCAATTTAATCGCAATTATACATAGATTTCGAAAAATATTCTATACCGATTTGTACTGACACAAGTAATTCTGCGAAACTACCGAAATATTTTTCTTTTTAGCATCAAAATACTTTAAATTTATACTTTTTATAATAAAAAAATAAATCAACGTAAATAAATAAATAAATAAATAGATAAATAAATAAACAGACAGACAGACAGACAGAGACAGAGACAGAGACAGAGACAGATAGATAGATAGATAGATAGATAGATAGATAGATAGATAGATAGATAGATAGATAGATAGATAGATAGATAGATAGATAGATAGATAGATAGATAGATAGATAGATAGATAGATAGATAGATAGATAGATAGATAGATAGATAGATAGATAGATAGATAGATAGATAGATAGATAGATAGATAGATAGATAGATAGATAGATAGATAGATAGATAGATAGATAGATAGATAGATAGATAGATAGATAGATAGATAGATAGATAGATAGATAGATAGATAGATAGATAGATAGATAGATAGATAGATAGATAGATAGATAGATAGATAGATAGATAGATAGATAGATAGATAGATAGATAGATAGATAGATAGATAGATAGATAGATAGATAGATAGATAGATAGATAGATAGATAGATAGATAGATAGATAGATAGATAGATAGATAGATAGATAGATAAATAGATAAATAAATAAATAAATAAATAAATAAATACCGAGCGGGCTAGCGGAGAGGTAGAGGGCTGGCCTTGCATTCGGGAGGTCCGGATTTCGATCCTAGGGACAGACAATCCTGAGGTTTTTCATGGTTTCCTCAGTTATTTCCAGGCAAATGCCGGGATTGTACCTCTTGAAAGTCCGGCCATGGACGGCGATCCTTCCCTTAATCCTTTCATATGTGTGAGTGAATGATGTGTAATGTCTTAAATGTTTGTGTTGTATCGGAGGTGGCCCTGGCATTGTGCTGATCCCTCATCCGGGGAGGCCCTCCATGTCCTTGTGTGGTCAAAAAAGTATGTATGTGATCCATAGATTAATTCCTCTCCCGATAGGTCGCCGCCCTGTAAGGCCCGGGTGGCGTGGGTCGTGTAAATGAACCTAAAAGGGAGAGGTTAAACTAAGGGAAATAAATAAGTAAAATTAATCAATTAAATTTAGTAATTAAGATATACCGTAAACATACTTTTTCGTTGAATAAAGCAAGACAGCGGCGCCGGTTTTCAAAACCATGCACGTTTCCTTCTTGTGGAGAACAGCTGAACTACATGCAGCTGAAAATTCTGCTCTCTGCCGCCATCTGTTTGATAACGCATGAGCTAATTCGTAAACCTACTTGCTGGTTTATAGCGCGAATGCCTCGCCTCACCCAGTGAGCAACTCGACCGAAGAGATCACCGTCCAGTAAAATATTTACAGTGACAAACTGGGCGCATTGTCCTTACGTATCGCAGTGAAATCAGAGCCCCATCCCAATTTATGGAAACGTCAACTTTGTTCCTTCCAGTGAACCACTTCTGAGAACATTTCAGGAGCAGTTTCTAAGTAGTTACTGTCTGTGAATTCATTCACCCACATTCAACAATTCCATCACATTTTTAATCTAATTTGTTGGTATATTACGTATTTTTCGCTTTATACCATCCTTGTTTCTTTCGCTTGTACTCCCTTGCGCTCATTCTCCCTTTGTCCAATTTTCCTTTCTCCTATCTATCGTGCCTCCTTTTTGCTTTCCTTTGTCCCTTCTTCCAACCCACCTCTATGGCTCCTTTATACTTTTCGTTCAACTCCATACAATATTACCATGTCCCTTAATTTTCTTCTTCAAAACCTCCATTATTATTCTGCCCCTCTTTCACTTTCTCGTTAAATGTCAATTGAGTATTTCCCCATCCCTTCATTTTGTAGTTAAATCCTCTTTCCTTATGTCCCTGTACCTTTCTTCAATTTTTTCTTACCTCCCTTCATTATTTCCCTTCTCCATCCACTTTTCATTTAACACTCCCTTCAACATTTTCCTGTCGCTTGTTTAATTTCTTCGTTAAATTTCCCTTCGTCCTTTCCCGGACAATTCCTTAAATATTTCTATCAACCTCCCTCCATAATTTCTCTGTCTCTGTTTCGTTAATTTTCTTGGTTATTTTCCTGTCTCTTCCTATAAGTTTTAGTTAAATTTCACTTCATTATATCCCTCTCCCTTCCTCCATTCTTTCTATTTCCTTCATTATTTCTATTTCACTATCCTTCATTCTTTCCCTGTCCTTCATTTTTTGTTATACCTCGCTTCACTACTTTGTGTATTGGAATTTGTTGAGCGTTCTTGCAAAGTTTCATATAAATCATTGCAAGTGGAAGCCGCTAGGGACCTTTTTATTGGCCAAAAGCGTAGTTTTGAGGAAAAACAAATCTAAATGGAAGTGTAAGCTTTGAAAATGCTGAAGAATTTTCAAAATGGCAGCCAGGTCTTTAAAAATGTAGGACGGCGGTTAAATACAGGACAGAGTGCTAAAAATGTGTTTAGGGTAAATTTTTATGTAAAAAAATAAATTGATGTTTTTGCCATTTTTGTCAAAAGATCGAGCCCAAGTGTTTTCGGCAAGAGTAATAACCTGACTACTGGAATGCTAGTCTGAGTGATGTTTATTATAATCAGTACTCTCTTTCAAGAAGGTCACATTCCTCCCGTTCCCTGATTTGAGTAACACTTAAATGAAGAACATGTGTGATTAAATCCTCCTTTCTACTTAAACAACTGGCTACGGCTTAACGAACATAGAAATTTTCATTCCCTTGTTCTCCTTTTCCAAGTCCTTCACACTTCTACACCTACCTACCTTGCCTCCCGTTTCAGTTACCTGTCATCATATCATAATCTCTTCACACGCACTCAAAATAGCCGCTTACTAGCCATACCAACACATAAGACATCATCGTATTCATCATCATACACAATCTCGCTCTAGCGCTTGTGGAATACCCTACCCAGTGACATCAGAGACTGTCGGAATTTAGTAGCGTTTAAAAGCAAGCTTATTAAGCATTTTCTTATTGAGTAGAGTAGGCTTAATTTTTACTTAATCAATAAAAGAAATGTTTCTCTCTTCTTAACTTTTACAATAAACTGTCTAGCTTTTATTAATCAGTTAATCTTTTAGTACTTTGATTTTTATTGTATTTGTAAATTATTTAATATTAATTGTAATTGTATTCTTAATATTGTAGTTGTAATCCCCTGGTAGAGGGGAAGAGAAGGCCTGATGGCCTTATCTCTACTAGGTTAAATAAATAAATAAATAAATAAATAAATAAATAAATAAACAACCAACCAAACAAACAAACAAACAAACAAACAAACAAACAAACAAACAAACAAACAAATAAATAAATAAATAAATAAATAAATAAACGTAATTATTTATTTTTAAATTCGTAAAAACCTATGGACTCTTTCCGGCTGAATATATGACGGCAATCACTTACATACCTTTCACAATATCTCGAAATCAAGGATCGTATCTATAACACTTGGCAGGCATATATATAACGTAGCTATTGGAAATAAATTTGTTTTCGGACATGAAAAATATATGGGGTTGTTCTCTTTCGATTTCTTTAAAGATATCGGATATCAAGTTTCTTATAGAAGGTCATTAAATGCTTCGTGTATTATTAATGTATAACATATTTTTTTTTATTTCTATTGCAGAAAAGTATACTCAATCTTAGAGAGAAATACATATCAACGAAATGTAATAACAGACGCAAAAGAAAGTTGACACTTCATAATATTTTATTAGTCAACAAAACCACTCTGATATCTGTAGCAGCATCCCACGTACTATTATACATAATTCGCAGAGGTTGAAATCGAGTCTCAGAATTGATTAAAAATTTATTACCACGGCATCTTCCGTACTCTAATGTCAGTTAGTCAAGGCATTGCAGTAGCGTTGATATTCATATTCGTTTTCACACAACAAACGAGTTTATACTCACTTTCAATAGAATTCAAGCTTCATTTTGAGGAAATAAATTGGTATCGTGTTGAATGAAGTGAAATTAGGCGAGTCTGAAAATGTGAACTGATCGAGAGCCAACATTTCTCAAATACAGAGTAATTCATAAGGAAATGAGCATATTTTTTGGGGTGACATTATGGATGATTCTAAAGGAAACACTTTATAAATATACTGTATGTCTTAATCTGAGCGGTTTCGGATAAAACCAATGGAAACTATGTGGAACGGGAACAGTCAGGTGATATAAATCACCAGATCGTTACCTCTACCTTATGTTTAATACAGGGACATCATTTTATTTTTACTAACATTTCTAATCGTAACCTGGCTATACCTTTGGATTAAACGGAAACACCGTTTGCTATCCCCTTCCACGACTGGACTTCGATGATACTGGCGTAAAATGCAAACAAATCACTTTACTGGGTACAGGAGGGAAGAAAAGTAGTTCATGCATTTACGTAAACTAGGAAATATCGCGATTTTGAGTTTGATAATTTTCATTAGATTTTTTTTTAATCAAAATACAGTGCAGTATTAACAATAAGTGTTTTTATTCACGAAATGAACTATCCAATCGGACATATTCATTATGCAGTGTATATTATACTGTCTATAGCACATTAGCGTACAATATAGAGAATGAAGTTGAATTGCAAAATAATCATAATATGGATATTTAAACACAATTTTGAAAATGGTGGCCGTTCATTTCGATACATTCTTCAGTTCTTTTTTGCATATTATCGCGCTATAGACTACTGTACCTAATTCCAATTACCAGTTTCGTCCTTCGTACTAGTAACTCATGTTGAAATAATTCTGTACCTACTCTATGAATGAGTAACTTACGTACTGTAAATTCAATCTTCACTTCTGCCCGATCCGAAAAGATAAAATTACTCAGACATACTATCTACTGTCCGTCCAAGAGTTTTTTCGCAGGGTTGTAGAAAGGAGGGAAATCATGTGATAATAATTAATTAATGAGGCCCTTTTATTTAACCTAATTTAAGCAGTTGTGTAATATTACGTAGACGTCCAATTCCTAACAGAAATTAATGTTTTCAGGAAAGAGCTAAGACAGCCCAGACACTAGCCTTTACAGAGGGCCACCAGAAGCGGGTGCGGGAAACCAGGATCCGATGTAGGCAAACGGACGACAGTATCTGTGCAAAAATATGATTCAATATTGAAAGCTCTCTCGTCATTGAAAAATGTGAATATATTTCTGGAGCATACTATACTCACTCAGTACTGTTTGTGTTTACTATGACCTTAAGGCGACTTGTATACGCTTGGTTCTGTGTGGAGAACGGTTGGAAGTTCACTAGTAGAGGGGGATGGGAGTGAAGTACATTCAAAAACTCAGGTACAATAAAAGTTGAAGTAAAAATAAAACGATGTCCCTGTATTTTCCATTATTTTCTCTTTACAAAATATGCTCAAGAATAAAGTCTATCAGCGTAAGGCGTACATACACTTGTAATTGTAAGTATATTATAGAATACTATATATGTTGTTGTTGTTATCTAATGCCGGGCTTTGGCAACGAAGCCATTGGCGTTCTTGCTCTCCAATATTTCTCTGTGGTGGATCCATCAGGTAGAACTTCACAGGTTATGAGATGATCTTCAGTCATTTCTTCTTCTTTGTTGCATAGAGGGCAATTTGAATTTGTGTAAATTCCTATTTTATTCAAGTGTTTGGCCAAATAATCGTGTTCTGTAAGCAGTCTGAATTTTGCTACTGCAGATTTACGTGGGATTTCTGGAATAATTTCTGTTTTTTTTTATTAAAATGCTCCATTTTTTATCTTTGGCTTTGGTACATAGTGCTTGGCTTTGCTTGATTTTATATTTATTTTTAATTAGCCTTTTGATGGATGTAAAAGGTAGGCTTGTATTTGTATTCTGAATTAAATTGGATCCTTTTTTGGCAAGAAAGTCAGCAGTTTCATTTCCAGCAATTCCGCAATGTGCAGGTATCCATTGCAATTGAATTATTTTCTGTAGTTTTTGAAGTTGTTGGATCATTTTGTGACATTCTTTAATTTGGATTGACATCATTTTATATGAATTTATTGCATATAATGCTGCTTTAGAATCAGAGAGAATGACAGCATTTTGAAATTTATTGAATACTATATATTGAAATGTATATTTCGAAACAAACTAAATACGCAAAAACGTAAATTTCAAGGCGTCTAGGAACACGGCCGACTTGATATCCCTTCGCTTTTTTGTATACGGTCTAGACATTAGTAATGTTTTCTTGAAATTGGATAATTTCTCAATTCCACCACGAGGCACTGTCTGCCAAGCTCTGGTGTCCACAGAAGAAATACTCAATATGAATTAAAATAAATGATTAAAGAGCAATAATAATAATAATAATAATAATAATAATAATAATAATAATGATTTATTTTAGCTGGCAGAGTTAAGGCCGTAAAACACTTATAAATAATAAATAAGAAAATAATAAGTGTTATTATGTTTAGTTCTGTTAATTATGGTAAAAGCGTGAGTTTAAAAGCAGGGAAGATAACACATAGTAACCTTTTCAGTTTAAGTAACATGATGACAGAGGTGTAATTTTGTAGTTCATTCGCTGAGTAGCACCCCTAGCCTAAACTGCGATGTTTCTAAATAATCATTTAGGGTAAATATTTACCATAACTTGTACTAAGTTTTATAATTTCACTCACTGCACTGGTACATTCCACTTGATATTGCAGATTCAAGAATCATAGTTTCAAGATTTTGCGACTCAGTGGATTATAAGCCACATTCTTCGAAGGAACAAGCCTTTCAGTTAAAGCTGCTGCAATGTTATCTAGAAGTGGCCTAACAAATTTCACAGTAATGATATTAGCAAGTCGTTTTTGGAGGTCTTCGTCACAAATTGGGCATTGCAAGAGAGGGCATCTACACAGTAACGGCTCAATTT